>NC_085084.1:23673340-24010619 GCF_963662255.1 Cinclus cinclus | reverse complement strand
TTGGAGTGGCTTTCTTGTGGTCAATTCTTTGCTTCAAGCCTTAGGTTTATCCATGGAAATAAATTTTTTCAGTAGAGGGTAGAAGCCCAGTACCTCTACTATGAGGCTATGCACATGTTAAGAGGACATTGTGGAAAATTGAAATTCTTTATGATAGGTATAGGGGTGTTTTTTGATCTGTCTTGTAATTTTAACTCTTTACCTTATTCTGTAAAAGGTATAAAAGTTTGGGCAAAGCCCTTCCCCAAATCACCTTATTTTGGATGGTTACACAGGAATTCCTATGGGCTGCACCAAGATGTCAGCTGAAGCACCTCCTCCTTGTAGACCTTGGTTTGACCTTTTCAGTGAGCCAAGGAATATGGAGATCTTGGCAAATGTTTTGTAAAGCACATTTACAAGTGTTGCAGAGAAGATACTTCAGCAGGTTTTAAAGAGAAACCAGGTGAATGTGTCAATATGGAGACACTGTTTAATAGTTCTTTCAAAAAAAGTCTGTCACGACTAGATTTTCCAGAGAAGCACAGCCATTGTTTCCTGCACAGACCTATGGGGACTCTGAAGTCCAGCCATTTTCCTAATTCTCCTGTTGTTAAGATATTCAGCTGACACTGTGGAGTTTTGACCAGCAATGCCATAACATTCTTCTGGGCAAGGATAGAAAAATGACTGAGGGAAGAAAATATTTGATAAGAGTCAAATGGGGCCGTGAATGCCCCTTTCTTCCTTGGAGAGTATTTTAGAACTTCCTCAGTTGTCTCCATGCCAACACAGTTAAGTCCCCATAACTGAGATATCTTGCTGCATTGTGTGATTGAACAGCTGAGCTGTTGCTGCCCTTTGTTCTCCTTCAAGTGAAGTTCAAGAGAATGTCACCTCTTAAATCCGGAGATTTGCATCCTTTTTTGCCTGGGGCAGGGGCTGCTCCTATACCTCTAGAGTGCAGCAGCACAAGGAATTCTGCCACGGGGGGCCTTGGGGTGAATTCTGTTGGGGTGCCTGCCCTTGGCCTGCTGACTGCTGCTGCTTGGAACCACAAGCAAGAGTGCTGCTGTCAAGAGTGGGATGGGACTGAGGATTTTTCATGGTTACCCCTTCATGACTTCTCTTTCCTTACATGGCAATTTTTCTAACATTCTATACAGCATAAAGGAGTCATATTTTCATGCTTTTACAAGTGTAAGCTTCAAATTCTCATTTGACTTTATTTTCCCACCTAGATCTTCATGTGTTGTGGCTGGCTTCCTTTGTGGAAGTTGTATCAATGCACTAATCCCATCCCCTTTTATTGCAGCAGGAGTGCTTAGGAGTACTTGAAATGGTCATTTCCACTTTAAGTGCCTTGTTGCTCTGCTTTCTGACATAGACACAGTCACCAGGTTGACGAGGTATGTACCTGACATCCAAAGTCATCAGGGATGCTCACACCAGAAAGCTGTTCAAAGGTGAGAGTAGTTTTCCCAAAGGTGATGCACGCAGACTGAAATTATCATTTCCAATCACATGGTTGTCTCTAGAAAGGATTGTAACTTGGGAAGGTCTTCCACTGAGCATTTCATATGGGCTTACCTTTTTCTTTAGAAGCCACTTGAATTCTGATCCTCAATAGTGCAAGGGAAAGTGCTTTTGGCCACATCCCAGTGGTTTCCTTGCAAATTTTATTCATGTGTCTTTTCAGACTCTGATTTGTTCTCTCATCTTGCTGCTGGGCTAAGACCTCCATAGGTTATGTCCCATGGAACTGGGAGTGTTCTGTATAGATTTTGTCCAATTTCAGCTATGAAATGACAATCTCCACCTGCTGACATTCCGAGCTGTGTGTGTGGCAATGTAAGCTAACGAAGACTATAAAGGATCCTGTGGTCTTGAAACTTGCCACAAAACCCCAAATGGAAAGCAGAGAGAGATTCCCAAGATCCTCAGTGTTCCTTCCCGTTTCAGCTGATTTTTCCTTATGCCAGCTCTTTTTATTTTCATAATTCTTTAACATTTCTTTGAAAAGATAGCTTTGAGCTTATGTGTGCAGAGTTTCCCAGATGCCTTTGAAAAGAGCCAAAGAGCAATTCACAAGTGCATGGCTCTTTCCAACCCAATCTTGTCATTTTAATGAGGAGCTTTGTGTGCAGGTTATTGGAGCCTTGGTGCCAGTAACCCCTGTAGAATGGAATTGGTTTTCCTTCTGACAAGTGCAGAAACTCATGCAAACTTTGTGCCTCTCGATTCAGACTTTATGAGCCCTGTGATGAGCAAGTGTCCTGGGTTGACTTTATGATGCTTGTATCCCCAACTGTTTGTTCTCTTTGGGTTGGCTATTAAGTTCTGCAACTTGAAGACTGGTTCCAAGAGTGAAGGGGGAGAGAAGAGGTGCACAGTTTGTCATCAGGGACTGCACTTGCTCCCCCACATTCCTACACGCCGACTGTGTTATCTGCAGTGGACAGCAGGAGAGGGCTCTCCTTTACTTTTACTTTGTTTTTGACTAGCTGAGGCAGAGAAATTCCCTGGTCTGTGGTTCTTTTCCATTTTCTTGGAATTGTTTGAAGCTGCTCTGGACTGACAAAGCCAGAAGAGCAGCAGGATCTGGCACCTTTGGCACACCATGCCTGGCCTGGGCCGTGGCATTTCCCAGCTCTGGAGGGACTGAGAACAGCCTGAATGAGCCGAGCTGCAACCCACGAAAGGGACTCTGTTGAATTTGTCATCTCGTCAAAGCAGAGAGATGTTTTGTTGTTTAGTATTGCTCATTTTTGTGCTGGGGACTGCTTTGCCTGTTAAATCAACAGATTTTTTCCACTTCATTCTTTTCCCAAACCAGTTGTGGGAGGGGCCATACCAAAACTTTGTCAATCTTACTGAAACCTCTCTTTCTCCTTCTGTATTAACATTGACAGTACTTTGACTAACAGAATGGAGGTGACATGAGAATTCATTATAACCTGTAAACAAATTTCCATGGGGTTTTTATTAGACTTTTTTTTTTTTTGTTAGTTATGGTGTTATAGTTTGGTTTGGGGTTTTTGTATTTCTGCGAGTCTTAAGTGTGTCCAATTCTTGTGCATTCAGGAGGCTGTACGGTGCCTTTCGTGGGAATTTGCTTGGCTATACGCAAGCTCAGAGACCAGCGTGTGGCAACTCAGGCTGAGCACAAAGCAAGCACAGGAGGAGTCTGCAAGGTGCTCTGTAACAATAGGTACTTTTAGCTGTTATCCAGTGTGTAAGAACTACATACCCTCTGCTTCAGATTCTCCTCATAATGCACACTGTTCTTGTTTTGTATGATGCAGCTCTCTTCAATTCTCTTACACGGTGCATTCATGAGCACTCACATGATGTTCGCTAAAAAATTCTGCCCCAGCTGAAGAGCACAGGGTACGCTATGCCCTGAGCAATAGCAGTAGAGAAATGGATATACACAGACTTCAGGGGCAGAAATGGCACTAAATCTGTGACGATATGTAGGAGTGAAAACACAGAAATCCACAAATAGTTGCACAGCCCACACATCTCCACTAGGTTCTGCAGAATGGCATCAAATAATGCACAGGGATCCAGACCACGAACTGGTGCTGCACTTGTCAGTGGGCAGAGCTGTGGGAGGCAGGAATTAAAGGTGATTTTGGACCAGGAAGAAGAGAGGGAAAGACAGCTTCCAGCTGGAGATAGATTGGAACTGCTCTGCTGACCCAAGCAGAACAGGGAACAAGTTGCAAATTAGTTGGATGAAAGAGATTTGCCAAAGGAAACCATGCTATCTAGGCATTAGTGTTCTTTCCACAGCACACAGAGTTTAGAGCAGGAAGATACATCAGATAAAAATATTCCTGCAAAGTCTTAGAAAAAATCCTTTACCAATAGTTATTTCACAAATATGTCCATGTAGGAATGAAAAAACCTGCACAACTACCTGTGTCATTAAGAAGGATACTCTGTAGATTCGCACATTAACATTTGCATAATTATCTCTGATACTTGCCAACATTTAAAGCTTTTTTTCTCCTTTTGCCTTTTCAAAACATACAAAATGTAATGAAATTCTCTCTTTAAACTGAAGACTTCTGCATGCCAAAGCAAGCCATGATTTGCTTGCTCATAATCATCTTTTCCCTGTCTCTTAGAGGCACTGCTGCATTAATTGTTTATCCAAACTTGAAACAGTTCATGAGTGACTCTGAAGATAAAAGTATTGAGCCAATCTCAATGGAATTCATGTCCTATGCCTCTTAAAGCTGAAAGAATGTACTTATTACATGTGAGAATTAAGTCTTGATACCTAGTAAATGGGAATAAATGAAATATACTGTCTAGAGCATCATGTGTCAAGGGATGATTGCATTTTAGTCTTATTTGAGCAAATCCGTGATCCAAGAGAGAAAGGACTGCTCAATTATAGCAGAGAAAGTAGGTTAAAAAAAATATCTAGGTGTGGTGCAGTTGGAGTCAAACATTAAGTACGTGGGTTTTGAAGTTGGGAAGTGATTCTGTATCAGATGACTTTAACACAACATTACTAAATGCATGATCTTCAAACACATTGGCAACAAATAGCATGATATAAGAAATGTTGGTATTCCTTACATTGAAGGCTGGACGGGGAGAAGGAAGGCATGGAGTTTTCAGGAGTTTGCAAATCAAGCACATCATTCTAGATCACAATGAAATCTCCATTAAGCAAAAATACTAAGTGGAGGGCTCTTCATCCATTCAATATTTTACTAAAATTCAGTGAAACGTACTATTTTGGTGTGTAAAAAACTTTCATGTAGAAAACAGGAGTGTGCTGAGAGATTTTTAAGTCTGGCCCAAAGAGTGGCCAGATTTTCAAGTCAGGCCCCCTGTTAAACAAAAATCAGAGTCTAAAACTTTTCAAATTAAATGACCCTGGATGAGGTAGGAAACACAAGTCCTTCCCTTGAACCTTTAATGGCTTGTTCTAGCTCATTCCTGAAAATGGTAGGCAAAGAGGACCCCACATAAATCAATGGAGCATCAGGGTGCATCTCTAAAAGGCAGCTGTAGCTCTGCAATAACTTGGGAATTAGAGAGACATCAGTGAGCCAATTTTGAGTCAAACTGTTAGTGAGGAACCCTGTCCCAGAGAACTGACAGCTTTTCTCAAGGAAGTTGAGCAGCAGGATATCACGGCACATGTGGCTGGCAGGTATAAAGGAGACAAGGTGGGAAGTTGGTGGAAATTCACCCTGAGATTCACTGATCACAGCAGGATGAAGAACCCATTTTATCAGACTCTGGGTCTCAGTAAGAAATGAAGAAGCCTCTGTTTATTATATTAGGTCCAGCTGGCCACTGTCAGGTGGTAGCAGCTGCTCAGCAGAAGGCTCTGCTTTAACTTCAGCTCATCACACCTGGAGGCAGCCCTAGAAGTGCTCCACACCTCAGCTGGTGCCAGAGCACAGGGATACCGGACACCCTCTTTCGACCCTTGTGTGCCATTAACTAAAGGCATCTCCCCAAACCAAGCTATCCCATTCAGCACTTAGCACAGAATATGTCACTGCCAGGGAAGTCAGCATGTAAGAATACAGAGAAAAATGCAATCATGAAACATATTGGGGATTCAATATAATACAGGATAAATTCAAGTTTTGGTACTTCCTTCATAAATGAGCATATATACTAGCTGTTTTCTCTGGAGTGTAGTTCAAGAATGTGCACTTTCCATAGCAGTAAAATTCTTCACTTCATGCATTCACAGCTAGCAGAGCTCTCACTCAACTTGTTTTTTCTCTTCAGTGTAAGGAAGGACTTAGTTCAAATGAACCGTGCTACTTCCTCTGAAAGATACCAAATTATGGCAATAATACATGCAAAGTCAAAGGTTCTTTAAGGCGGGCCACTGGTATCTAAAATAAGGATGGTTTACATGTAGCATCATATGCACATAAGATAACAATCAAACAATTTTCTTATGTTTATGAAAAATATGTTTTGTGCTCCCAGAAATTACACGGTCAAATACAGCCAAACTCGGATACAAATGCTTTCCTCACCATGAAAATGTCCAAACAAAGAATAGCTGCCAGTGATACATTTCCTACAGTCCTGTTTGCCCCAGGTGTGGATAAAACGGGCGTCTGAGCTGCTCAGGTCATTCCGGCCTGTTGATCCGAGCCTGCTCCAGAGTGTCACCAACAAGGGCATGGAAGTTCAGCATCCTGTGCTCTACGTTGTGTGCTCTGGTCAGGGCTCCTGAGAGCTCCTCCAGGGACGGGATAAACCCCCACCAGTGGGGACCAGCTCCTGCTGTGTCACCAGGCAGCCTCGGATGGTGCTGGGGAAGCAGCCCATGCAGGGCTCGCTCAGCCCCGGGCACTGTGGGCAGTGCTGCATTCTCAGCAAAGCTCTGCTGCAGGCTTTGCAGAAGTGTGGGTGTTCTGTTGGATAGATCTCTGCAATCCCCAAATTCAGAGCCCGCAGGAAAGTCCAGCTGGGTGTGAGTGATCTTCCCATTTGTCCCGTGGCCTTTTCGGGAATGCTGCCAAGGAGCCTGATGTCTCTTCTCCCCACCTGGAGGCATCAGCACATGCCAGGGAGCTGTCAGTGAGACCAGGGGTAATCACACTTCGTAGACTACTGCAAACAGGGTGGTGTCAAAACTTCCATTCGCTAATGCCTCTGTGCTAATGCCTGTGCCCAGCAGGAAGAGTCCAACATCTGTGAAAAGCTCCTGCACATCCACAGCAGCCTCAGTATCTGTGTTTGTAGAAGCATTGCAGAAAAGTGTGCTTGTCAAGTCTCAGCCAGTCTCATAAGCATTTCAAGGGTTTCTACAACCAATCGCTTGCTCAATCAATCAATCAATCAATCAGTCACTGTTTTTAAGGTTTAAAAAAAGGAAATTAGAATAAGAACTTGAAACAGTTATATTATGACATCTTACATATATCCCAAATGAATTTTAGCAGTAGAATTTTGGAGGAGACAAACTCCTCACAAACTAGGACAGCTCTTTTCTCTATAGAGAAACACCTTCCAAGTAATGTTACAACACAATCAATAATTCATGTTTTCTTTGCAGGTTGCATTAAACACAGCCTACAAATATGTGTAACAGGAAATCATTGTAGGCAGAGTTCTTAGGTTACCAACTGCAGCAAAGGGCCTGTTGTACCTGTCTCTGTAGCTCTCTTACCTCATGACTCATTCTGCAAGTTGCAATAAACAGCTGAATGCTCCCAGTAACTCCAAGTCGTTCCTCTTACCATCCTGAATGGATGGGCAAAAGTAGCGTTAAACAATATCAGCAACTCTTCAATTCTATCAGAACTTAATGCTTCAAGTTTTGATTTTGTGTCTTGCAGGGCAAGCAGATGTACCAAACACACAGGAGAACATGATTTTAGATGGTGCTGTTTAGTTTGGTATGCTCAAGAGCTGCTTTCCTCAGGAACTAATGGATAATCGCTCTCTAAGCCTCAAGCACTGCAGAGTGAGTAAAGCCTGAATGGACAAACTCGCACTTCACGTGGTTCATGGTAATCCTTACATACTCGGAGTAGTGTTGGATAAAGCAGGTAAAGGATACTGGAAAAACATCCTCCCCTGACATGATCTGTGATTCACAGGTAAGAAAAAACGTCAGTTTTCAAAACAGAAAAAGAATGTTTATACTGAGGAATTCCCTAGACCTGCCTGAGAAGGTTGCCTTTCAGAGAAGGCAATGAAGCAGTAGATGGATCAAAAAGAAACTTAGCTTAGAGTTGAGAATAAAATCACAGAAACATGTATTGCAAATATTAACCCATTTCATAGACTTAATGGCTACAACTCAGTAACTTTTTATTGAAGCTGTACAAGTTTTCATGCATTTTTTTCACATTTCCTTTAAAAAAGACTGTACAAATAATGTAAGGAAAAGCATGAAGTACAGTTAATACTGACTAAAGCATGATGTTAAGCATAGGCAGAATCAAATAGTGTCAAACCATGTCAAGCATTTCCTGAGGCAATCTGAAGTCTGCTGAGAAGTCGCTGACTGAAAGGAATAGTAGCAAAAACCAGAATAAATGTAGAAAAGATAGGGCTGGTATAGGGGTGTGGAACAGAGAGCAGAGTTGGTCGAGATATTCTGGCCTTGGTCGGGTACAGACCATGGAATAAGAAAGCACAGATATGAAGCAAAGAGCTTCATGTGCAGCTATCAGATTTTTTGGAACCATGTCTTTTTGTAAGGCTGCCAAGTAATGCAAACAATAGGCTGATTCTGTAACTGAGGGAACATTCTGGCTTGGGGATGTGGCTGCTTGGGGCTGCAACAGTATATAAAGTTGACCTGAGAGAACAAGAAATTACTTCAGTGACTTCAGTGACTTCAAGAACTTCAAGAACTTCAATGACTTCAACTCTGATTTCAACTCCAACTTCAACTCCGACTTCTTTTTGCTTGGGCTTTGGCTTCTGCCTTGGATTCCTTTTTGTACCCCTTCTTTGAAGTCCCGTCACTCAGTAGCATGGCAGACAGGCTCTCACATCTTTAATAAGTATCCATGTAGAAGTGCCTTATATTATGATCAAAAGTTTGTTCAGTTGAGGTGAGTGAAAGTATTCTTGCTGACTGCAATGGGTTGGAAACCACATACTTTGGGAAAAGATGACAGAGAAAACATTCAAGTGATCAGCATATCCTTTGTATTCAGTCTCTGTTTTCTCCAGTCTAAATGAGATACGTACTCATAAATCACAACCAATCTTCTGTTCTCTTTAAGTCTTAGTTTGGTATTCCAGATGGCTCTTGAAATTAAATTGGCTTTCTGGAAAGCAATTTGCTATTCTTCTAGCAGTCACACAAGTAAGGACAACAAGTGTTGACAACTCAGAGTAAAGAGTCAAAAAGCAAATTTGCATGGGTTATTTTGTGTTTTTTTTATTGCTACATCACATACATATGTGAACTCCTCCTAATGTGAGTCTCACTATCATCATTCATAAATATCACAGTGATTCAGCAAAGGGATTAATTTATTTCCAAAGTCAGACTTCTAAAGTCAGTGCCCTTCAAGAAGCTGTGTTCTCACCAATGGAGACCTCAACAAAGCTTCTTGGATTTCTCCTGGGAGTTAACAGCAGATGTGTCAGCTGAGCACCTCTGCAGCTCCAAATATCTCCTGCAGCCCCTTATGCCTCAGTGCTGAGCTAGATTTATTTATATACATATTTTATAGGAATTGATTTCTATATTTATTTCTCTATTTCTATTTCTATTTCTACAGAAAGAATATGAGCAGCTCATCTCAACCTCAACTTCAGCAGCTCATCTCCTGTACCCAAGACACTTGCCCTGCACCCCATGTCTGTAGGGGTGCAGGTGTGTATGGGAGACCCATTTCCTTCTGGAGCAGCAAATGAGGCACAACAGATCCCACAGGGAAGATTAAATGGATCAAAAGGCCCACTTTAAGGCACCTGAATCAAGGATGAGATCTCCACCAGCCCTACAGGCAGTTTGGACACCCAGCTCCCCTGGAGGCACAGGTACGTGGGAAACTAAAGGACAGCCCTGAATGATGAACTATCTAACTCTAGTACACCTCATTTTTTTCCCTGGGGAAATAAGGAATGCAAAGAACATGCAGTCCTACTAGAGAAACTTCATGGAGCTGTCTGAGAGTGTTTGATAGCATTTTTAAAGGTAGATGCCATTTTTTATTTGCCTATCCAGAAGGGCTTGTGTGTTCCGCAGCTTTTGTGTCATATCCGTAGGTTCTTTATGGACATTTTGTATTTTAAACGGTTCTAGATAGCTGTGCTGAGACCATGGAATTAAATTCTAGATATCTGGTTATCACAGACTTGACAAGCCTTCATATACAACCGTGGAGGAGCCCAGAAGAGCAAAGACAAAAATTGAAGTCAAAGTGATTCTGGGTTTAGATGGCTTAAAATAATAAGAGGGGAAGAAGATGAAAGCTTTTTTTATTATTACTTTTCCTAGATGGTAAGCATAAATTCTGGGATTTAAAATGTCTCTTACAATCCACAGCTGCACTGTCCTATTACCAAGACCACAAATATTAGCTGGTAGAATAAGTGGTGCCGCACATGGATAATCAAGAAATTTTATAATGTGGTCTAGACAAGAACCAATCTTCAAGACTGAATTACATTGCTGCTGTCTCAGCAACTGCCAGATGAATGAGTACAATAATCAACTACGTCAGAAACTGACTTTTTCTGCCTTTCAAAACAGGATACAATGATACTGGCCACTTGTGTTTATAATTCTGCATCATGTGGTTTAATTGTCATTTTATGATTTCTTACAATATCTGTCAATCAGGTTTTTTTCTACTGGCCTATTTTCTGCTTTATAGCCATGGCTATTTCTGAGATTTGTTTTGCTCTCAGCAAATCTGCTGGCAGACAGCAAATCAGACCTGTGTTTACTTGCAATGTTCAAGAGCTCCTGGGAATACCTTAGACTGGCAATCTCTGTCATTCACAACACTTTCTGACACTTCAGTGCCAAATCAAGCGACACTGCTTCAATACTGCAAGCTGCAGCAATGAGTTTGTCTTTTAAATCTGTGGGCTGAGACTAAGATGATCAGCGTGAATTATTCAGCAACATAAAAGAAGTGATGAGTTTTCGATCACTATAAATCTAATCCATATAAAGCACATTTTAAGTATAACTAAGATGAGCTAGATAAGCTCTTTTTATTGTTATCAAATGATTTTTTCATCTTTGGCACCAGGGTCTCTTATCTCTGTCATTTATGAGATCTTCATATTAACTGCTATACAATATCCCAAAGATACTTTGTGCAACCCTTCTGTTAATAATGTCTATTGTTTACCACTCACAAAGTGTCAATTTTGTTTCTCTTCATCAAGAGAGAATTAAAATTATTATTTGAATAATCCTAAATCAAACTTCATCAAACTTGCCAATTTTTTAACCAATTAATTTTGGAAAGGACAGTAGTATTTCTCTTCCTGATTTTACTAAGAAAGAACAAAACATGGGGCTAGCAAAAACTGTAGATGAGATCTTGTTTATGTAGAGCATTTCTTCAGCTGATACTTCATACCTGTACATATATACATTGTATTTAGTGTAGTGTATTTACCTAAGGGCTTACAAACTGATGTAAAATAACTATCAGGTCATTGCTTTAGAAGATTTGCTCTCTTCCCTTCCTTTAACAGTTGTGTTCCTGAGAACCATGGGTAATTGTAAATGATAAAGAAGTTGCATGGTATCAATTAGTCCAGTGGGTTACTGGCATTAAAATCAAAACTCAAAAAATATACATACGCCTTGTTTACTAGGAAGAAAGGGAACAAAAGAGAAATTGATATTTTGATTCCTGGACATTAATCGGATTTAATGGAAATACCGCACAGATTGAAATAGAATTTGGATTCAATTCTAAACCAGCCCTGCAATTCTCACCCTTAATTGCTTTAGCAAAGTGTCTTGATACGATAGGTTCCTTAGAAAATAATTTGAACTAAAGTTCTATGGAACCATGCTGTTGTAAACCAGCTACTCTTTCTTAAATTTGCCCTTTCTTCACAGAGAAGCATGAATGTTCTAGAAATCTGCTAAAGGAGAGAATACATGGTTCTAAATGCTGAGCACTACCTTTTGAAACACCCAGGGTACTTAATGCAGAGATAGTCTAGAAAGTAAAAAGTCAGTATTAACAGTGGGGCAACAAGCGCTGAAGTCTTATCATTGATACCGTTTATAATCAGGTCTGCTCTTGGCAGTGGATTTGAGCTCCAAAAGCCAAGCAAAGCCTGCAGGACGGGGAACTGATCTGTAACGGCAGTTCCAGGAGGGGTCCCGTTGGCAGCTCAGGAACAGCTCCCTTGTCCATCAGCAATGTGCCCGCTCCTGCTGCGTGCTGCCAGTCCTTCCCTTGCAGTGCCAGCAGGAGCTGCTCCCTGCCACCAGCCAGCTCCTTAGCCTGGAGTCCCTTCCAGTGCTGGCAGTCCAAGCTCCCTCTTGCCTTGAGCCAAACACATGCCTGCACCTTGGGCTGGCTTTGCCAGGTCACTTTTTCCAAGCGTCTGACTCCCAGGCTTCTTCCCCAGCCCAAGGACATTGGTTATTTCCATCACCAGGTAGTTTTACACCATGAACCATTTCGGTTTTCACCAGGAGGTGAATCATTACGATTCTGGTGCTTTCTTGTACCCAATGTCCTGTTAAGTCCAAGAATGAGCTGTTCCCACAGCTTAGTTTGTGGCTCTTCCTACACCATTTTATTCCACACTGCATGACTAAAGAAAAGCTATCCTTTTCCTTCCTATGTTCCAGCTCTCTAAGTACTTCCTACATGTATATATATATATATATATATATATATATATATATATATATATATACATATATATTTGTATATATGGATGTTTGCATATAAAGAGCCAAGCATCAATGGAATGATCTGAAAATCCACAGAGCACAAGTTCTGTGCTCAGTGGAGTCCCGGAGTTTCCTCAGCAGGCTTTGCAGGGCGTTCTTAGCGAACGTGTGCCTCTGCTGCCAATCCCAAATCTGCCCTTTCCTTGCCCAGCCTGAGTGCACGTGGGACATGTGCTGGGCATGGCTGGAGATTTTCACAATCAAAATCCTCCAGCGCCATTGCCTTTACATCTGCTCCTTTACATCTGCTTTGGATAGCGCAAATCACACAACACCCATCTCAGCTGACAAATGTCATTTCTTGCAGATTGCTACAGCCACACTGCTGATGGACAAACACACAAGAATATTGATTTCAGCTGAAAAGTAGAATTTGTTACAAATTGTGACACCCGTGCTGACAATACAGAATGACACAAATCTCTGTTAAGGTTAAAAAAAGGAATTTATTACATTAGTACAACAATGCTATGGAAATTTATACAAACACTAACTCCAGTTAACAAAAGGATTAATTTATTGCCAACATCTACAACAACTCAGTATACACAAAGATCAATTAAGTGTTTAACAACCTAATTTATTACATACTACTACAAGTGTACAGTCCATATAGAAATACTAAAATATGCATTCCCACTCTAAATAGATAAAACTATATCATTCTACAACTCCATACACATTGAAATAGAACTAAATTAATACATATATACATATATGTATAAATACATATGAACATATAGCGATACACACTTGTAAACATAGATTAAATATTACATATTAAATACAATATAGATAAACAGATATATAAAAAACCCTATCTATAAATTTAAAAATATCCCTGTGCCAAGCTAAATATCCATATAACTGCGTCAGTACAAATGTAGAGCTATTCAATTGGATACAAATGTGAATAGAATGACATCCAGAAATTGATTGTTATACATATAAAAACATGTAGACCTATGCAAATAACAGTTTAAAGAGCCTGTTTAAAGAGCCATCTACCTATAACTGCATCAAAACAAATAGATACATATGTAGAGAAAAATGTATACAGAGGAAACAGAACTAAAAGTAGATAGAACAACATACAGGTCTACTTAGATACATATATGCGTAGCATAGGTCCATAAATATAACAACACACGTATAAAAATAATGCTAGACAAATAGCAATCCACATATGCATATAATATAATATAATATTTCCATATAATTATCGCTGCCTATGTGCAAGTCCATCTATCTTGAAGGAGAACGCTGAGCAGAGGGATTCCAGCAGCCCCATCTCCAAAGCCTCTCCCTCGGTCTCCTCGTCCCGTGCAGAGCAGCTCTCCAGGACAGGGACAGCACATGGCACATCTGGGAAGCAAAGGGAACACGCAGTCAGGATCAGGCCTTTTCCCTAGGCAGCACCTGCCCTTCCATCAGGGAAGCGAAGAGAAAACCTCAGCACCTCCCCAGGAGGGTTGGAAGAAAAAGCAGGCCCAGCGGGCCACGCTGTGGTGAGCGCAGCCGCAGCGGGACTGTCCCGCAGTCCCCGGCAGCCCGGCACAGCCGGCACAGCTCCCGGGCCCTGCCGGCACAGCTGCCTTGCCCAAGGACGACAGCCCCTGTGCCGGCCGGGGCAGCTGCGCTGAGCAGCCCCAGCACGGGCAGGGCCCGCTCCTGCCCCGCCGGGCAGTGCCCACGGCCACAGCCCACGACACCCTCACCCCCACCCTGCCTCCCCGACCCTGTGCCCTCACCCAGCCTCTGGCGGGGCAGCAGCAGCTCGCTGCTCACTGCTCTTGCTCGTGGCCTTCAGCTTCTCCCTGCTGCCTCCTGTCAGTTCTGCTGTCTTCAAGGTCTTCAGTGCAGCTGTGGCACAAGTGAAGGCTCAGAAACTGGTTCCAAGGCCTGTCAGAGCCACAGATCCCAGACCCTTCTGTGCTCGCTGCTGGCCCCCTCCATCCCCTCAGCCCTGCCATGCTCTCAGCAAACGCCGAGTCCCCTTCGGTTTCTTCAGACTCCCGCAGTCCTCTCACCTCCCTCAGTCCCTTCTGACCCACCCCGTCTCCTTAGACCCACCACTCGCCACCCCCCTCAGCCTGTGCCACTTCCCTGTCACCTCAGTGCCACCATTGCCCTCTGCTGCCCCACAGCCTCAGCCCCAGCAGCACCTCCAGGTCACCCTCCCTTCAGTGTCACCACCTCCTCAGCCCCCTCAGTCTCACTGTCTCTCAGCAGCTGCTCAGGGGACAGTGCCTGGGGCCATCGGCAGCTGCCACCGCTCCAGGGACACCCGGGGCTGGAACTGCTGCTCTGCCCAGCCTGTCTGCCAGCTCGGACCCAGCACAGGAAGTGGGGACAGAGGGGGTACAGGGGGAAAAACAAGAGGTGGAAAAAGCCATCCGAGGAGGGAAGGAGGTAAAAATGCAGCCTAGGCCTACACAAACATCAGTCTATCCATCTAAACATCCATATAACTCTAACTATGAACTATGCAGATTTATAAATGTAACTTGATATATGTATAAATATTACTCTATACATATACAACTGTACTCTGCAAATCTATAAATGTAACTGCATATATTTAAATGTAATTCTATCTGATCTATAACTATATATATATTTAACTATAAAGATCTAGAAATAGATAGATGCATAAACACAACTCCATAAATTTATAAATTTAAATATAGGCATTTATAAATCTACATATAAACAGAGGGATTCCACCTGCCCAATGGTCACAGGCTCTCCCTTGGTCTCTCCTTTGCACACAGGGCAGCCCTCCTGGCAAGGTAGATCAGATGGATATCTGGGAAGCAAAGGGAACACTGAGTCAATATTGGCCTCTGTGCAGCTTTCCCTTTGGAAGTAACTGTCCTTCTATCAAAGACTGTAAAAGATGGCCTGAAAGGCAGACTCTCGCTTGGGAATTGGAAGCCTTCTCTTTAAACAACAGGGATCCATCCAAGTATTCAAAATGTTTAAAGCACTGAAGTATTTCATTAAAGTTTCAGCACTCACAGTGCAAATGGCACCCATGAGATCCTGAAACACAGAGAGTCTCTGCTCCCACAAAGAAGCCCAGCCTTGTTCTTTCTTTGTGCTGACAGAGAGACCTCAGTACTCACTGAAATGGCTGAAGCTGAAGGGTGCTGTGAGCTGAGTTATGAAACCAAATTGGGACACCCAGCTTAGTGACACAACTCCCACAAGATCAGGTTTACTCCTGGCTCTCTTGCCACAGCAGAGGACTCGGTGTCAGAGCCTCTGGAGAAGCGTGGAGGGCAGGGCTCGGGGAGGTTGTGTCAGTGCAGGATTTGAACTAAAGGCACCGAGAAGCACCAACCCTGCAGACAAGAACTCAACTCTTCTGATCTCCTTTCCTGTCACAGGCAGGCTCAGAGCAGCCGTCTCACACCTCTCTAATACAATGTGGGCTCTGTCCTTACCAAGCTCCTCGGGTTCCTGAGAACTGTTCCCACAGCTCTTGGTGCCAGGCAAAGCTCCCTTTACTGCAGCCTTAGTCACAGGCTCCCCTCCTGAAGACTCAGGAGCAACATTATTATTCCCCTTGAAAGAGAAACAGAAAGAAATAACCCCTTCTTACCAGTTACACGAGACATCTGGTCCAACAACTCTGTGGCTCACATGCTTGATCTCTTGTTACTAACAAGAAGTCTAGGCCCCAAAGGCCTTCAAAAGTCAAAAAGATTTGACTTCTCCGACATGGTCCAAAAGCTGTCAAAGCTGACAGTGTTGAGTGTTGGGGTGACACTGAACACATGGAGTGGATGCTAAGGAAGGAGTCCTGCCACCTCCTGGCACAGGGATGTGCTCCTCCCTCCACAGCCCTGTGCAGAACAGTCTCATCCAGGCTGCAGCTTTGTAGGGACTGCATAGGAACACACATCTCTTCCCACACAGATGCCCAACAGCAAGGTGACTGAGCTCTGGAACATGGAAAGCAAGACTGGCCAGTTTACCCAGTGGATGATTTCCCAGATGGAAACTGGACTGCAGGCACCAGGTTACTGAGAGGACAAGAAAGCTGCAGCTCCAGCCCATCCCCACACACAGCTCTGGGAGTGCCTACATGCATGGGAGGGCTCACACAGCAGCGGCAGCCCAGCCCTTGCCTTGCCTTTGGCCTTCCAACACAAAAGAGGCAGAGCCCACATCTACTGCTGGAACAGAGGCATCTCTCACATGCCCCTCGCTGCACAGGACACTTTGCCTTCAGTGGCATTCTCCGAACACTCCTCTCTTCTTTCCCATCAAACAAAGCCTGGTACAATGCACAAAGCTTCCACTTCCTCAGCAGAAATGCCCCTGCAGAAGGGATTCTTCCCAGGAAAAGGAGCACCCAAACTTGGCCAACACAGGCTCACCCCTGTCATCCTCACTGAGGGGGGGGACTTTTTCATTCCTCTTCTCTTAGAAACCTTACTTTACCAAGCGAATCCTTCCCTGTCCATTCACAGCTGAATTCAAGAAGCCTTCGCTTCTCAGCCATGTAACAACTTTCAAAAGCTCTCCCTTTCATCCTTGTTCAGTGGAGTTACATGAGCAGAGGGAGAGAGACCTTTCAGGTGAGGAGGACGAAAACATCTCCTCCAGTGTCTCAAGCACCAGATCCAGATCCAGCAGTGGCAATTCCTTTTCCTCAGGAGTATTCCAGAGTCAGCTGGGGGCTGTCCATGGTGCATAACCAGCACAGCCAGCTAGAGCACTGGGGGCTGAAGTGCCTTGACTGGCTGCAACCATTCAAACGCATTGGTCAGGCTCCAGAATGTGGCTTTGGGACACAGAGCTCTCTGCTGGCATGGATCAAACATCAAAGGAAGCACACAACAACCTCAATTCCAGAAACATCCCAGGGAAATGGAAGAGCAAGTTCTTCCTCATAAAAAGTCCTTATTCTAAATGCAGCCTCAATTCCAGAAACATCCCAGGGAAATGGAAGAGCAAGTTCTTCCTCATAAAAAGTCTTTATTCTAAATGATGTGTAGGTATATTAAAGGATGGATTCTAAAATTGATCTACACATACACAAAAACACTTTATAATCACTGCCTTTTCTATCTCCCCATTAGCTTTTGGATTTGGTGGCTTCGCAGTTTCTCATCACAACAAACCACAGAAAGTGGATTCACCCAGGAAGAGCCCAGATCTGCAGACACACATGCTGAAATTAAACTGCGAGTTTATTCTAAAAAGCAACCTTGTGGGTGAGGCTGTATTCTGCAGCTGCAGCTGTTCTGGGGACACAAAAACCTCATTGAATTTTAATATCATTATTTGAAGGAAAGACAACCAGTAAATTCTGCAATATCCTATCAGGCTCCTAGCTTGCCTTCATTCTAAGAAAGATGGGATTTTACCTGACACTGACCAGTTGTGGACAAAGATTTTTTTGCCTTGCCCTTGCCCCCCTACAGAGAGGCTCTCTGGAAAATTCCCAGAACCCCCTCCAAATCTGCAGCAAGGACAAAAAAAGCAGACAGAGAATCTTTCTGTTTTCAAGGTCCTTCTTCCAAGGCAACTTGACACTTTCTACCTGATTCTCACTTGAGATCAACCCATGACAGAGCACTGCAGGAAAATATTTGCAACAGTTAATTTTCATGATCATTCTGAAAAGCAAGGGTAGAAACTCTTTCCCTACCTGATGGGCAGTAGGCTGGCCAGTGCTGGTCAGATGTGCAGCTGCTCCTCTCTGGAACTGTCACCAAAGTGCTTTGATGGTCCATGGGAACGGGTGGAATGATAAGCTCAGGCTGGAGTTGAAATCTGTACGTGCCTGGCTCCACTGACCTGGACTCCCCAAGAAGTCCAGAGGTGACAAACACTTTCTCGGGAGGTGCTGGGGAAGCCTGATGCTCTTGAGTACCTGCACTTGTCCTGGAGGGGCCTGGAGGCAGCTCTGAATCCTCAGGTGAGGCAGCACTGTTGTCTGGGGTGTGCTGCCCCAAAGATGTGCAGCTGCTGCTCTCTTGAAGGGTCCTGCAGGTAACTTCAGGGTCTATGGGAACCAGTGGAATGGTGAGCTTGCGGAGATTAAATTTGTGGATGAGCTCCCTTGATTGTTCCACTGGTGAAGCCCCAAAAGTCCAGAGGGGGCACAAACTTTCTTGGCAGGTGGTGGGGAAGCCTCAAACTCCTGAGCACCTGCACATCCCTTGGAAGGGCCTGGAAGCAGCTCTGCATCTTCACGTGATGCAGCAGCAAGGTTCTGACATGAGGGAGTTGTGCAGCAGTGAGGGAAGAAGAAAGGAAGCAAAGGGAAGCCTGGGTCACTATTGTTCTTTGTGTGTGTTTCCCTTGGCAGCAAGTGCACTTCTGTCAGGGAAGATAAAAGCTCCCATCCTCCCAAGTGAAGTGAGAAAGAAAAAAAATCCCCATTCAGCATCCAGTTCCTTGACTACTTAGCCCTCCCCCAACTTGTTCATCCATCTGGGAAAACTGTCCTGCTGCCATTCCCTGGCAGGAGTCAACAGGCAGAAACTCAGCTGCCAGGTCTCTTCCCCTCTGCCCCAGAGGACCAGGAGCTCAGTCCCGCTGGGCCTGACCACACCGAGCCCTTGGCTCACACGCACTCACAGAGAGCTCCCCAAGCATCCCAGGCCGGGCAAGGAGCAGCAGCAGCCACGGCGCAGGGCCGGGCCAGCTACAGACCGAGCAGGCCAGGCTGTGGTGAGTGCAGCCACGACGGGACTGTCCCACAGCCCCCAGCAGCCCGGCACAGCCGGCACAGGGCCCGGGCAGTGGGGATGGGGCCCTGCTTGGGTAACTTTCATTGTAGTCACTTCTGTGGAAAGGTGAAAATTAAATCTTTTCCAGCCGTTCCCTCAGGGTTACCTTTATTAGGACCCAAACCTCTGTACCGCAGGTAGCCTGGGTGTGTGCAGAGCAACACAGCCCCACAAACCCTTCGGCTTTCCCACAGGTCATCCTTACCTGTTCCCAGGTGTGCCCAGCTCTGGCAGCAGAAAGAGCCCACCGTGCAGTGGGCGCCATGCCCTGCCCAGCCGGGGCTCTCTGCCACAGAGCAGCAGCAGCGCCAGCACCTTTCAACTCACTCCTGCCTTGGCTTCACCTGGGAGACGGAAGCCTCTGGAAATCAGCACCGCCAGTCATGTTCCCAGCTTGGAGCAGCTCCTGCAGGCAGGCAAATCCTGCCTGACTGCTTCCAAATAGGAATAAAGGCAGAGGTAGACACATACATACACAGAAGCCCTGGGCCTGTCCAAATAGGCAGATGTATAGGGGAATGCGTTAGGAATTATTATAGCTGTTATGCCAATACTGCCTTCTCTCCTGCCCTTTTCTCTCTTCACATTTCCACCTGTTCCCACTCACAACTCTCACAGTTTTCTGGTCATGTTTCCCTCCCAAATTTCACTCATTTCCCCCACCCTTTTCAGCTCCGTTTCCTCACACTTTTCATCTCACATTTCCACACCATCCCATTCGTTTCCTGTTCTTTTCCTTCCCTCGTGTTTCTCACAGATTTTCTCTCACATATCCTGTCCTTTTGTGCCCTCATGTTTGTCTCCTTTTCTCAGTCATGTTTCTCAGTTTTCTCCTCACATTTCTCACTTTTCCCGTCATGTTTTTCACCCTTTTCCCTCTCACAGTTCTCACACTTTCCCCCTTCATATTTATCATTCTTTCCGCCCAACTTCCTTGCAGTTTCTCTCTCACAGTTTGTGCCCTTGTTTCACTCATGTTTTCTGCTTTTTTCTGCCCTCAGGTTTCTCACTCTTTCCCCCTCAGTATTCTCTCAATGTTCCCCTCACATTTTCTGCCCGTTTCTCTCTCTTTGCCAGTAAAGTTTCTCATTCTCTTCCCCTCACATTTCCCTCCATTTTCTCTGATATTTCTCACCCTTCTCTGCTCATGTTTCTCAGAATTTTCCCATCCTATTTCCTGCCCTTTTCTCCTCTAACCTTCCTCTCCTATTTTCACTCATATTTCTCAGCATTTTTCACCTCAGTTTTCTCTCCCTTTCCCACTCAGGTTTCCTACCCTTTTCTTCCTCCCGCTTCTCTCCTACTTCCACTCACATTTCTCATACTTGTCACCTCATATTTTCTGCCTTTTTCCCCCTCACATTTCTTCACCCACTGGTTCCTGTCAGTGACTGTTTCTCTTCAGTAGTTGATGGGCTTCTCTTCTTTTATTCCTGCAATCCCCTACTCAAACTAATGGCTGCCAGAGCAGTGGTCCAAGAAAGCCCTGCCTGTGCATCTGCTGAAGAGAAAGTCTGTGCTCCACCTGAAGAATCTCATTAAGAACAACCTAAAGCACAGATTTGGTTTGCATTTCAATTCTACAGAGTCTTCGTACTGTTCTAAATTAATAGGTACCCTGAGGGATACACATTCCAGGTGAGCACCCGCTGCTCTAGTAGTCTGCTTCAAGTAGATGCCATCTCCGTCTTCATCACCTCACAGTCACTATGGCTCCAGCATGGAGAAAAACAGTCTGTGATGCCTCCTTGTGCCAAATACTGTCCATTTGCACAGGAGATGCTTTTGGCACTCTTTTGGGGGGAAAAAAAATATTGAAACCCTGGAGTTTCTTCCTATTTTCACCTACTTGAACTGCCTTGACATCAAAATACTGCCAGCCAATATTACAAACTGTCTGGTGCATGTTTGTGTGCACAGACCAAAGGTGCCACACTGTGTCTGCCCCCAGGTGACTGTTAATGTCCATTTAAACAGAGGGCTGAAAGGGGGGGCTCTGCCCACCCTGCGCTGCTCCGGGGTCAGGGCTGGGCCAGCAGAGGCTGCAGAGCACGAAGGGAGCGATAGCCTCAGCCCTGGCCACCATCTTGTGTGTGGCTGCTTCAGCCCTGGCCACCATCTGGTGCCTCCACCAAGTCCAACTCTGAAGGGAGTGGGTTGCTGATTGGCCAGCAGGCAGCATCAGTAGCAAAGTCACCACCAGCAGCTTATGGAATAAGTGTCGTTTAATGAAGTGCAAAGCAGCAAAGAAATACAAATGGATAAGCTCAGCAATGAACCTGATTATTACTACAAAAAACTTGCCTATAGGGATTAAGAAAGATACATCACCAGTTACCCTAATACCTGCCCATCGTCCTGACCCACACGTCACCTGGGGAGCCCCTGTCATAGCAAAGGATTGCAGAGGCACTCCCAGTAACTGGGAGTTCCTGTGCGGTTTGCCCACCTGCAGGTGAGGCTGCCAAAGTTGCTGTAAGAGGGCCCAGATTTTATACTGTTGAATAAACAAGCCACCGTAACTTCTAGTGTGGGAACATCTGGTTTCATCCTCCTCTTGGCCTGGGCTCAGGGAGGAACCAAAGGAGTTTACTTTGACCATATAACTTCCAACAAAACCAAATAGAGGTATCTGATTTTGTGGCCTTGTCTGGCTTCTAAGTGTAGGAAGGTAAACACCTGTTTCACTAACAAGTGGATTCATACATATACTGGTAATGACCATGCATATTTTGTTAATGAGTGAATATAAATATAATGTTTGGTTGGAAAGTTCATCTGGAAGCCAGCTTTGGCTTAGGCCTTGTTGTTCAGGCCTTAGTACTTCACTGGAATTGTCCTTTTACAAGCAGTGATCCTGTCCCCTCAGCTGCAGTGGAATCCTCAGCTGGTCCCACAGGGATTGCTCAAGATCTGGTTGTGCTGAGCTCCTTGTGAGTGGAGTCATCAGTCTCTTGGAGAAGCAGATTCTCTGTCACAGGTTCTAGAATTTTTCCCAGGGATCCAGCAAGGTAAGAGGAAAGGTCTCTGCAGCTCTGACGTGGAAATTGTCCTGCTGGGTGGCCTTGGCTGTGAGTCTGAAACACAGGAGCTCTCTGGCCATATGGTGCTGCTGGCAGAGCTGGCTGTTGCCTACTCAAGGCTCAGGTAGGCACCTGAGCTGTCTTGCTGCGCTGCAAAAACCATCTCAGTGCTCAGCGGCACCTCCCGACACCTCGTCTCAGTGGGGATCCCGTTGGCAGTGTCAGAGCAGTGGCTCGTTAGGATCGGTGCTACTCGTGCTCTCTATCCACCCTGGCCCTGGCAGTCCTGGCCCTGCAGCTATGCCCTCACAGTGAATGGGAACTGCTGCCTGATGTTTTTTGAGCTGCGCCACTGCTGCTGCTGCTGCTGCTGCTGACGCCTTGATGAATGAATTAGTGGGATTATGGGCCATACTGGCCTGTGATAGCAAGGTCATGAAGGCAGAGGTGCAGATGGTCCTGTCAGTCCTATTTCTGCATTTTTCTGGAAACCAAGGAATCTCTTTTGATCCTGTGAGGCACTGAGTTTGCAAAGTCATGGTTCCTTTGTTGTTGTTGTTGTTGTTTCCCTTTGGAAAGCATGCCTATTTGAGATGGCATCCCTGTTTGGAGCCAGCTGAGCTTCTCTCCCATGATATCTGATCATTTCAGTGAATCAATGGAGAGGGTTCAGGAGGTGGTGATGACCATTTCAGGATGGCTCTCTCCAGTTCAAGTCCTGAGTGGGACTCAGAATTCAAACTATATCAAACTATATCAACTCCGTTGGAAGGTTCCCTTCCTTGTCATCCTGTGAATAAGCTCTACATTAACTTCCTGGATTGTTCAGTGCTTTTTTTCAAGATGGAAAGTCCTGTTTGTGGTGGCTTTTGTATGGTTAGGAATTGGGGGTCTCCTTCTGATGCCAAAATTAGTTTTGCTATTTTATTTCCTTCATATATATTCACAGATGACTATTGTTGTAGAGTTACAGAGTTCCTATGTTCAGTTCAGTACTTTTTCTCCTCTGATAGGCAGAAAGACAAAACACATTCCAAAGGCTCCTATCCTATCTTGCCTCCTCTGGCAACCAAGGGTAAAACACGTTCTCAGGAGACTTTCTCATAAAGTAGGTGTAGCCTGTACAGTTAGTAGCAAGAAAGAGGGACTCCAGAGAAGGTGGAATGAAAAGGGGGAGATTTCCTCCTTATTGTGCTTACAGTTGGGAATTCTTGTCAATTATGCTACTTTTCCAAACTTAGAAAACCCAATTTGCCCTATGTGGGGGGGACATTTTTCCATATCTGCCCCTGGAGGCCTCCAGTTAGACCAGATTTGATATTACTTCCTATACTAATATTGTCCCAAAAGTGTGTTTTGTTTCTCACTCATTCGGGCATTGCTTCCTCCACACTGCAGTGCCTTTGGAATGCAGCCCATTGCCCAACTTTTTCGCAACCTTGATGCTTCTCCATGAGACAGAAAGTGCAATTGCATTTCCAAATGCCAAAACCAATGAGCCAGAGCATCCCGTGCAGATACAGGCCTGCAGCTGTTTCTGAAGAACATTTTGGTTCCTGCCCAGGGCAGTGGATGCATCCCCTCTGTGACTGCTGCTCCTTCCCTGGTGCCCATGGGTAGTCGGTACAGAGTTCTGCCAGGGGAATGGAAAAGGCTGGGGATGTCTGCTGACAGTAGATTGCAGTGGAAAATGTTGGGAAAATGTTTGACTGTAGCAAACTGTGAATTCCTTTACCTTAAATAGACAGTGCTTAGTCCTGTATTCTTCCGTTGCGGTGATTAAAGTGTGCAAGTGGCTGTCTTTGCCTTGAGAATAAAGAGAGTGGTTCTGTTAAGATGGTAGCTGGAATGCATTCAAGGGGATGAAAGTGATTTTAGGAGGCTCTTGACCACCAAAGGAGAATTTGAGGAATGGGATGGTCCGCAAACAATTGTTTCAGGGACCAGAGTCGTGACTGAGGCCCTGCCATATTTGATCCATGTTTCAGCAGGTTGACAAGACAATGAAGAAAACGGTATTGTTTAATACTGGGAAGTTGTCCTTGAAAGAGAAGCAATGTATTGTTCAGTCAGTGGTCAGTTCACCTTTGAAAAAGGAACAATGCATGATGGAGCCATTGTTGGCATGCAGTCAGTCGAGGTCTCATCTCACGTGATAGCCATGTGTGAGCTGATGCTGGCACTGGGAAAATTCCACTCCTGGCTCGGGGGTGGAGGGGTGAGAAGGATGAGATGCACACTGATTTGATCCAGGGCATGTCCTGAAATTTCACTGCCTACCTGGCAGATCTTGACAGTTTGACTGCTTCCAAAGTGGAATAAAGGAAGAGGTGTACATACACAGGAGCCCTGGGCATGTCCAATAAACGTGGAGTTACGTGGAGACATTTGTTAGGAATTATTTCAACAATATTATTTTATGCCAACAGTGTCTTCTCTCCTAGTTCCGTGCAATGGTTAGGGCCATTTTCTTGGTCTGGTTTCCTTCCATTTGGTGCCATCTGAGTGCTTAGTTCAGGTATAGGCTGTGGGTGCTTGGGGCACTATTGGAGTTGCTCTTGGATCCCTTGAACAACAGGGTTTGTCTCACAAGGGGACTTTGTTCTGCTTTGAGAACTTCCCATGCTAATTTGTGTTCGCTGTGTGGAAGGTTGGGCTGCTTTGCATAAATTCACAGACCAATGCAGAACGTTTGCTTTGTGATGTCAGGGCATGGTTGCCATGTTGATGTGGTGACATCAGAAGGTTGCTTTGGTGTGCAGAAGGCCTCAGTGCCAGAGCCGCCCTTGGGTGTGCTCAGCATAGGAGCATCCTCCTGATTGTCAGTGGGCAGCTGCCTACTGACAAGAGCCTTGTTTTTTCTTGTGTTTCAGCACAGTCTGCAAACTTGCACAGCAGTGCTACAATGATTGAGCAACTTGTTGCTGCAGTTTGCACTGTGTATGGTATCTCTTATTCGGCCTATTACCTGACTAACCTGGCATGTAAGTAGAGATTTTCCCAGGGTGTAACCTAACCTGGCTTTTGTATGTCTTCCTGCTCTTTGTTAGTGACTGGGTTGATTTTGAAACAGAAAGAGCATTAGGATGCCACTGGCAAAGCTCCTGTCAACATGTACTGCTGAAAACAAGGAGCCTGTAGCCAGGGGGCTGCAGGCAGAAAAACAGCTGTCCTGCTTCGCTGCCAACAGAACTTCCACAGCTCAGAGGGATTTTGGGCAAGATTTTCTGGCCAACTCTTTTCACCAAGTCAATGAGAATTAGTGGATGCAACTAATTAAAAAAACCAAAAGTACCTGAAGGAGAGCATAAAAAAGGCTGCTTTAGATATAGGGCAGAAAAGAAGCATTGAGTGTTAAAGAACTATATCCATTATAGTGGTCAAATTTGCATAAATATGCTGGCAAGATAAGCCAAAGCATAATTAGAGCAAAGAATATTGCACTGTTCTCTTGATGGCAGTGTGAAAGATATCTCCTTAACCATCATCTCTTTATCCACCATCTCCTCATCTATGTCATTCGCATCCTCTCTCTCATCCACCACCTGGATGCTTGTGGTGAATGAAAAAATGCTCTCCGATAGGGTTGACTGGCTCTGTGGGATTCATCAGTTCAGACATTTGTCTAAAAGAGACTTCTTCAATTTCCTTGCCCACTCCAGGTCACCTCAGACATATCTACATAGCTGCCAAATCTGAGGTGAGTGACAAAAGAACGTTTGATGATCCAAGTGTTTAAGAAATGACAAGAAAACAGTAATCTTAGCCCATGGCAGGAGAGCGTGGAGGTTAACCTGGGAGGAGTGAAAGCCAAAACATATCCATGCCTGCAGCAGCAACAGCTGGCGATTTCCTAATTTTCCATTTCAGAGCTTTACACAAGTCAAAGCTCAGTTTTCAGAGGGAACGTTGCTTGCTGGTAGTAACCAGGGTGGACTATTGAATTAGGAGCAAGGTGCAATTCTGTTCAATCAGCCCGTCCTCACTGGACTGGAGTGACTTCAGAGTCCCATTGCTATGAGAGTTGATGATTTTGCCTTAGTGGAGCAACTTGTAGAGCTGAAGAGAAATAAGGTTAGGAATGATAGGCAATGGCCTGTCCCTGATGCTTCTCTCTGTCCACAGAGCCCTGAACCGATAACAGCCTCTGAAGTGACTCACTCAGTTCCTGGAGACGAGGCCAAAGAGGTGCAAAAGGATCGCAAGCCTCTGGCTGCAGTCAGGGAAGAAGCTGAGCATTCTGAGCTGGTAAGTGCCAGTTGTGGCTGGTGCCGTCTTTAGTGCGAGACAGAGCTGCAAGATCCTGACCAGCCAGCACTTGGTGTTGCTGGCTGAGGATGCTGAGTGCTGGAATGCTGCCAGGAGCTAGCAATCCCCCCAGCCAGTGAGAGCTGGAGAATGGGCTTTGACCTGTGCCGTTTAGGTCCCTGCCTGCTGGGATTCTGATAGGGACAGGCCTGAAGCATGAAGGCTTCCCGGCCCCAGAGGAGGGAGCATGTCCAAGACACTGAGCTCAGCCGAGATGGATATGTAGGGACCAGTGTGGTCTGGAGAGACCGGTCCCTCTCCAGAGTCTGGTCAAGGGGCTGCAGGCAGAGAAAGGTGTGATCGGATCCCAGAGGCTCTTTGGGGTGCTTGGTCCCCACGAGCTTCTGGGCCGTGCTTACTTGGGAGCATTTCCGAGACACACTGTGGAGTTGCCGCTAGAAGTGAGAGATTTGGTGCCTTTCTTGCCAAGTCCTTCCTTTGCCTCTTCTGGCAGAGCGCTCAGTAGCAGCGTCCCCTCTGAGTCCTCCTGTCATTTGATAAGCTGCAACGAGTTGATTGTGTTGTTCACGAGTCCTTGTGGGCCTGGTCCTGTCTGGTGTGCAAAAAAGAGACAGAAATGGCATAGTTGTGGACCCATTTGTGAGGCAAAACCCAGAGGCTGCATGTGTCTCTTGATACTTTCTGTGGTGTGGTCTGCCTTGATAAGTGCCCTTGAAAATGTGCATTGCAGCCTGGAGAGGGGAGAAGGTGGAAAGACTTGGACTGCTTTCTTGTGTTGCTAAGAACAGGAAAGGCATCTCGGAATTGCGGATGCTGCATCCTAAATCCAAGGTGCAACTCTACACTGGGGGAGCTGCCTGGGACAAAAAGGAGCCAGGGCTTGCGGCCAACAGCAGCTGAACATGAGGCGGTGTGATCCCAGCTGGCCGAGAAGGCCAAGGGCATGGTGGCCTGTGTCAGCAGTAGTGGGGCAGCAGGAGCAGGGCAGTGACCTGTGCCCTGTGCTGGGCATCGGTGCTGTGGCCGCAGCTGGAGTGCTGTGAGCAGTTCTGGGCCCATCTGAAGCAGAAAGACATTGAGGGGCTGGAGCGTGTCCAGAGAAGGACACGGCAGCTGGGGACAGGTGGGAGCACAAGCCCAATGAGGAGGTGCTGCGGGAGCTTTAGGCAGGGGAAAGGGAGGCTCATCAGCAACCTTGCAGGCTCACTTCCAGAAATGCCTACATGACAGTGCTCCCCGCAGGGGCCGTTCTCATTCCAAGAATGCCCTCACTGCATCCAGATGCTTTACACACTGGAGTAGGGGGCACTTGGATCCTTTGCTTGGTGGGCTCCTTCCTTTGCCATTCGGAGAATCCCCGCTCATTTTGTCTTTTTGGCTTCAAGCAGAAGTGCTTTTGCTGAAGACTTCCTCCCCTTTGGCAGCACCGGCTGACATTCTGAGAGTGTTTTAGTTTTCCATGTCTGCAGCAGCAACAGCTGGCTATTTCCTAATTTTCCATTTCAGAGCTTTACACAAGTCAAAGCCCAGTTTTCAGAGAGAAGGTTGCTTGCTGGTAGTAGCCAGGGTGGACTACTGAATTGGGAGCCATGTGCACGTCTGTTCAGTCAGCCCGTCCTCACTGGACGGGAGTGAATTAGAGTCCCATTGCTATGAGAGTTGATGATTTTGCCTTAGTGGAGCAACTTGTAGAGCTGAAGAGAAATAAGGTTAGGAATGATAGGCAATGGCCTGTCCCTGATGCTTCTCTCTGTCCACAGAGCCCTGAACCGATAACAGACTCTGAAGTGACTACCTCAATTCCTGGAGACAAGGCAAAAGAGGCGCAAAAGGACCAGAAGCCTCCTGTGGCAATCAGCGAAGAAGCTGAGCATTCTGAGCCGGTAAGTGCCAGTTGTGGCTGGTGCTGTCTTTAGTGCGAGACAGAGCTGCAAGATCCTGACCAGCCAGCACTTGGTGTTGCTGGCTGAGGATGCTGAGTGCTGGAATGTTGCCAGGAGCTAGCAATCCTCCCAGCCAGTGAGAGCTGGAGAATGGGCTTTGACCTGTGCCATTTAGGTCCCTGCCTGTTGGGATTCTGATAGGGGCCGGCCTGAAGCATGAAGGCTTCCCGGCCCCAGTGGAGGGAGCATGTCCAAGACACTGAGCTCAGCCGTGTTGGATACGTAGGGGCCAGTGTGGTCTGAAGAGACCGGTCCCTCTCCAGAGTGTGGTCAAGGAGTTGGAGGCACAGAAAGGCTTGATCTGACCCCAGAGGCTCTTTGGGGTGCTTGGTCCCCATGAGCTTCTGGGCCGTGCTTACTTGGGAGCATTTCCGAGACATACCGTGGAGTTGCCGCTAGAAGTGAGAGATTTGCTGCCTTCTTGCCAAGTGCTTCCTTTGCCTCTTCTGGCAGAGCACTCAGTAGTAGAGTCTAGTGTGAGTGCACCTGTCTTTTGATAAGCAGCAAAGAGTTGATTGTCTTGTTCACGAGTCCTTGTGGGCCTGGTCGTGTCTGTTGTGCAAAAAAGATACAGAAATGGCATAGTTCTGGACCCATTTGTGAGGCAAAACCCAGCGGCAACATGTGTCTCTTGATACTTTCTGTGGTGTGGTCTGCCTTGATAAGTGCCCTTGAAAATGCGCATTGCAGCCTGGAGAGGGGAGGAGGCGGAAAGACTTGGATTGCTTTCTTGTGTTGCTAAGAGCAGGAAAGACATCTCGCAATTACGGATGCTGCATCCTAAATCCAAGGTGCAACTTTGCACCTGGGGAGCTGCCTGGGACAAAAAGGATCCAGGGCTTGCGGTCAATAGCAGCTGACCATGAGGCGCCGTGTGCCCTGGTGGCCAAGAAGGCCAAGGGCAGGGTGGCCTGTGTCAGCAGTAGTGGGGCAGCAGGAGCAGGGCAGTGCCCTGTGCCCTGTGCTGGGCATCGGTGCTGTGGCCGCAGCTGGAGTGCTGTGAGCCGTTCTGGGCCCATCTGAAGCAGAAAGACATTGAGGGGCTGGAGCGTGTCCAGAGAAGGACACGGCAGCTGGGGACAGGTGGGAGCACAAGCCCAATGAGGAGGTGCTGCGGGAGCTTTAGGCAGGGGAAAGGGAGGCTCATCAGCAACCTTGCAGGCTCACTTCCAGAAATGCCTACATGACAGTGCTCCCCGCAAGGGCCGTTCTCATTCCAAGAATGCCCTCACTGCATCCAGATACTTTAGACACTGGAGTAGGGGGCACTTGGATCCTTTGCTTGGTGGGCTCCTTCCTTTGCCAGTCGGAGAAGCCCCGCTCATTTTGTCCTTTTGCAGCAAGCAGAAGTGCTTTTGCTCAAGATTTCCTCCACTTTGGCAGCACCGGCTGACATTCTGAGAGTGTTGTAGTTTTCCATGTCTGCAGTAGCAACAGCTGGCTATTTCCTAATTTTCCATTTCAGAGCTTTACACAAGTGAAAGCCCAGTTTTCAGAGAGAAGGTTGCTTGCTGGTAGTAGCCAGGGTGGACTACTGAATTCGGAGTCATGTGCACGTCTGTTCAGTCAGCCCGTCCTCACTGGACGGGAGTGAATTAGAGTCCCATTGCTATGACAGTTGATGATTTTGCCTTAGTGGAGCAACTTGTAGTGCTGAAGAGAAATAACTTTAGGAATGATAGGCAATGGCCTGTCCCTGATGCTTCTCTCTGTCCACAGAGCCCTGAACCGATAACAGACTCTGAAGTGACTACCTCAATTCCTGGAGACGAGGCCAAAGAAGTGCAAAAGGACTGCAAGCCTCTGGCTGCAGTCACAGAAGAAGCTGAGCATTCTGAGCCGGTAAGTGCCAGTTGTGGCTGGTGCTGTATTTAGTGCGAGACAGAGCTGCAAGATCCTGACCAGCCAGCACTTGGTGTTGCTGGCTGAGGATGCTGAGTGCTGGAATGCTGCCAGGAGCTAGCAATCCACCCAGCCAGTGAGCGCTGGAGAATAGGCTTTGACCTGTGCCGTTTAGGTCTCAGCTTGCTGGGATTCTGATAGGGGCCTGCCTGAAGCATGAAGGCTTCCCGGCCCCAGAGGAGGGAGCATGTCCAAGACACTGAGCTCAGCCGTGTTGGAAACGTAGGGGCCAGTGTGGTCTGAAGAGACCGGTCCCTTTCCAGAGTGTGGTCAAGGAGTTGGAGGCACAGAAAGGCTTGATCTGACCCCAGAGGCTCTTTGGGGTGCTTGGTCCCCACGAGCTTCTGGGCCGTGCTTACTTGGGAGCATTTCCGAGACACACTGTGGAGTTGCCGCTAGAAGTGAGAGATTTGGTGCCTTTCTTGCCAAGTCCTTCCTTTGCCTCTTCTGGCAGAGCACTCAGTAGCAGCGTCCACGCTGAGTCCTCCTGTAATTTGATAAGCTGCAACGAGTTGATTGTGTTGTTCAAGAGTCCTTGTGGGCCTGGTTCTGTCCGGTGTGGCAAAAGAACTGCATAGTTCTGGACCCATTTGTGAGGCAAAACCCAGAGGCTGCATGTGTCTCTTGATACTTTCTGTTGTGTGGTCTGCCTTGATAACTGCCCTTGAAAATGTGCATTGCAGCCTGGAGAGGGGAGAAGGCGGAAAGACTTGGATTGCTTTCTTGTGTTGCTAAGAACAGGAAAGGCATCTCGGAATTGCGGATGCTGCATCCTAAATCCAAGGTGCAACTTTGCACCTGGGGAGCTGCCTGGGACAAAAAGGAGCCAGGGCTTGCGGTCAATAGCCGCTGACCATGAGGTGCCGTGTGCCCTGGTGGCCAAGAAGGCCAAGGGCATGGTGGCCTGTGTCAGCAGTAGTGGGGCAGCAGGAGCAGGGCAGTGACCTGTGCCCTGTGCTGGGCATCGGTGCTGTGGCCGCAGCTGGAGTGCTGTGAGCAGTTCTGGGCCCATCTGAAGCAGAAAGACATTGAGGGGCTGGAGCGTGTCCAGAGAAGGACACGGCAGCTGGGGACAGGTGGGAGCACAAGCCCAATGAGGAGGTGCTGCGGGAGCTTTAGGCAGGGGAAAGGGAGGCTCATCAGCAACCTTGCAGGCTCACTTCCAGAAATGCCTACATGACAGTGCTCCCCGCAGGGGCCGTTCTCATTCCAAGAATGCCCTCACTGCATCCAGATGCTTTACACACTGGAGTAGGGGGCACTTGGATCCTTTGCTTGGTGGGCTCCTTCCTTTGCCATTCGGAGAATCCCCGCTCATTTTGTCTTTTTGGCTTCAAGCAGAAGTGCTTTTGCTGAAGACTTCCTCCCCTTTGGCAGCACCGGCTGACATTCTGAGAGTGTTTTAGTTTTCCATGTCTGCAGCAGCAACAGCTGGCTATTTCCTAATTTTCCATTTCAGAGCTTTACACAAGTCAAAGCCCAGTTTTCAGAGAGAAGGTTGCTTGCTGGTAGTAGCCAGGGTGGACTACTGAATTGGGAGCCATGTGCACGTCTGTTCAGTCAGCCCGTCCTCACTGGACGGGAGTGAATTAGAGTCCCATTGCTATGAGAGTTGATGATTTTGCCTTAGTGGAGCAACTTGTAGAGCTGAAGAGAAATAAGGTTAGGAATGATAGGCAATGGCCTGTCCCTGATGCTTCTCTCTGTCCACAGAGCCCTGAACCGATAACAGACTCTGAAGTGACTCACTCAATTCCTGGAGATGAGGCCAAAGAGGTGCAAAAGGACTGCAAGCCTCTGGCTGCAGTCACGGAAGAAGCTGATCATTCTGAGCCCGTAAGTGCCAGTTGTGGCTGGTGCTGTATTTAGTGCGAGACAGAGCTGCAAGATCCTGACCAGCCAGCACTTGGTGTTGCTGGCTGAGGATGCTGAGTGCTGGAATGCTGCCAGGAGCTAGCAATCCCCCCAGCCAGTGAGCGCTGGAGAATGGGCTTTGACCTGTGCCGTTTAGGTCTCAGCTTGCTGGGATTCTGATAGGGGCCGGCCTGAAGCATGAAGGCTTCCCGGCCCCAGAGGAGGGAGCATGTCCAAGACACTGAGCTCAGCCGTGTTGGATACGTAGGGGCCAGTGTGGTCTGAAGAGACCGGTCCCTTTCCAGAGTGTGGTCAAGGAGTTGGAGGCACAGAAAGGCTTGATCTGACCCCAGAGGCTCTTTGGGGTGCTTGGTCCCCATGAGCTTCTGGGCTGTGCTTACTTGGGAGCATTTCCGAGACACACTGTGGAGTTGCCGCTAGAAGTGAGAGATTTGGTGCCTTTCTTGCCAAGTCCTTCCTTTGCCTCTTCTGGCAGAGCACTCAGTAGCAGAGTCTAGTGTGAGTGCACCTGTCTTTTGATAAGCTGCAAAGAGTTGATTGTGTTGTTCACGAGTCCTTGTGGGCCTGGTCCTGTCCAGTGTGGCAAAAGAACTGCATAGTTGTGGACCCATTTGTGAGGCAAAACCCAGCGGCAACATGTGTCTCTTGATACTTTCTGTGGTGTGGTCTGCCTTGATAAGTGCCCTTGAAAATGTGCATTGCAGCCTGGAGAGGGGAGAAGGCGGAAAGACTTGGATTGCTTTCTTGTGTTGCTAAGAGCAGGAAAGACATCTCGCAATTGCGGATGCCGGATCCTAAATCCAAGGTGCAACTTTGCACCTGGGGAGCTGCCTGGGAGAAAAAGGAGCCAGGGCTTGCGGTCAATAGCAGCTGACCATGAGGCGCCGTGTGCCCTGGTGGCCAAGAAGGCCAAGGGCATGGTGGCCTGTGTCAGCAGTAGTGGGGCAGCAGGAGCAGGGCAGTGCCCTGTGCCCTGTGCTGGGCATCGGTGCTGTGGCCGGAGCTGGAGTGCTGTGAGCAGTTCTGGGCCCACCTGAAGCAGAAAGACATTGAGGGGCTGGAGCGTGTCCAGAGAAGGACACGGCAGCTGGGGACAGGTGGGAGCACAAGCCCAATGAGGAGGTGCTGCGGGAGCTTTAGGCAGGGGAAAGGGAGGCTCATCAGCAACCTTGCAGGCTCACTTCCAGAAATGCCTACATGACAGTGCTCCCCGCAAGGGCCGTTCTCATTCCAAGAATGCCCTCACTGCATCCAGATGCTTTAGACACTGGAGTAGGGGGCACTTGGATCCTTTGCTTGGTGGGCTCCTTCCTTTGCCAGTCGGAGAAGCCCCGCTCATTTTGTCTTCAAGCAGAAGTGCTTTTGCTGAAGACTTCCTCCCCTTTGGCAGCACCGGCTGACATTCTGAGAGTGTTTTAGTTTTCCATGTCTGCAGCAGCAACAGCTGGCTATTTCCTAATTTTCCATTTCAGAGCTTTACACAAGTCAAAGCCCAGTTTTCAGAGAGAAGGTTGCTTGCTGGTAGTAGCCAGGGTGGACTACTGAATTGGGAGCCATGTGCACGTCTGTTCAGTCAGCCCGTCCTCACTGGACTGGAGTGACTTCAGAGTCCCATTGCTATGAGAGTTGATGATTTTGCCTTAGTGGAGCAACTTGTAGAGCTGAAGAGAAATAAGGTTAGGAATGATAGGCAATGGCCTGTCCCTGATGCTTCTCTCTGTCCACAGAGCCCTGAACCGATAACAAACTCTGAAGTGACTCTTTCAATTCCTGGGAACGAGGCCAAAATGGCGCAAAAGTACCAGAAGCCTCCTGTGGCAATCAGCGAAGAAGCTGAGCATTCTGAGCCCGTAAGTGCCAGTTGTGGCTGGTGCCATCTTTAGTGCGAGACAGAGCTGCAAGATCCTGACCAGCCAGCACTTGGTGTTGCTGGCTGAGGATGCTGAGTGCTGGAATGCTGCCAGGAGCTAGCAATCCCCCCAGCCAGTGAGAGCTGGAGAATGGGCTTTGACCTGTGCCGTTTAGGTCCCTGCCTGCTGGGATTCTGATAGGGACAGGCCTGAAGCATGAAGGCTTCCCGGCCCCAGAGGAGGGAGCATGTCCAAGACACTGAGCTCAGCCGTGTTGGATATGTCGGGGCCAGTGTGGTCTGAAGAGACCGGTCCCTCTCCAGAGTCTGGTCAAGGGGCTGCAGGCAGAGAAAGGTGTGATCTGACCCCAGAGGTTCTTTGGGGTGCTTGGTCCCCACGAGCTTCTGGGCCGTGCTTACTTGGGAGTATTTCCGAGACACACTGTGGAGTTGCCGCTAGAAGTGAGAGATTTGGTGCCTTTCTTGCCAAGTCCTTCCTTTGCCTCTTCTGGCAGAGCGCTCAGTAGCAGCGTCCCCTCTGAGTCCTCCTGTCATTTGATAAGCTGCAACGAGTTGATTGTGTTGTTCACGAGTCCTTGTGGGCCTGGTCCTGTCTGTTGTGCAAAAAAGAGATAGAAATGGCATAGTTCTGGACCCATTTGTGAGGCAAAACCCAGCGGCAACATGTGTCTCTTGATACTTTCTGTGGTGTGGTCTGCCTTGATAAGTGCCCTTGAAAATGTGCATTGCAGCCTGGAGAGGGGAGAAGGCGGAAAGACTTGGATTGCTTTCTTGTGTTGCTAAGAGCAGGAAAGACATCTCGCAATTCCGGATGCCGGATCCTAAATCCAAGGTGCAACTTTGCACCTGGGGAGCTGCCTGGGACAAAAAGGATCCAGGGCTTGAGGTCAATAGCAGCTGACCATGAGGCGCCGTGTGCCCTGGTGGCCAAGAAGGCCAAGGGCATGGTGGCCTGTGTCAGCAGTAGTGGGGCAGCAGGAGCAGGGCAGTGACCTGTGCCCTGTTCCTTGTTCCATGTTCCCTGTTCCCTGTTCCCTGTGCCCTCTGCCCTGTGCCATGTGCCGTTTGTCCTGTGCTGGGCATTGGTGCTGTGGCCGCAGCTGGAGTGCTGTGAGCCGTTCTGGGCCCATCTGAAGCAGAAAGACATTGAGGGGCTGGAGCGTGTCCAGTGAAGGACACGGCAGCTGGGGACAGGTGGGAGCACAAGCCCAATGAGGAGGTGCTGCGGGAGCTTTAGGCAGGGGAAAGGGAGGCTCATCAGCAACCTTGCAGGCTCACTTCCAGAAATGCCTACATGACAGTGCTCCCCGCAAGGGCCGTTCTCATTCCAAGAATGCCCTCACTGCATCCAGATGCTTTAGACACTGGAGTAGGTGGCACTTGGATCCTTTGCTTGGTGGGCTCCTTCCTTTGCCAGTCGGAGAATCCCCGCTCATTTTGTCTTTTTGCAGCAAGCAGAAGTGCTTTTGCTGAAGACTTCCTCCCCTTTGGCAGCACCGGCTGACATTCTGAGTGTGTTTTAGTTTTCCATGTCTGCAGCAGCAACAGCTGGCTATTTCCTAATTTTCCATTTCAGAGCTTTACACAAGTCAAAGCCCAGTTTTCAGAGAGAAGGTTGCTTGCTGGTAGTAGCCAGGGTGGACTACTGAATTGGGAGCCATGTGCACGTCTGTTCAGTCAGCCCGTCCTCACTGGACTGGAGTGACTTCAGAGTCCCATTGCTATGAGAGTTGATGATTTTGCCTTAGTGGAGCAACTTGTAGAGCTGAAGAGAAATAAGGTTAGGAATGATAGGCAATGGCCTGTCCCTGATGCTTCTCTCTGTCCACAGAGCCCTGAACCGATAACAAACTCTGAAGTGACTCTTTCAATTCCTGGGAACGAGGCCAAAATGGCGCAAAAGTACCAGAAGCCTCCTGTGGCAATCAGCGAAGAAGCTGAGCATTCTGAGCCCGTAAGTGCCAGTTGTGGCTGGTGCCATCTTTAGTGCGAGACAGAGCTGCAAGATCCTGACCAGCCAGCACTTGGTGTTGCTGGCTGAGGATGCTGAGTGCTGGAATGCTGCCAGGAGCTAGCAATCCCCCCAGCCAGTGAGAGCTGGAGAATGGGCTTTGACCTGTGCCGTTTAGGTCCCTGCCTGCTGGGATTCTGATAGGGACAGGCCTGAAGCATGAAGGCTTCCCGGCCCCAGAGGAGGGAGCATGTCCAAGACACTGAGCTCAGCCGTGTTGGATATGTCGGGGCCAGTGTGGTCTGAAGAGACCGGTCCCTCTCCAGAGTCTGGTCAAGGGGCTGCAGGCAGAGAAAGGTGTGATCTGACCCCAGAGGTTCTTTGGGGTGCTTGGTCCCCACGAGCTTCTGGGCCGTGCTTACTTGGGAGTATTTCCGAGACACACTGTGGAGTTGCCGCTAGAAGTGAGAGATTTGGTGCCTTTCTTGCCAAGTCCTTCCTTTGCCTCTTCTGGCAGAGCGCTCAGTAGCAGCGTCCCCTCTGAGTCCTCCTGTCATTTGATAAGCTGCAACGAGTTGATTGTGTTGTTCACGAGTCCTTGTGGGCCTGGTCCTGTCTGTTGTGCAAAAAAGAGATAGAAATGGCATAGTTCTGGACCCATTTGTGAGGCAAAACCCAGCGGCAACATGTGTCTCTTGATACTTTCTGTGGTGTGGTCTGCCTTGATAAGTGCCCTTGAAAATGTGCATTGCAGCCTGGAGAGGGGAGCAGGCGGAAAGACTTGGATTGCTTTCTTGTGTTGCTAAGAGCAGGAAAGACATCTCGGAATTCCGGATGCCGGATCCTAAATCCAAGGTGCAACTTTGCACCTGGGGAGCCGCCTGGGAGAAAAAGGAGCCAGGGCTTGCGGTCAATAGCAGCTGACCATGAGGCGCCGTGTGCCCTGTTGGCCAAGAAGGCCAAGGGCATGGTGGCCTGTGTCAGCAGTAGTGGGGCAGCAGGAGCAGGGCAGTGCCCTGTGCCCTGTGCTGGGCATTGGTGCTGTGGCCGCAGCTGGAGTGCTGTGAGCAGTTCTGGGCCCATCTGAAGCAGAAAGACATTGAGGGGCTGGAGCGTGTCCAGTGAAGGACACGGCAGCTGGGGACAGGTGGGAGCACAAGCCCAATGAGGAGGTGCTGCGGGAGCTTTAGGCAGGGGAAAGGGAGGCTCATCAGCAACCTTGCAGGCTCACTTCCAGAAATGCCTACATGACAGTGCTCCCCGCAAGGGCCGTTCTCATTCCAAGAATGCCCTCACTGCATCCAGATGCTTTAGACACTGGAGTAGGTGGCACTTGGATCCTTTGCTTGGTGGGCTCCTTCCTTTGCCAGTCGGAGAAGCCCCGCTCATTTTGTCTTTTTGCAGCAAGCAGAAGTGCTTTTGCTGAAGACTTCCTCCCCTTTGGCAGCACCGGCTGACATTCTGAGAGTGTTTTAGTTTTCCATGTCTGCAGCAGCAACAGCTGGCTATTTCCTAATTTTCCATTTCAGAGCTTTACACAAGTCAAAGCCCAGTTTTCAGAGAGAAGGTTGCTTGCTGGTAGTAGCCAGGGTGGACTACTGAATTGGGAGCCATGTGCACGTCTGTTCAGTCAGCCCGTCCTCACTGGACTGGAGTGACTTCAGAGTCCCATTGCTATGAGAGTTGATGATTTTGCCTTAGTGGAGCAACTTGTAGAGCTGAAGAGAAATAAGGTTAGGAATGATAGGCAATGGCCTGTCCCTGATGCTTCTCTCTGTCCACAGAGCCCTGAACCGATAACAGACTCTGAAGTGACTCTCTCAATTCCTGGAGATGAGGCCAAAGAGGAGCAAAAGGACCAGAAGCCTCCTGTGGCAATCAGCGAAGAAGCTGAGCATTCTGAGCCGGTAAGTGCCAGTTGTGGCTGGTGCCGTCTTTAGTGCGAGACAGAGCTGCAAGATCCTGACCAGCCAGCACTTGGTGTTGCTGGCTGAGGATGCTGAGTGCTGGAATGCTGCCAGGAGCTAGCAATCCCCCCAGCCAGTGAGAGCTGGAGAATAGGCTTTGACCTGTGCCGTTTAGGTCTCAGCTTGCTGGGATTCTGATAGTGGTCGGCCTGAAGCATGAAGGCTTCCCGGCCCCAGAGGAGGGAGCATGTCCAAGACACTGAGCTCAGCCGTGTTGGATACGTAGGGGCCAGTGTGGTCTGAAGAGACCGGTCCCTTTCCAGAGTGTGGTCAAGGAGTTGGAGGCACAGACAGGCTTGATCTGACCCCAGAGGCTCTTTGGGGTGCTTGGTCCCCACGAGCTTCTGGGCCGTGCTTACTTGGGAGCATTTCCGAGACACACTGTGGAGTTGCCGCTAGAAGTGAGAGATTTGGTGCCTTTCTTGCCAAGTCCTTCCTTTGCCTCTTCTGGCAGAGCGCTCAGTAGCAGCGTCCCCTCTGAGTCCTCCTGTCATTTGATTAGCTGCAACGAGTTGATTGTGTTGTTCACGAGTCCTTGTGGGCCTGGTCCTGTCTGTTGTGCAAAAAAGAGACAGAAATGGCATAGTTCTGGACCCATTTGTGAGGCAAAACCCAGCGGCAACATGTGTCTCTTGATACTTTCTGTGGTGTGGCCTGCCTTGATAAGTGCCCTTGAAAATGTGCATTGCAGCCTGGAGAGGGGAGAAGGCGGAAAGACTTGGATTGCTTTCTTGTGTTGCTAAGAACAGGAAAGGCATCTTGCAATTCCGGATGCTGCATCCTAAATCCAAGGTGCAACTTTGCACCTGGGGAGCTGCCTGGGACAAAAAGGAGCCAGGGCTTGCGGTCAATAGCCGCTGACCATGAGGTGCCGTGTGCCCTGGTGGCCAAGAAGGCCAAGGGCATGGTGGCCTGTGTCAGCAGTAGTGGGGCAGCAGGAGCAGGGCAGTGCCCTGTGCCCTGTGCTGGGCATCGGTGCTGTGGCCGCAGCTGGAGTGCTGTGAGCAGTTCTGGGCCCATCTGAAGCAGAAAGACATTGAGGGGCTGGAGCGTGTCCAGAGAAGGACACGGCAGCTGGGGACAGGTGGGAGCACAAGCCCAATGAGGAGGTGCTGCGGGAGCTTTAGGCAGGGGAAAGGGAGGCTCATCAGCAACCTTGCAGGCTCACTTCCAGAAATGCCTACATGACAGTGCTCCCCGCAAGGGCCGTTCTCATTCCAAGAATGCTCTCACTGCATCCAGATGCTTTAGACACTGGAGTAGGGGGCACTTGGATCCTTTGCTCTCTTGGGTTATTGCTTCTATGGTTTTAGAAGGCCTTTTTATTTTCTTCCTGCTGCTAGCATATGTACTATTCCTGAACTGTTTTTTTCACGAGAAGATGCAGTTTGGTCAGGGATTTGGGTGTTGAAAGTCCTTTTCTCTTGCCAGGTCGGCCATTAGGACCTTGCACGTCTGTGTCATTTTAACAGTGCCTTTTCCTTCTGGCAAGCTTGCAGATCCAGAATTGCCCAATTATAGAATCAGGTTTTCAGTCTGGGAATTGAGCATTAAATCATCTCCTTTGCATTCCAGCTGGTCCTAAGATGTCAGATTAGTTTGGAGGGGCTCAGCTTGATTCTGATTACAGGCACTTTAGCACCATCCGTGTGGCTGTGACATACAGTAGATCTTGCCCCAGCGCAGATGCATAAAGAGTGCAGTTCCAAGGGCCATGCTCTGGGTCTGATGTCATTCCATAAGCTGCTACACCCTCCAGATTCCTCGAGAGTGTGGTTCGCTGAAGCAACAAGACAGCAAGTTCAAGATTGCTGCTGAATGGGGCACTGGCTTTCCAAGAGTTGATGTGTGTCATAACAGAAAGTATAGTAAGAGAATATATATAAGTGAGATCGATCTGTCTATCTATTTATCTATCTATCTATCTATCTATCTATCTATCTATCTATCTATCTATTTATCTATCCATCTATCTAACTTTTCCATAAGTGATTCTTCCCAATTCTGGTTAGAGGCAGGTGGAGGTGCAAAGCTCACCCTTAAGGCATCCCTTCAGCAGAAGAGGAGAGGCATGTTCTATCAACTGATCCCGAGCAGTCAGAGATGTCTCCCCTCCAGAGATGGTTGTTTTCCCCCCTCAGAGTTGTTTTCCTCCTCCTGCCTCTTCTGCCCTGAAGCCCTATTTTATTCTTTAAATTTCTCCCTTTCCTAGTGATGTGGAACGATTCCATGTTTTAGGTGGTGTTTGGTGACTCTTGTCATACATCCATTACATGGCACATGATTTTCTTCATTGGAACCCCTGAGGGTGTGTAAGTTCATTTGTTGAGGGGGGTTTCTGTTGAGAAACCCCCATCTTTCTTATGAGGGTTTCTGTTACCACTGGTGTGAATTCTCAGGTGACAAATGAGCAAGAATGAATGCCTTGGTCCTCCTCCATATACTGAGGTGGCTGTAGAGGCTCTCTGGCCTCCATCAGAGGAGTTGTGCATGCATCCTTATCTCCTGAATGAGCAGGATTTCTAACAAGAGTGTAGATGTCAGAAAGGCAGGAGACTAGTGGTGTGGCCTGAAGAAAACATGAACTCCAGAAGTGTCTCTCACAAGAAGTGAGCCCACAATGGAAGCAGAGCCAGGATGGAGCCGTGGGACAGGGCGGGGTGTCAGTCACAAAGGAAAGACAAACGGGACACAGCAGAAGTGGAGGGAGGTCCTCACCAGACCCTTGAGAAATGCCACACCTTCCCTGTCAGCTGCCTGAGAGGCTCTTGGAGCTTCAGTCCCAGATGGACCCTGATTGTACTGCCAGTGTCACTTTGGAATCTGTGCCTCCCCATGGGCAGAGAATGATGCAAGAGAGCAGCAGCACAGTGCTTTGGGAACATGTGAGCCCATCCGGCTTAGAGACTTGGCCCACAAGTGTTGTATGAGAAGTTGAAACGCATCTTCTTTTGCTTTCTGTGCAGGCCCTTCTAGAGAAAGAGCGTGAGCAGATTGCTTTATCAGAGGTGCCATGGCAGACTCAGGAAGAGGTGTTCCCAGCCCCAGAGCAGGAAGAGCAGCTCAGGCAGCAGGTGGAAGAGCTACAGGAGAATGGCCAGGTAAGCCTGGCTCACCAGATGACAGACTGAAGGGCAGAAGCAGGAGCAAAAAACAGAGCTCCTGGGACTGAGGAGGCCAGGAGTCCCACAGGCACTGAAAGCACAGAGCCTTGTAATCTGCAGAGATCAGCACTGGGATGGGAGGGTTAAAATGGAAGCACAGGTGGGTAGGGAAGCAGAAAGAAGTGGCTGAATGAATTTGATTTTGAGGCTGAAAGAGGAAAAGCTGAGCTGGTGACAGCTTCCTGTGACTTGCTCTGCATTTGTGTCTACAGAACATCAAGGCAGAGCCACAAGTAGAGCTGCCTGAAGATCAGATTGCCATCATGGCAGTGAAGAGGAGGAACAAGGAAGACATGAGAAGTGTCCAAGAGGAGATGAATCTCCATCAGCAGAGAGGCGATCAACAAAACCAGGTTAGTGCAAAAGTGACACACACTCCACTCAAGAAACATTTCACTTCTTTTTTACAGAACCTCAAGGACAACATCAGTGCAGAGCTGAAGGAAATTGAGGTTAGGATGAAGGCAAGAGAGAAGAGGCTGGAGGAAGAAATAAAAATGATCAGAGAGAAACATAATCCCCTGCTTCAGGCTGTACAAAAGCAAGTGAGTGAAAAAAGCAATAGCCAATGCAGTCACCAGACTAGTGGTTTCTGCCCTTCTTGCCTTTCCAGTGTAGAGTAGCAGGGGGTGGGGTGGTGCCTCTGAGTGCCATCCTGCTGTAGGGTCCATCACAGCCACTCTGAAGGACATTTTCTGGTGTGCTGAATCACAACATCTGCCCTGGAGAGTGAGGCTAGTCCTTTGGCCTTTTGGCTAACAGTCATTCAAATGGATTCCTGCTGGCCTGTTCCTGCACTCCTTCTTTCTTGAGGTATTTTTTACAGTGGGACATGGTGACCCAGACGGAGGATTGAAACAAGCTGTCTGTAGTCTTGTAAATCTGTTCTCTCCCTTTCCTCACAGTCAATGACTCTTGGCTGACAGGGACAAGCTGTAGTCTCTGACTGCTTTGTTCTGTTTGACTTGAGGTGGAAGCCTTGACATCTCACCTGCCAGCCCGCAAAGACTTCCAGCAAATGACTGGAAAGAAAAAGCCCCGTTGTCAGCGTGAGGCACAAGAGCTGTCCCAACCGGAGATGCTGCAGGTTGGGCATGTCCTGAAGATGGGCCAGGAAAAGAGGACTCAGTGGAAGGAGGTAAAGCATTTGAACAAGCATGTCTGCAGCCCTTGGAGAGGGAAAGGAATCCCTGGGGAGGAAGTGGAATGGTCATTGTGGCAGCCATCCTTCAGAAAATCCATGAGAATGGAACATGAATCTGGCTCTGAACTCGAGTAAAACCAGCCTTTGATACTGACCCACCAGTTTGAGAAGGGGCCATCCAAATAATCCATTTTAAGAGCCCTGCATGTGGCTGACAACATCTTCCTGTGGGCTTGCATTTGAGAAGGGATCTTAAATTAAAACTTTGCCAGCCACCTTTCTAACACAAACTCTTTACTTGTCTCAGATCTACACAGGCAGTGTTACTGAACCTGCTGCAGCAGCAGCCTTGTCTAGTGGAGCCTTTGCTCCCCAGCCTGAGAAGTGGAGCCTGGGCAGTTTGTTCATCTCCAGCACTGACACAGCTGCTGCTCAGCCAAAGGAGACTAAGAAGTACTTGCAGCTACTGAGTACGTCTGGTGTATTTCTTGTCTGAGGGACAGTGTGTTGTGTGCATGTGTCAGTAGAGCTGTACCAAATGTTCCTCCTCAGTTTGGTGGCACAGGGACATTTAGGATTCCCTGTAGGAACTGCTGTAGAAAATCACTCTCTGTGTTGGCCATCTGTGCTACAGAGTTATCTGTCTGGTTATTGTTGTTGTTCCTCAGCCAACCACAAAGGGTTCAGAGACCCACCCAGTGGGGCTGCCTTTTTTATCTTCTGGAAGCTGAGATCTCTGCTTTAAAGTGAGCATCTTGCATTTTGTTTCCCTCAGGGAAAATAGTGAACATGAAAAATCCTGCAACAAAGTACAATGAACTGGAAAACATTGGCAGCGGGTGAGTCCAACCACAGTTACTTCTACACAACCATGGGCAGGTGATTTGCTGGTAGAATGTCTATCAAGTGTGAAGTCAGGCAAGCTGCAAACATATTCAGACACTGAGGTTAGATTGCTCAACCTCTCAGTACTGGCCAGAATTTGTGAGCAAGGTCAAAAGGCATTGTCAAAGACATCTCCATGCTTCTAAGGTCTTGCCTGCAGCAAGAAACAGGACCTGGAAGATCTCCTTGTCTCTACAGTGTGGGACAGCTCTGTGTTATTTTCCTTAGCACTTTTTAATATCTCCAGATCATACAGCCAGAGTAATGAAAGGAGAAGAATCTTGCTTGCCTGAAAAAGCAAACTACCCACTAGGATAGCTGTCAGATTACGGTTCTCAGGAACATTTCTTTCCAAGAGTTTGCTGAAGCACATACTCCAAGGTCAGGAGAAGAACTGCAACAGTTTAGAAACTGCAGCCTGAGATGAAAGAATAAGCTCTGTCTTTGAGCTAAGGCAGTAAACCCCAACACTCCAGGAACAGGCCCAGTGCCCATGCACTTGAGAGGAAAATGCATCAGCTGCCTTCCGGCAGACCCTTCCTGCATCCTGCAGATTTTAGGCACTTCCTGGGCTGGCTTTCACTCCACGATCTAAATGGCTTCTCCTTTCCTTGCTTTGTTTTGTTTCTAGGACTTTTGGAGAGGTTTGTAGGGCACTTGACAAGGCAGCAGGAAGAGAGGTAAATGTCAACAGCCCCTGCAGACTCTGCAGCTCTTGAGGGCTTTCCCCTCTGGTGTCAGCTGTGGCTGGAGCTTTGGGTGGAGCTGTGCAGTAAAGGCACAAGAAGCACAGACTGGCACCAGCCTGCAAACTGTATTTGGGCCATTCTTTGTCCTTCTCAGCTGCCAGAAGGAAGGTGAGGAGGGCAGCGGTTCCTTTCAGAGAAGGACGCGCTCGCTCGCTCTCAATTGCTAAAACAAAGGTGGTGCCTTAGAACATCTCACTGCTCTTTGCGGCTACAGCTTCAGAGTTGTATTCTCATTTCTGGCTGCCAGCAAATACATCTGAATGTTACTGGCAGTTCCTTAGCCATCTGCAGGGCTGCACCTGGGAACTGCACATAGGGAGAGACCTGCAAGGCATCCCTAAAAGCCCGAAGCCCCGCTTGCAGCCCAGGATGTATCCACCGAGTACCAAGGCAGGCATTACTTTTGAATCCCAGGAAGGAATGTGGTCAGAGCCTTGTGGGTTATGGTTAAGACATCTTTGCTACCAGGTGGACATTGTAAAATGTCGGTGGCCACACATCCTGAAACTGGCCTCCAAGGGAGCAGAGAAATGGGCTGTTGGAATGACAGTTCCTAATTATTCCAATGTCTAATCACAAGGTGCTTTGGCTCAGCTTGGCTGTGTCATTCCAAAATCACTCACTCCGTGTGTGTTGTGGTCTCGTGCCACCAACTTCTGAAGTTACTGAATTTCAATGTCATTTTAGGTGGCCATAAAGAAAATAAATCTCCACAGACTGAAAGAGAAGGAACTACTAGTCAATGAACTCATGCTCATGAATAAGCATAAGAATCCCAACCTGGTTAACTGTTTAGACTGGTGAGTCATGCTTTTGTCCCATGACTGTTTGTTTACTACTGCAAATATGCAAGGTAAAAACCCACTTTGGTCCCTGGCAGAAAACAGAGCTGTTAATTATTACTTCTTATTGTTCTTCTCATCTCCAATGGATGGGAAGAGAGTGCATCTTGTCTGCATGAGTTTTCCCTGGCACACGTAGTTTGAAAATTGTTCAAAAACCTGGATCACCCATATCTTACCAAATCGTAAGTTCATCATGAATCGTAAGCCTGTAAGTTCACTGCCACCATGTTGTTCTGGGGCTTGATTTATTTCAAGTGTCCTCTTACATGCGGATCAACTAACAAGGATTTCCCTTGATTGTGTTCCCTCTTTTCTATTGCTTTGCATGCCAGGAAGACTAGGTGCTTTTTTTTCCAGAAACACATAGTGTGAGAGGCTTTTTATCTGTTACTAAACTGCATTTTTCACTTGCTGGTCATCTAACACATCTCTTTTTCATAGCTGTACCTTTCTCCTTGAGACGACATAGACTGCAAACACTGCACGGCATAGAGGGAATGTCTACTCCTTTCATTCTGTCCTTGTCAGAAAGGGACCCGGAAACAAGAATCAACCCTTGTCGTTTCCAAACAGCAACGTAGCCATGCACGTTCATATCCACGCCCTTGTTTCCTTCTTTCAGCTACCTTGTGGATGAGGAACTCTGGCTGGTTATGGAGTACATGGATGGAGGCACTCTGAGAGATATCATCAGCAAGACCTACCTATCTGAAGATGAGATGGCAGCTGTCAGTCGGGAGGTCAGGGATCCCACCTGGGCTTCCAAGGGCTTGGGCAGGATTGTCTGGGAAACTGGGGCTCAGAACTGGAGAGATTTCATGTGCCAAGCTTTGTTTCTGTATTACTAGAATGCTATGGGCAAGCAAGAGCCTTTCAAGTGAATTGCGTGGCAGTGTGCCTGCATTCACTGTACTCTGTTCTTATACTCTGATCTCCTGCTGTTAAATCCTTGCTCTGTCTCTTGTGTTTGTATTTTCTATGCTCCACTTCGCCTCTCTAAATGCTTACCTCGAGCCTGTCTGCGCTGCATTCATCGCCTGTAAAAGCAAAGGTGCTTGTGGTAGGATTTGAAATTAATAGCAAAGAAAGAGCAACTCGTTTCTCACAGGTCTCAAAAAGCACAGTAGTGCACCCAGGATGACGTTTGCTTCTGAAAGGTGACTGATGTGATGTTTCCAAGTCTGTGCTGAGGCCAACAATAAATCCTTTGTCATGCAGCCTCCCACCTCAAAGTAACCCACTTCACACCAAAGGGAGGGATGTTTTCTTTCTTGGCAAACCCTTGTTTGTCCTCTGCATGGAGGGCACATCCACTGCGGGAGCAGTCATTCTGGCTGGTTTGCGGGGGGCCAGTCTACAACAGCAGTTGCTGTTGCTCTTTCAAAAGCTGACATGCCTCTCCTTAGAAAGGTCCTGCTCTGCTAGTGTTGGAGCAGCAAGCTCTTCCTCTCAATGGCACCGTGTGTTCTGCCATTACTCCCCATTCCCCTGGAAGGGGAATCATTTAGAGTTGTTTCCCGTCTTGTGTGATGAACTCCCATCACTAATTTTTGCCCTCCTGTTTCTGTTTTCCTTCCCAGTGCCTGCAAGGACTGGATTTTCTTCACAGAAACCGTGTGATCCATCGAAATGTGAAGAGCCGCAACATCCTTCTCAGCACCGATGGCTCTGTCAAGCTGGGTCAGTATATTCCTGGTCAGGAGCAGTATTCCAGGGATGTGGGGTGTGGGTCTTCTTTGAGTGACTGCCAGCTCTCCAAAAATGGTGCTGGTGGGAGTGCAAGGGCCCAGGCTGCAAGCTGAAGGCTTGAAGTTGCAATGTGCACAGAGGTACAATAAGGAACCAAAAGCAGACAAGAGTGGCGTTGGTCTGCATGTGTCCCTTCCGGAGGGAGGGAGGCACAATCTAAACCTTCAGGGGAATAAAGGCTACTGCTGTGAGCTGCGTTTAAAAACCTCGGTTTTTCTGGAAGTGGCCAGTTTCCTACTTCCTTGGCTAAAGCCCCAGGGAAACGGAGCATGGACAGTTCTCCAGGAGATTCATCAACAGCACATTCTTAGACTGAGAGTGTGGAATTCTTTTGCTTGCTTTCATAATTTGAGCTGGCTTTTATGGTGTGTTGTTTTCTCCACAGCTGATTTTGGCCTCTTTGCTCAGCTCACCCCTGAGCAGAGTAGATGGAGCTCAGTGACCAGCACTTCTGAGTGGATGGCACCTGAAGTCATGACAGGTCAACCATATGGCCCCAAAGCAGACATATGGTCTTTTGGAATCATGGGCATTGAAATGGTGGAACAAGAAGTTCCTTGCCAGAGGCAAACTCCTGTCTGGGTAAGGTGCAAACACTTACTGATCTCACTGCCCTTCTCACCTGTCCCATGTTCTGTGTGCCACTGGACAAAATCCCATTGCCATGTGCTGGCACCACTTCCACCAATGTCCCTTTCTAAATATGTCCCTGCAGCACATTGGCATCTGCTGTAGAGTTTTGGTTGCATCAGAAGGGAAGTGGCAGGTAACCAGTTCAGCAGCCTGCCATTTTTGCCTCCAGCCATGCCTGACATTTCTCATTTGCTTTTTGAACACTGTTGGAGCTTTGTTTCGGGAGGAAAGGAATTATTTAATGAAATGGTTAGATATGTGATAAAAATCCTTCAAAATGGAGGTTGAATCTTCTGAGGTTCAATTTTATAGAAAAAGTAAGAAAAAAGGATAAAAAAGAAAATGAAAAATAGATCAAAAACAACCACCAAAGCAGTGCCCAAGCAATTCTGCTAGCTTTTTCATTTTCTAACCACAGCACATCAATTTTCCTGCATACTGTAGCACATTTTCCAAATCCTGTGTGTCTTTGGAGCTTCCAGTCTTTCAAATAATTTGTACATTCTTCTGTCATGTCTCTGGGTGGCCTGGATAGCTTTAGGATGCATTTTTCTCTGACTGCAGTTAGAATTGCACTCCAAACCCTTGGCTGTTTCTTGGTACTTTAACAAGTTGATGAGCTGCAGTCAGGTGCCTGTGGCTGGGATCCAAGGTGTGGGGTTGATGCGGGTGCTGTGTTCCTTTACTGCAGGAGCAGGGTCATTCCCTGACTTGCACAGTTCTAATGACAGTGAGGATTTCGGCTCCCCACCATGTCTAGTGGCTGAGCTCAGCTGCAGAGGGACAGGATAAAACCCCCTTTGTGACCTCTGGCGGTATGGGAAAAGGAAAGAAAGCTGCCATAGTTATTTTTACTCAAGGGGAGTGTGTTTGCTTTTTTAGGCTTGGAAATTTCCCTCTGGGTTGAAGAGGATAATAACAGAGTCTCTTTGGTCACCATCTATTTCAGTGCCACCAGCACTGAGCTGTTGGTATTGTGATGGACATTTTTATGAAGACCAGGCTGGAGCCTGGTATCATGGAGAGCTTGCCCAAACCTCGCATTTCTTGCCTGGCACTTTCTAAGATGGCATACCATTAATGCATCAACTAGAGCATCCAAATGAGCAGAGGGGAACCATAGGGGTAGCCCTTCTCCTTCTTCTGATTTGCCCATGAAAAGGTTTCCTCTTGCCACATAAAGAAGATGAAACTTGCAGACTGCTGAGAAAAAGAGCTGCAGGTGTTTCCCGTTTGTGTGCCCAAACAAGCATTTTCATCCCAATATATTTGTGCATGCATCTTAATGTGTCTGTGTTGAATAAGAGATTCCAGATGTTTGTTTCCTTACCTGAGGAATACCTGGTGGATTTCCCTTTTTTTTTCTTCCAATTACCATTGTTTTCCAGAACAGGAGAGAAAGCTTGATGAGTTTCGGTTTGTGGCAGCTGTACTTAAGGGACCAACAATCCCTGCAGAAATGCCTTTCTTGTAATAATTCTTTGAAACAGAGTTAGTTAATGTAGCTAAATCCCTCTCCCAAAAAGCTTGTCAAGCTGTGTGAATCCTCAAGGAACCAAACACGCTTTTGGTGATGTAATTTCCCCTAACCAGGTCAGTCCATGAAATCAGCTGCCAAGGCATCCATTTCCTGGATGTCGGAAGAGCTGTGGCCGCTTTGCAGATGGTGTTTCTTGGTACAGGAGAGTCATCTCTGCCTCTCTGCCAGGACAAAAACTGCCACTGCAGAGTGGAGGTTCAACAACGGGGTCTGGGAGAGCAGTTACAGATGTGAAAGAAGCAGGCCTAGCCTCGTGTTTCCTTTTTCTCCAGCCTCAACTCCAGGTAGCCAAAGGAGGGAGACCAAAGCTGCAGCAGCCCAACCTCTTCTCGCTTCAGCTGCGGGACTTCCTGAGCTGCTGCCTGCAGACTGACGAGGCTCGGCGCTGGTCTGCCATGGAGCTCCTGCAGGTAAAATGTGAAAGGGCTGCAGGTGAAACAGTGTCCAAGGGATGGGCTCCTCCTCCTCTGAAGTCCAAGGCATCAGATAAGCCCCGCTCCTCCCCACCTCCAATCTTGGTGCTGCTAAAATGAAAATGGGTGAGGAATCCTGGACTGGGCTGGGCTGGGCTGGCAGGGAGCTCTATATGTCATGTGGTCCAAGTGGCCTGCAACGAGCAGGGACATCTTTAAGGAGATCAGGTTGCTCTGAGCCCTGTGCCACCTGATCTGGGACGGTTCCAGGGATGGGGCACCTACCAGCTCTCAGGGTATCTTGTGCCAGTGTTGCACCATGCTCCTAGTAAACAAGTTCTTCCTCAGACCTACTGTAACTCGATTCCCTTTTTGTTTAAAAATGGTAGCCCACATCCTATTGTGACTGGACCTGTTAAAAAAAGGTGTCTTGCACTCCCTCAGAGACCACATTGAAGGTTTGGAAGGTGTCAATAAAGTCTCCCCGGGACCTATTCTTCTCCAGGCTGAATAACTCCAGGTCTCTCAGTCTGTCCTAAGAGGAGAGGTGCTCTGTCCTCTGACTGTTTCTGTCACATTACAATTGTGTAATTTGGTGGTGTGTTCAGTTTTATCTAATGGCAAAAGACTTGAAGTAGAGCAGTGCAGGGTCCAGAGGCATGAAATGGTGGTGGAAGAACCCAAGGAAGCCAGTCCTGGCCGAGCAGTCAGAGATTTGGCTGTGGGAAAGAGCGGCTGTGGCAGGCTCACTGTGAGCCTCTGAGGGGCCCTGCTTTGTGTCCCCCACCCCACTCTTAGAGGTTTCTGCCACACAAACAGAAGCAGCTGAAAGAGACTTTTCCCAGCCCCATCTGCTGCCTGGCATGGTCAAGCAGACAGGAACTGCCCCAGGGTTACTGCCAGGTTGTGTGGCAGAGAGGGAACTGCAGGACCCAGTGCCACTCGGCTGTCCCTGCTGGGAAGGAAAGAAGGAAAGGAGCCATCCTGTGCCATCCAGCACAGGAGGGGCAGGGCATGGAAAGGTAGACACTGCTCTCTCACTTTGTGGAAATTAGCATGATGCCCGTCTTTCAAAGAGAGGCACCTATGTGAGTCTTTGGAGTTTCCTGAAAGGAAGAAACCCCAAGGACAGAAAGCACCATTTCCAGAGCCCTGGCAGGGCAAAAATCCTAGCAAGATGAAGACACCAGAACAGAGATGAGTGGGATTCTGGGCCAGGTTTGCCTGTGATGGCAAGGTCCTGCACATGAAGGTTGAGGTGCAAATGGCCCCGTTGGTCCTCTTGCTGCATCTTTCATGCACCAGAGGAATCCTGATTGAGCCTATAAAGCACTGTACTTGGAAAATCATGATTCATTGTTTGTTCGTTTGTTTGTTTTTCCTGTCGACAGCATCCATTTGTTACATCAGCCAAGCCAGCATCAACTCTGGCACCACTCATCATTTCAATGAAGAGGAAGGTGGAGACAAGAATGTAACAATCACATCAAGACATTAGCTTCACAACCAGCACAGAGCAAGATTGTAGATTAGGACTGTACAATAGGATTTTAAATAAATAAAGTTTCTCAAACCTCAACTCACTTGGAAGATTCCCCACCTTCTGAATCATTCAGAAAATTCAACATTTCCTTCTGGATTGCCAGTTGTTTCTTAATGATGCTAAGTCACACTTATGGCCTGGTTTTTTTTGCTGTGGTTTCTATGTGGGGAAGGTTCTTCTTCATTTATCCTCACCAGAATACACTGCTTTTGGAATATGGCCCACTGGCCTGTTTGTTTTTGTTTTTGTTTTTTTTTGCCCAGCCAAGGAGCTTCTCTTTGAGGCAGAAAGGGCAATGGCATTTGCAGGCAAAACCAAAGGAGGAGGCAGCAGCCAAGCCATCCTGTGTGGATGCAGGCCTTCCATGATGGCTAACATCTGGCCTGGAGGCTTCACAGTCAGAGATACCGTAATTATACATCCACCAGTCTGTGCCATTAGGGAAAAGATGTAAACATCCCTAGGAGGAAGGCATTTGAAAGCTGGGAGATTTAAATACAAACAACGCCAGCCAATCCCTGGCAAGCGTGGACACAGCAAGCTCTTGGCCACTGAGCTGGGTGGTGGTAACCACATTCAGCCAGTTAGGAGAGCAACCGCGCAGGTTTTTGACAACCGTATAAAAAAGAACTGCACTCAGTAAAATTGGCTGTTATTGTGGGAACTACGGAGTGTCGTGTCTTGTACATCTCAACTGTGACAGCCTTTGGTCGTGACTCAAGAGCATTTGGGTTCCTGCCACTTGGATTTGCATCCCTCAGTGCAATCTCTTTGGCTGGAGGAGAGTCTTGCTCAACTGAGAAAGCAGGAAGACCGGTGAGGGTGCTCTGAAAGGTCTCCAGGATCTGGTGCAGAGCTGACAGCGACTGCAAGGTGAGAGTGAGCCCAGCCTTGTCCAGGGTGGAGCCCCAGCAGAGCCCTGGCAGAGCCCGGAGCAGCCTCAGCCCGGGCAGAGGCAGGCTTGAAGGAGGCCCTTGTAGCTGCAAGAGGCAGCAGCCCGGCTCTGGGTGCCTCCTCCTGGCACCGGGCATATCCTCTGCTCTCAGAGCCGAACTGGCAGCTGGCTGGTCCCGTGGGGAAGCGCAGCCGTGCTGGGCACAGCACAGACTGCTGGCATTGGCCGTCTGGAGTGTGGCCAGGAGGAGAGAAAGGCAAAGAGCAGCCGAGGGCTAGCTCCCTGGCTGAGGATTGCTACTCTTGTGCCAGGTGCCCTGTAACTCCTGGGAAAGGTCAGCGGTGTGTGCAGCACTCTGGGCACAGGGGGAGGGAGCCCGGCTGCTGCGCAGGCTCCAGCCCAGGGCAGCATCCTTCAGGCACGGCAGTTCTGCCAGGGAAACCGAGGCCAGCGGGAGGCGCTGTCAGCTCGGCAGGTCACATCTGCAGGACACACTGCCTCCCACAGCTCTGGGAGGAAGCGCCTGCAGTCCTGGAGTTGTGCACTGAGCCAGAGCAAAGGTAGGAAATGCAGAGTGTTTTGCAGAAATATTCAGGGGCAGCAGTCCAGCCTGCTTTGTGCTCTCAGGAGCGCGCGCGCACACAGGCACGCACGCCGGTGCACACGCACACAGACACACACACTCAGACTCACACTCCCAACAAAATGCTTCTTTTTATTGCCTTTCCCATTCGCTGCATACAGAGGGAAATCAACATTCCCTCCTGGCTTCCTACTTTTCTGTCTGTCCCCTCCTCCCCCCTTATCCTACTTCCTTTTTGGTCCGGTGTTCAATCCCGCCCCACTCCCAGCTCACAGGAACGCCCGAGAAATTGAGTAGAACAAATCCAAACCATAAAAATAACAGTGCCTAGAAGCATCAGCTTTTGTTCTCTTTTCTAATAACCTTTTGGCTGCACCAAACTATTACCTCGTATCTTACAAGAGGGAATTGGGGATGAGCCTGAGGCTTGTGCTTGAATAGTGAACTGATTTGGAAGGGAGCAGAAGGGTTTCAGTAGGCAATTTGTTTTCGTTATTAATTTCTGAAGGAATGATGCAAAGTGGTTTCAGTCTGCAAAAGCAATTTCAAGGTGCATTGAAAAATTGCTTGTGTACAATTCCCAGAGAAGGAAGGTGGTGTGAAAATGTTTAACAAGTCATTAATCCCTTGACCTTTAAAAGACGGTGTTGAGCCCACTATTCCTTCAGTGCAGTGATGAATGTGTGCAAGTGGCTAACTTAGCCTTGAGAATAAAGCGTTTGGTCCTCTTAAGAAGGTAGCTGGAATGCATTCAAGGGGAAGAAAGTGGTTTGAGACGGCTTTTGACCATCACAGGAGAACTTGAGGAATGGCAAGTTCCTCAAATGCCCACCAGAGTCCCTCAAGAGATCCCTACTCTCGTGTCAATATCTTCTGAGAAGTGATTTAAGTCTGTCAAATAATTTGGGGAAATGTTGAGCTTGTGAGTTTCAGCAATGAGTGTGTCTTAATTCCATGGTTACAAGCTAGTAAGTGAGATTTCTGAGTGAGCACATGTTAGAAAAGTGATTCCCCATGCACCCAGAGCTGAAATAAAGTGTCATTTCTCACACTGACCTGTCAGTGGGGATGGGGCCCTGCTTGGGTAACTTTCATTGTAGTCACTTCTGTGGAAAGGTGAAAATTAAATCTTTTCCAGCCGTTCCCTCAGGGTTACCTTTATTAGGACCCAAACCTCTGTACCGCAGGTAGCCTGGGTGTGTGCAGAGCAACACAGCCCCACAAACCCCTCGGCTTTCCCACAGGTCATCCTTACCTGTTCCCAGGTGTGCCCAGCTCTGGCAGCAGAAAGAGCCCACCGTGCAGTGGGCGCCATGCCCTGCCCAGCCGGGGCTCTCTGCCACAGAGCAGCAGCAGCGCCAGCACCTTTCAACTCACTCCTGCCTTGGCTTCACCTGGGAGACGGAAGCCTCTGGAAATCAGCACCGCCAGTCATGTTCCCAGCTTGGAGCAGCTCCTGCAGGCAGGCAAATCCTGCCTGACTGCTTCCAAATAGGAATAAAGGCAGAGGTAGACACATACATACACAGAAGCCCTGGGCCTGTCCAAATAGGCAGATGTATAGGGGAATGCGTTAGGAATTATTATAGCTGTTATGCCAATACTGCCTTCTCTCCTGCCCTTTTCTCTCTTCACATTTCCACCTGTTCCCACTCACAACTCTCACAGTTTTCTGGTCATGTTTCCCTCCCAAATTTCACTCATTTCCCCCACCCTTTTCAGCTCCGTTTCCTCACACTTTTCATCTCACATTTCCACACCATCCCATTCGTTTCCTGTTCTTTTCCTTCCCTCGTGTTTCTCACAGATTTTCTCTCACATATCCTGTCCTTTTGTGCCCTCATGTTTGTCTCCTTTTCTCAGTCATGTTTCTCAGTTTTCTCCTCACATTTCTCACTTTTCCCGTCATGTTTTTCACCCTTTTCCCTCTCACAGTTCTCACACCTTCCCCCTTCATATTTATCATTCTTTCCGCCCAACTTCCTTGCAGTTTCTCTCTCACAGTTTGTGCCCTTGTTTCACTCATGTTTTCTGCTTTTTTCTGCCCTCAGGTTTCTCACTCTTTCCCCCTCAGTATTCTCTCAATGTTCCCCTCACATTTTCTGCCCGTTTCTCTCTCTTTGCCAGTAAAGTTTCTCATTCTCTTCCCCTCACATTTCCCTCCATTTTCTCTGATATTTCTCACCCTTCTCTGCTCATGTTTCTCAGAATTTTCCCATCCTATTTCCTGCCCTTTTCTCCTCTAACCTTCCTCTCCTATTTTCACTCATATTTCTCAGCATTTTTCACCTCAGTTTTCTCTCCCTTTCCCACTCAGGTTTCCTACCCTTTTCTTCCTCCCGCTTCTCTCCTACTTCCACTCACATTTCTCATACTTGTCACCTCACATTTTCTGCCTTTTTCCCCCTCACATTTCTTCACCCACTGGTTCCTGTCAGTGACTGTTTCTCTTCAGTAGTTGATGGGCTTCTACTCTTTTATTCCTGCAATCCCCTACTCAAACTAATGGCTGCCAGAGCAGTGGTCCAAGAAGGCCCTGCCTGTGCATCTGCTGAAGAGAAAGTCTGTGCTCCACCTGAAGAATCTCATTAAGAACAACCTAAAGCACAGATTTGGTTTGCATTTCAATTCTACAGAGTCTTCGTACTGTTCTAAATTAATAGGTACCCTGAGGGATACACATTCCAGGTGAGCACCCGCTGCTCTAGTAGTCTGCTTCAAGTAGATGCCATCTCCGTCTTCATCACCTCACAGTCACTATGGCTCCAGCATGGAGAAAAACAGTCTGTGATGCCTCCTTGTGCCAAATACTGTCCATTTGCACAGGAGATGCTTTTGGCACTCTTTTGGGGGGAAAAAAAATATTGAAACCCTGGAGTTTCTTCCTATTTTCACCTACTTGAACTGCCTTGACATCAAAATACTGCCAGCCAATATTACAAACTGTCTGGTGCATGTTTGTGTGCACAGACCAAAGGTGCCACACTGTGTCTGCCCCCAGGTGACTGTTAATGTCCATTTAAACAGAGGGCTGAAAGGGGGGGGCTCTGCCCACCCTGCGCTGCTCCGGGGTCAGGGCTGGGCCAGCAGAGGCTGCAGAGCACGAAGGGAGCGATAGCCTCAGCCCTGGCCACCATCTTGTGTGTGGCTGCTTCAGCCCTGGCCACCATCTGGTGCCTCCACCAAGTCCAACTCTGAAGGGAGTGGGTTGCTGATTGGCCAGCAGGCAGCATCAGTAGCAAAGTCACCACCAGCAGCTTATGGAATAAGTGTCGTTTAATGAAGTGCAAAGCAGCAAAGAAATACAAATGGATAAGCTCAGCAATGAACCTGATTATTACTACAAAAAACTTGCCTATAGGGATTAAGAAAGATACATCACCAGTTACCCTAATACCTGCCCATCGTCCTGACCCACACGTCACCTGGGGAGCCCCTGTCATAGCAAAGGATTGCAGAGGCACTCCCAGTAACTGGGAGTTCCTGTGCGGTTTGCCCACCTGCAGGTGAGGCTGCCAAAGTTGCTGTAAGAGGGCCCAGATTTTATACTGTTGAATAAACAAGCCACCGTAACTTCTAGTGTGGGAACATCTGGTTTCATCCTCCTCTTGGCCTGGGCTCAGGGAGGAACCAAAGGAGTTTACTTTGACCATATAACTTCCAACAAAACCAAATAGAGGTATCTGATTTTGTGGCCTTGTCTGGCTTCTAAGTGTAGGAAGGTAAACACCTGTTTCACTAACAAGTGGATTCATACATATACTGGTAATGACCATGCATATTTTGTTAATGAGTGAATATAAATATAATGTTTGGTTGGAAAGTTCATCTGGAAGCCAGCTTTGGCTTAGGCCTTGTTGTTCAGGCCTTAGTACTTCACTGGAATTGTCCTTTTACAAGCAGTGATCCTGTCCCCTCAGCTGCAGTGGAATCCTCAGCTGGTCCCACAGGGATTGCTCAAGATCTGGTTGTGCTGAGCTCCTTGTGAGTGGAGTCATCAGTCTCTTGGAGAAGCAGATTCTCTGTCACAGGTTCTAGAATTTTTCCCAGGGATCCAGCAAGGTAAGAGGAAAGGTCTCTGCAGCTCTGACGTGGAAATTGTCCTGCTGGGTGGCCTTGGCTGTGAGTCTGAAACACAGGAGCTCTCTGGCCATATGGTGCTGCTGGCAGAGCTGGCTGTTGCCTACTCAAGGCTCAGGTAGGCACCTGAGCTGCCTTGCTGCGCTGCAAAAACCATCTCAGTGCTCAGCGGCACCTCCCGACACCTCGTCTCAGTGGGGATCCCGTTGGCAGTGTCAGAGCAGTGGCTCGTTAGGATCGGTGCTACTCGTGCTCTCTATCCACCCTGGCCCTGGCAGTCCTGGCCCTGCAGCTATGCCCTCACAGTGAATGGGAACTGCTGCCTGATGTTTTTTGAGCTGCGCCACTGCTGCTGCTGCTGCTGCTGCTGACGCCTTGATGAATGAATTAGTGGGATTATGGGCCATACTGGCCTGTGATAGCAAGGTCATGAAGGCAGAGGTGCAGATGGTCCTGTCAGTCCTATTTCTGCATTTTTCTGGAAACCAAGGAATCTCTTTTGATCCTGTGAGGCACTGAGTTTGCAAAGTCATGGTTCCTTTGTTGTTGTTGTTGTTTCCCTTTGGAAAGCATGCCTATTTGAGATGGCATCCCTGTTTGGAGCCAGCTGAGCTTCTCTCCCATGATATCTGATCATTTCAGTGAATCAATGGAGAGGGTTCAGGAGGTGGTGATGACCATTTCAGGATGGCTCTCTCCAGTTCAAGTCCTGAGTGGGACTCAGAATTCAAACTATATCAAACTATATCAACTCCGTTGGAAGGTTCCCTTCCTTGTCATCCTGTGAATAAGCTCTACATTAACTTCCTGGATTGTTCAGTGCTTTTTTTCAAGATGGAAAGTCCTGTTTGTGGTGGCTTTTGTATGGTTAGGAATTGGGGGTCTCCTTCTGATGCCAAAGTTAGTTTTGCTATTTTATTTCCTTCATATATATTCACAGATGACTATTGTTGTAGAGTTACAGAGTTCCTATGTTCAGTTCAGTACTTTTTCTCCTCTGATAGGCAGAAAGACAAAACACATTCCAAAGGCTCCTATCCTATCTTGCCTCCTCTGGCAACCAAGGGTAAAACACGTTCTCAGGAGACTTTCTCATAAAGTAGGTGTAGCCTGTACAGTTAGTAGCAAGAAAGAGGGACTCCAGAGAAGGTGGAATGAAAAGGGGGAGATTTCCTCCTTATTGTGCTTACAGTTGGGAATTCTTGTCAATTATGCTACTTTTCCAAACTTAGAAAACCCAATTTGCCCTATGTGGGGGGGACATTTTTCCATATCTGCCCCTGGAGGCCTCCAGTTAGACCAGATTTGATATTACTTCCTATACTAATATTGTCCCAAAAGTGTGTTTTGTTTCTCACTCATTCGGGCATTGCTTCCTCCACACTGCAGTGCCTTTGGAATGCAGCCCATTGCCCAACTTTTTCGCAACCTTGATGCTTCTCCATGAGACAGAAAGTGCAATTGCATTTCCAAATGCCAAAACCAATGAGCCAGAGCATCCCGTGCAGATACAGGCCTGCAGCTGTTTCTGAAGAACATTTTGGTTCCTGCCCAGGGCAGCGGATGCATCCCCTCTGTGACTGCTGCTCCTTCCCTGGTGCCCATGGGTAGTCGGTACAGAGTTCTGCCAGGGGAATGGAAAAGGCTGGGGATGTCTGCTGACAGTAGATTGCAGTGGAAAATGTTGGGAAAATGTTTGACTGTAGCAAACTGTGAATTCCTTTACCTATAATAGACAGTGCTTAGTCCTGTATTCTTCCGTTGCGGTGATTAAAGTGTGCAAGTGGCTGTCTTTGCCTTGAGAATAAAGAGAGTGGTTCTGTTAAGATGGTAGCTGGAATGCATTCAAGGGGATGAAAGTGATTTTAGGAGGCTCTTGACCACCAAAGGAGAATTTGAGGAATGGGATGGTCCGCAAACAATTGTTTCAGGGACCAGAGTCGTGACTGAGGCCCTGCCATATTTGATCCATGTTTCAGCAGGTTGACAAGACAATGAAGAAAACGGTATTGTTTAATACTGGGAAGTTGTCCTTGAAAGAGAAGCAATGTATTGTTCAGTCAGTGGTCAGTTCACCTTTGAAAAAGGAACAATGCATGATGGAGCCATTGTTGGCATGCAGTCAGTCGAGGTCTCATCTCACGTGATAGCCATGTGTGAGCTGATGCTGGCACTGGGAAAATTCCACTCCTGGCTCGGGGGTGGAGGGGTGAGAAGGATGAGATGCACACTGATTTGATCCAGGGCATGTCCTGAAATTTCACTGCCTACCTGGCAGATCTTGACAGTTTGACTGCTTCCAAAGTGGAATAAAGGAAGAGGTGTACATACACAGGAGCCCTGGGCATGTCCAATAAACGTGGAGTTACGTGGAGACATTTGTTAGGAATTATTTCAACAATATTATTTTATGCCAACAGTGTCTTCTCTCCTAGTTCCGTGCAATGGTTAGGGCCATTTTCTTGGTCTGGTTTCCTTCCATTTGGTGCCATCTGAGTGCTTAGTTCAGGTATAGGCTGTGGGTGCTTGGGGCACTATTGGAGTTGCTCTTGGATCCCTTGAACAACAGGGTTTGTCTCACAAGGGGACTTTGTTCTGCTTTGAGAACTTCCCATGCTAATTTGTGTTCGCTGTGTGGAAGGTTGGGCTGCTTTGCATAAATTCACAGACCAATGCAGAACGTTTGCTTTGTGATGTCAGGGCATGGTTGCCATGTTGATGTGGTGACATCAGAAGGTTGCTTTGGTGTGCAGAAGGCCTCAGTGCCAGAGCCGCCCTTGGGTGTGCTCAGCATAGGAGCATCCTCCTGATTGTCAGTGGGCAGCTGCCTACTGACAAGAGCCTTGTTTTTTCTTGTGTTTCAGCACAGTCTGCAAACTTGCACAGCAGTGCTACAATGATTGAGCAACTTGTTGCTGCAGTTTGCACTGTGTATGGTATCTCTTATTCGGCCTATTACCTGACTAACCTGGCATGTAAGTAGAGATTTTCCCAGGGTGTAACCTAACCTGGCTTTTGTATGTCTTCCTGCTCTTTGTTAGTGACTGGGTTGATTTTGAAACAGAAAGAGCATTAGGATGCCACTGGCAAAGCTCCTGTCAACATGTACTGCTGAAAACAAGGAGCCTGTAGCCAGGGGGCTGCAGGCAGAAAAACAGCTGTCCTGCTTCGCTGCCAACAGAACTTCCACAGCTCAGAGGGATTTTGGGCAAGATTTTCTGGCCAACTCTTTTCACCAAGTCAATGAGAATTAGTGGATGCAACTAATTAAAAAAACCAAAAGTACCTGAAGGAGAGCATAAAAAAGGCTGCTTTAGATATAGGGCAGAAAAGAAGCATTGAGTGTTAAAGAACTATATCCATTATAGTGGTCAAATTTGCATAAATATGCTGGCAAGATAAGCCAAAGCATAATTAGAGCAAAGAATATTGCACTGTTCTCTTGATGGCAGTGTGAAAGATATCTCCTTAACCATCATCTCTTTATCCACCATCTCCTCATCTATGTCATTCGCATCCTCTCTCTCATCCACCACCTGGATGCTTGTGGTGAATGAAAAAATGCTCTCCGATAGGGTTGACTGGCTCTGTGGGATTCATCAGTTCAGACATTTGTCTAAAAGAGACTTCTTCAATTTCCTTGCCCACTCCAGGTCACCTCAGACATATCTACATAGCTGCCAAATCTGAGGTGAGTGACAAAAGAACGTTTGATGATCCAAGTGTTTAAGAAATGACAAGAAAACAGTAATCTTAGCCCATGGCAGGAGAGCGTGGAGGTTAACCTGGGAGGAGTGAAAGCCAAAACATATCCATGCCTGCAGCAGCAACAGCTGGCGATTTCCTAATTTTCCATTTCAGAGCTTTACACAAGTCAAAGCTCAGTTTTCAGAGGGAACGTTGCTTGCTGGTAGTAACCAGGGTGGACTATTGAATTAGGAGCAAGGTGCAATTCTGTTCAATCAGCCCGTCCTCACTGGACTGGAGTGACTTCAGAGTCCCATTGCTATGAGAGTTGATGATTTTGCCTTAGTGGAGCAACTTGTAGAGCTGAAGAGAAATAAGGTTAGGAATGATAGGCAATGGCCTGTCCCTGATGCTTCTCTCTGTCCACAGAGCCCTGAACCGATAACAGACTCTGCAGTGACTCACTCAGTTCCTGGAGACGAGGCCAAAGAGGTGCAAAAGGATCGCAAGCCTCTGGCTGCAGTCAGGGAAGAAGCTGAGCATTCTGAGCTGGTAAGTGCCAGTTGTGGCTGGTGCCGTCTTTAGTGCGAGACAGAGCTGCAAGATCCTGACCAGCCAGCACTTGGTGTTGCTGGCTGAGGATGCTGAGTGCTGGAATGCTGCCAGGAGCTAGCAATCCCCCCAGCCAGTGAGAGCTGGAGAATGGGCTTTGACCTGTGCCGTTTAGGTCCCTGCCTGCTGGGATTCTGATAGGGGCCGGCCTGAAGCATGAAGGCTTCCCGGCCCCAGAGGAGGGAGCATGTCCAAGACACTGAGCTCAGCCGAGATGGATATGTAGGGGCCAGTGTGGTCTGAAGAGACCGGTCCCTCTCCAGAGTCTGGTCAAGGGGCTGCAGGCAGAGAAAGGTGTGATCGGATCCCAGAGGCTCTTTGGGGTGCTTGGTCCCCACGAGCTTCTGGGCCGTGCTTACTTGGGAGCATTTCCGAGACACACTGTGGAGTTGCCGCTAGAAGTGAGAGATTTGGTGCCTTTCTTGCCAAGTCCTTCCTTTGCCTCTTCTGGCAGAGCGCTCCGTATCAGCATCCCCTCTGAGTCCTCCTGTCATTTGATTAGCTGCAACGAGTTGATTGTGTTGTTCACGAGTCCTTGTGGGCCTGGTCCTGTCTGTTGTGCAAAAAAGAGACAGAAATGGCATAGTTCTGGACCCATTTGTGAGGCAAAACCCAGCGGCAACATGTGTCTCTTGATACTTTCTGTGGTGTGGTCTGCCTTGATAAGTGCCCTTGAAAATGTGCATTGCAGCCTGGAGAGGGGAGAAGGCGGAAAGGCTTGGATTGCTTTCTTGTGTTGCTAAGAACAGGAAAGGCATCTCGCAATTGCGGATGCTGCATCCTAAATCCAAGGTGCAACTTTGCACTGGGGGAGCCACCTGGGAGAAAAAGGAGCCAGGGCTTGCGGTCAACAGCAGCTGAACATGAGGCGGTGTGATCCCAGCTGGCCGAGAAGGCCAAGGGCATGGTGGCCTGTGTCAGCAGTAGTGGGGCAGCAGGAGCAGGGCAGTGCCCTGTGCCCTGTGCTGGGTATCGGTGCTGTGGCCGCAGCTGGAGTGCTGTGAGCAGTTCTGGGCCCATCTGAAGCAGAAAGACATTGAGGGGCTGGAGCGTGTCCAGAGAAGGACACGGCAGCTGGGGACAGGTGGGAGCACAAGCCCAATGAGGAGGTGCTGCGGGAGCTTTAGGCAGGGGAAAGGGAGGCTCATCAGCAAACTTGCAGGCTCACTTCCAGAAATGCCTACATGACAATGCTCCCCGCAAGGGCTGATCTCATTCCAAGAATGCCCTCACTGCATCCAGATGCTTTACACACTGGAGTAGGGGGCACTTGGATCCTTTGCTTGGTGGGCTCCTTCCTTTGCCATTCGGAGAAGCCCCGTTCATTTGGTCTTTTAGCATCAAGCAAAAGTTCTTTTGCTCAAGATTTCCTCCACCTTTGCGGCACCGGCTGACATTCTGAGAGTGTTTTAGTTTTCCATGTCTGCAGTAGCAACAGCTGGCTATTTCCTAATTTTCCGTTTCAGAGCTTTACACAAGTGAAAGCCCAGTTTTCAGAGAGAAGGTTGCTTGCTGGTAGTAGCCAGGGTGGACTACTGAATTCGGAGTCATGTGCACGTCTGTTCAGTCAGCCCGTCCTCACTGGACGGGAGTGAATTAGAGTCCCATTGCTATGAGAGTTGATGATTTTGCCTTAGTGGAGCAACTTGTAGTGCTGAAGAGAAATAACTTTAGGAATGATAGGCAATGGCCTGTCCCTGATGCTTCTCTCTGTCCACAGAGCCCTGAACCGATAACAGACTCTGAAGTGACTACCTCAATTCCTGGAGACGAGGCCAAAGAAGTGCAAAATGACTGCAAGCCTCTGGAGGCAGTCACAGAAGAAGCTGAGCATTCTGAGCCGGTAAGTGCCAGTTGTGGCTGGTGCCGTCTTTAGTGCGAGACAGAGCTGCAAGATCCTGACCAGCCAGCACTTGGTGTTGCTGGCTGAGGATGCTGAGTGCTGGAATGCTGCCAGGAGCTAGCAATCCCCCCAGCCAGTGAGCGCTGGAGAATGGGCTTGGACCTGTGCCGTTTAGGTCCCTGCCTGCTGGGATTCTGATAGGGGCCGGCCTGAAGCATGAAGGCTTCCCGGCCCCAGAGGAGGGAGCATGTCCAAGACACTGAGCTCAGCCGTGTTGGATACGTAGGGGCCAGTGTGGTCTGAAGAGACCGGTCCCTTTCCAGAGTGTGGTCAAGGAGTTGGAGGCACAGAAAGGCTTGATCTGACCCCAGAGGCTCTTTGGGGTGCTTGGTCCCCATGAGCTTCTGGGCCGTGCTTACTTGGGAGCATTTCCGAGACACTGTGGAGTTGCCGCTAGAAGTGAGAGATTTGGTGCCTTTCTTGCCAAGTCCTTCCTTTGCCTCTTCTGGCAGAGCACTCGGTAGTAGAGTCTAGTCTGAGTGCACCTGTCTTTTGATAAGCTGCAAAGAGTTGATTGTGTTGTTCACGAGTCCTTGTGAGCCTACTTCTGTCTGGTGTGGCAAAAGAACTGCATAGTTCTGGATCCATTTGTGAGGCAAAACCCAGAGGCTGCATGTGTCTCTTGATACTTTCTGTTGTGTTGTCTGCCTTGATAACTACCCTTGAAAATGTGCATTGCAGCCTGGAGAGGGGAGAAGGCGGAAAGACTTGGACTGCTTTCTTGTGTTGCTAAGAACAGGAAAGGCATCTCGGAATTGCGGATGCTGCATCCTAAATCCAAGGTGCAACTCTGCACCTGGGGAGCTGCCTGGGAGAGAAAGGAGCCAGGGCTTGCGGTCAACAGCAGCTGAACATGAGGCGGTGTGATCCCAGCTGGCCGAGAAGGCCAAGGGCATGGTGGCCTGTGTCAGCAGTAGTGGGGCAGCAGGAGCAGGGCAGTGCCCTGTGCCCTGTGCTGGGCATCGGTGCTGTGGCCGCAGCTGGAGTGCTGTGAGCAGTTCTGGGCCCATCTGAAGCAGAAAGACATTGAGGGGCTGGAGCGTGTCCAGAGAAGGACACGGCAGCTGGGGACAGGTGGGAGCACAAGCCCAATGAGGAGGTGCTGCGGGAGCTTTAGGCAGGGGAAAGGGAGGCTCATCAGCAACCTTGCAGGCTCACTTCCAGAAATGCCTACATGACAGTGCTCCCCGCAAGGGCCGATCTCATTCCAAGAATGCCCTCACTGTATCCAGATGCTTTAGACACTGGAGTAGGGGGCACTTGGATCCTTTGCTTGGTGGGCTCCTTCCTTTGCCATTCGGAGAAGCCCCGTTCATTTGGTCTTTTAGCATCAAGCAAAAGTTCTTTTGCTCAAGATTTCCTCCACTTTTGCGGCACCGGCTGACATTCTGAGAGTGTTTTAGTTTTCCATGTCTGCAGCAGCAACAGCTGGCTATTTCCTAATTTTCCATTTCAGAGCTTTACACAAGTCAAAGCTCAGTTTTCAGAGAGAAGGTTGCTTGCTGGTAGTAGCCAGGGTGGACTACTGAATTGGGAGCCATGTGCACGTCTGTTCAGTCAGCCTGTCCTCACTGGACGGGAGTGACTTTAGAGTCCTATTGCTATGAGAGTTGATGATTTTACCTTAGTGGAGCAACTTGTAGAGCTGAAGAGAAATAAGGTTAGGAATGATAGGCAATGGCCTGTCCCTGATGCTTCTCTCTGTCCACAGAGCCCTGAACCGATAACAGACTCTGAAGTGACTCACTCAGTTCCTGGAGACGAGGCCAAAGAGGTGCAGAAGGATCGCAAGCCTATGGCTGCTGTCACGGAAGAAGCTGAGCATTCTGAGCCGGTAAGTGCCAGTTGTGGCTGGTGCCGTCTTTAGTGCGAGACAGAGCTGCAAGATCCTGACCAGCCAGCACTTGGTGTTGCTGGCTGAGGATGCTGAGTGCTGGAATGTTGCCAGGAGCTAGCAATCCCCCCAGCCAGTGAGCGCTGGAGAATAGGCTTTGACCTGTGCCGTTTAGGTCTCAGCTTGCTGGGATTCTGATAGGGGCCGGCCTGAAGCATGAAGGCTTCCCGGCCCCAGAGGAGGGAGCATGTCCAAGACACTGAGCTCAGCCGTGTTGGATACGTAGGGGCCAGTGTGGTCTGAAGAGACCGGTCCCTTTCCAGAGTGTGGTCAAGGAGTTGGAGGCACAGAAAGGCTTGATCTGACCCCAGAGGCTCTTTGGGGTGCTTGGTCCCCATGAGCTTCTGGGCCGTGCTTACTTGGGAGCATTTCCGAGACACACTGTGGAGTTGCCGCTAGAAGTGAGAGATTTGGTGCCTTTCTTGCCAAGTCCTTCCTTTGCCTCTTCTGGCAGAGCACTCAGTAGCAGAGTCTAGTCTGAGTGCACCTGTCTTTTGATAAGCTGCAACGAGTTGATTGTGTTGTTCACGAGTCCTTGTGAGCCTACTTCTGTCTGGTGTGGCAAAAGAACTGCATAGTTCTGGATCCATTTGTGAGGCAAAACCCAGAGGCTGCATGTGTCTCTTGATACTTTCTGTTGTGTGGTCTGCCTTGATAAGTGCCCTTGAAAATGTGCATTGCAGCCTGGAGAGGGGAGAAGGCGGAAAGACTTGGATTGCTTTCTTGTGTTGCTAAGAACAGGAAAGGCATCTCGGAATTGCGGATGCTGCATCCTAAATCCAAGGTGCAACTCTGCACTGGGAGAGCCGCCTGGGAGAAAAAGGAGCCAGGGCTTGCGGTCAACAGCAGCTGAACATGAGGCGGTGTGATCCCAGCTGGCCGAGAAGGCCAAGGGCATGGTGGCCTGTGTCAGCAGTAGTGGGGCAGCAGGAGCAGGGCAGTGCCCTGTGCCCTGTGCTGGGCATCGGTGCTGTGGCCGCAGCTGGAGTGCTGTGAGCAGTTCTGGGCCCATCTGAAGCAGAAAGACATTGAGGGGCTGGAGCGTGTCCAGAGAAGGACACGGCAGCTGGGGACAGGTGGGAGCACAAGCCCAATGAGGAGGTGCTGCGGGAGCTTTAGGCAGGGGAAAGGGAGGCTCATCAGCAACCTTGCAGGCTCACTTCCAGAAATGCCTACATGACAGTGCTCCCCGCAAGGGCCGTTCTCATTCCAAGAATGCCCTCACTGCATCCAGATGCTTTAGACACTGGAGTAGGGGGCACTTGGATCCTTTGCTTGGTGGGCTCCTTCCTTTGCCAGTCGGAGAAGCCCCGCTCATTTTGTCTTTTTGCAGCAAGCAGAAGTGCTTTTGCTGAAGACTTCCTCCCCTTTGGCAGCACCGGCTGACATTCTGAGAGTGTTTTAGTTTTCCATGTCTGCAGTAGCAACAGCTGGCTATTTCCTAATTTTCCATTTCAGAGCTTTACACAAGTCAAAGCCCAGTTTTCAGAGAGAAGGTTGCTTGCTGATAGTAGCCAGGGTGGACTACTGAATTCGGAGTCATGTGCACGTCTGTTCAGTCAGCCCGTCCTCACTGGACGGGAGTGAATTAGAGTCCCATTGCTATGAGAGTTGATGATTTTGCCTTAGTGGAGCAACTTGTAGTGCTGAAGAGAAATAACTTTAGGAATGATAGGCAATGGCCTGTCCCTGATGCTTCTCTCTGTCCACAGAGCCCTGAACCGATAACAGACTCTGAAGTGACTACCTCAATTCCTGGAGACGAGGCCAAAGAAGTGCAAAATGACTGCAAGCCTCTGGCTGCAGTCACAGAAGAAGCTGAGCATTCTGAGCTGGTAAGTGCCAGTTGTGGCTGGTGCCGTCTTTAGTGCGAGACAGAGCTGCAAGATCCTGACCAGCCAGCACTTGGTGTTGCTGGCTGAGGATGCTGAGTGCTGGAATGCTGCCAGGAGCTAGCAATCCCCCCAGCCAGTGAGCGCTGGAGAATAGGCTTTGACCTGTGCCGTTTAGGTCTCAGCTTGCTGGGATTCTGATAGGGGCCTGCCTGAAGCATGAAGGCTTCCCGGCCCCAGAGGAGGGAGCATGTCCAAGACACTGAGCTCAGCCGTGTTGGATACATAGGGGCCAGTGTGGTCTGAAGAGACTGGTCCCTCTCCAGAGTCTGGTCAAGGGGCTGCAGGCAGAGAAAGGTGTGATCTGACCTCAGAGGCTCTTTGGGGAGCTTGGTCCCCACGAGCTTCTGGGCCGTGCTTACTTGGGAGCATTTCCGAGACACACTGTGGAGTTGCCGCTAGAAGTGAGAGATTTGGTGCCTTTCTTGCCAAGTCCTTCCTTTGCCTCTTCTGGCAGAGCACTCAGTAGCAGAGTCTAGTCTGAGTGCACCTGTCTTTTGATAAGCTGCAACGAGTTGATTGTGTTGTTCACGAGTCCTTGTGAGCCTACTTCTGTCTGGTGTGGCAAAAGAACTGCATAGTTCTGGATCCATTTGTGAGGCAAAACCCAGAGGCTGCATGTGTCTCTTGATACTTTCTGTTGTGTGGTCTGCCTTGATAAGTGCCCTTGAAAATGTGCATTGCAGCCTGGAGAGGGGAGAAGGCGGAAAGGCTTGGATTGCTTTCTTGTGTTGCTAAGAACAGGAAAGGCATCTCGGAATTGCGGATGCTGCATCCTAAATCCAAGGTGCAACTCTGCACTGGGGGAGCCACCTGGGAGAAAAAGGAGCCAGGGCTTGCGGTCAACAGCAGCTGAACATGAGGCGGTGTGATCCCAGCTGGCCGAGAAGGCCAAGGGCATGGTGGCCTGTGTCAGCAGTAGTGGGGCAGCAGGAGCAGGGCAGGGACCTGTGCCCTGTGCTGGGCATCGGTGCTGTGGCCGCAGCTGGAGTGCTGTGAGCAGTTCTGGGCCCATCTGAAGCAGAAAGACATTGAGGGGCTGGAGCGTGTCCAGAGAAGGACACGGCAGCTGGGGACAGGTGGGAGCACAAGCCCAATGAGGAGGTGCTGCGGGAGCTTTAGGCAGGGGAAAGGGAGGCTCATCAGCAACCTTGCAGGCTCACTTCCAGAAATGCCTACATGACAGTGCTCCCCGCAAGGGCCGTTCTCATTCCAAGAATGCCCTCACTGCATCCAGATGCTTTAGACACTGGAGTAGGGGGCACTTGGATCCTTTGCTTGGTGGGCTCCTTCCTTTGCCAGTCGGAGAAGCCCCGCTCATTTTGTCTTTTTGCAGCAAGCAGAAGTGCTTTTGCTGAAGACTTCCTCCCCTTTGGCAGCACCGGCTGACATTCTGAGAGTGTTTTAGTTTTCCATGTCTGCAGTAGCAACAGCTGGCTATTTCCTAATTTTCCATTTCAGAGCTTTACACAAGTCAAAGCCCAGTTTTCAGAGAGAAGGTTGCTTGCTGATAGTAGCCAGGGTGGACTACTGAATTCGGAGTCATGTGCACGTCTGTTCAGTCAGCCCGTCCTCACTGGACGGGAGTGAATTAGAGTCCCATTGCTATGAGAGTTGATGATTTTGCCTTAGTGGAGCAACTTGTAGTGCTGAAGAGAAATAACTTTAGGAATGATAGGCAATGGCCTGTCCCTGATGCTTCTCTCTGTCCACAGAGCCCTGAACCGATAACAAACTCTGAAGTGACTACCTCAATTCCTGGAGACGAGGCCAAAGAAGTGCAAAATGACTGCAAGCCTCTGGCTGCAGTCACAGAAGAAGCTGAGCATTCTGAGCTGGTAAGTGCCAGTTGTGGCTGGTGCCGTCTTTAGTGCGAGACAGAGCTGCAAGATCCTGACCAGCCAGCACTTGGTGTTGCTGGCTGAGGATGCTGAGTGCTGGAATGCTGCCAGGAGCTAGCAATCCCCCCAGCCAGTGAGCGCTGGAGAATAGGCTTTGACCTGTGCCGTTTAGGTCTCAGCTTGCTGGGATTCTGATAGGGGCCTGCCTGAAGCATGAAGGCTTCCCGGCCCCAGAGGAGGGAGCATGTCCAAGACACTGAGCTCAGCCGTGTTGGATACATAGGGGCCAGTGTGGTCTGAAGAGACCGGTCCCTCTCCAGAGTCTGGTCAAGGGGCTGCAGGCAGAGAAAGGTGTGATCTGACCCCAGAGGCTCTTTGGGGTGCTTGGTCCCCATGAGCTTCTGGGCCGTGCTTACTTGGGAGCATTTCCGAGACACACTGTGGAGTTGCCGCTAGAAGTGAGAGATTTGGTGCCTTTCTTGCCAAGTCCTTCCTTTGCCTCTTCTGGCAGAGCACTCAGTAGCAGAGTCTAGTCTGAGTGCACCTGTCTTTTGATAAGCTGCAACGAGTTGATTGTGTTGTTCACGAGTCCTTGTGAGCCTACTTCTGTCTGGTGTGGCAAAAGAACTGCATAGTTCTGGATCCATTTGTGAGGCAAAACCCAGAGGCTGCATGTGTCTCTTGATACTTTCTGTTGTGTGGTCTGCCTTGATAAGTGCCCTTGAAAATGTGCATTGCAGCCTGGAGAGGGGAGAAGGCGGAAAGGCTTGGATTGCTTTCTTGTGTTGCTAAGAACAGGAAAGGCATCTCGGAATTGCGGATGCTGCATCCTAAATCCAAGGTGCAACTCTGCACCTGGGGAGCTGCCTGGGAGAAAAAGGAGCCAGGGCTTGCGGTCAACAGCAGCTGAACATGAGGCGGTGTGATCCCAGCTGGCCGAGAAGGCCAAGGGCATGGTGGCCTGTGTCAGCAGTAGTGGGGCAGCAGGAGCAGGGCAGTGCCCTGTGCCCTGTGCTGGGCATCGGTGCTGTGGCCGCAGCTGGAGTGCTGTGAGCAGTTCTGGGCCCATCTGAAGCAGAAAGACATTGAGGGGCTGGAGCGTGTCCAGAGAAGGACACGGCAGCTGGGGACAGGTGGGAGCACAAGCCCAATGAGGAGGTGCTGCGGGAGCTTTAGGCAGGGGAAAGGGAGGCTCATCAGCAACCTTGCAGGCTCACTTCCAGATATGCCTACATGACAGTGCTCCCCGCAAGGGCCGTTCTCATTCCAAGAATGCCCTCACTGCATCCAGATGCTTTAGACACTGGAGTAGGGGGCACTTGGATCCTTTGCTTGGTGGGCTCCTTCCTTTGCCAGTCGGAGAAGCCCCGCTCATTTTGTCTTTTTGCAGCAAGCAGAAGTGCTTTTGCTGAAGACTTCCTCCCCTTTGGCAGCACCGGCTGACATTCTGAGAGTGTTTTAGTTTTCCATGTCTGCAGTAGCAACAGCTGGCTATTTCCTAATTTTCCATTTCAGAGCTTTACACAAGTCAAAGCCCAGTTTTCAGAGAGAAGGTTGCTTGCTGATAGTAGCCAGGGTGGACTACTGAATTCGGAGTCATGTGCACGTCTGTTCAGTCAGCCCGTCCTCACTGGACGGGAGTGAATTAGAGTCCCATTGCTATGACAGTTGATGATTTTGCCTTAGTGGAGCAACTTGTAGTGCTGAAGAGAAATAACTTTAGGAATGATAGGCAATGGCCTGTCCCTGATGCTTCTCTCTGTCCACAGAGCCCTGAACCGATAACAGACTCTGAAGTGACTACCTCAATTCCTGGAGACGAGGCCAAAGAAGTGCAAAATGACTGCAAGCCTCTGGCTGCAGTCACAGAAGAAGCTGAGCATTCTGAGCTGGTAAGTGCCAGTTGTGGCTGGTGCCGTCTTTAGTGCGAGACAGAGCTGCAAGATCCTGACCAGCCAGCACTTGGTGTTGCTGGCTGAGGATGCTGAGTGCTGGAATGCTGCCAGGAGCTAGCAATCCCCCCAGCCAGTGAGCGCTGGAGAATAGGCTTTGACCTGTGCCGTTTAGGTCTCAGCTTGCTGGGATTCTGATAGGGGCCTGCCTGAAGCATGAAGGCTTCCCGGCCCCAGAGGAGGGAGCATGTCCAAGACACTGAGCTCAGCCGTGTTGGATACATAGGGGCCAGTGTGGTCTGAAGAGACCGGTCCCTCTCCAGAGTCTGGTCAAGGGGCTGCAGGCAGAGAAAGGTGTGATCTGACCCCAGAGGCTCTTTGGGGTGCTTGGTCCCCATGAGCTTCTGGGCCGTGCTTACTTGGGAGCATTTCCGAGACACACTGTGGAGTTGCCGCTAGAAGTGAGAGATTTGGTGCCTTTCTTGCCAAGTCCTTCCTTTGCCTCTTCTGGCAGAGCACTCAGTAGCAGAGTCTAGTCTGAGTGCACCTGTCTTTTGATAAGCTGCAACGAGTTGATTGTGTTGTTCACGAGTCCTTGTGAGCCTACTTCTGTCTGGTGTGGCAAAAGAACTGCATAGTTCTGGATCCATTTGTGAGGCAAAACCCAGAGGCTGCATGTGTCTCTTGATACTTTCTGTTGTGTGGTCTGCCTTGATAAGTGCCCTTGAAAATGTGCATTGCAGCCTGGAGAGGGGAGAAGGCGGAAAGGCTTGGATTGCTTTCTTGTGTTGCTAAGAACAGGAAAGGCATCTCGGAATTGCGGATGCTGCATCCTAAATCCAAGGTGCAACTCTGCACCTGGGGAGCTGCCTGGGAGAAAAAGGAGCCAGGGCTTGCGGTCAACAGCAGCTGAACATGAGGCGGTGTGATCCCAGCTGGCCGAGAAGGCCAAGGGCATGGTGGCCTGTGTCAGCAGTAGTGGGGCAGCAGGAGCAGGGCAGGGACCTGTGCCCTGTGCTGGGCATCGGTGCTGTGGCCGCAGCTGGAGTGCTGTGAGCAGTTCTGGGCCCATCTGAAGCAGAAAGACATTGAGGGGCTGGAGCGTGTCCAGAGAAGGACACGGCAGCTGGGGACAGGTGGGAGCACAAGCCCAATGAGGAGGTGCTGCGGGAGCTTTAGGCAGGGGAAAGGGAGGCTCATCAGCAACCTTGCAGGCTCACTTCCAGAAATGCCTACATGACAGTGCTCCCCGCAAGGGCCGTTCTCATTCCAAGAATGCCCTCACTGCATCCAGATGCTTTAGACACTGGAGTAGGGGGCACTTGGATCCTTTGCTTGGTGGGCTCCTTCCTTTGCCAGTCGGAGAAGCCCCGCTCATTTTGTCTTTTTGCAGCAAGCAGAAGTGCTTTTGCTGAAGACTTCCTCCCCTTTGGCAGCACCGGCTGACATTCTGAGAGTGTTTTAGTTTTCCATGTCTGCAGTAGCAACAGCTGGCTATTTCCTAATTTTCCATTTCAGAGCTTTACACAAGTCAAAGCCCAGTTTTCAGAGAGAAGGTTGCTTGCTGATAGTAGCCAGGGTGGACTACTGAATTCGGAGTCATGTGCACGTCTGTTCAATCAGCCCGTCCTCACTGGACGGGAGTGAATTAGAGTCCCATTGCTATGACAGTTGATGATTTTGCCTTAGTGGAGCAACTTGTAGTGCTGAAGAGAAATAAGGTTAGGAATGATAGGCAATGGCCTGTCCCTGATGCTTCTCTCTGTCCACAGAGCCCTGAACCGATAACAGACTCTGAAGTGACTACCTCAATTCCTGGAGACGAGGCCAAAGAAGTGCAAAATGACTGCAAGCCTCTGGCTGCAGTCACAGAAGAAGCTGAGCATTCTGAGCTGGTAAGTGCCAGTTGTGGCTGGTGCCGTCTTTAGTGCGAGACAGAGCTGCAAGATCCTGACCAGCCAGCACTTGGTGTTGCTGGCTGAGGATGCTGAGTGCTGGAATGCTGCCAGGAGCTAGCAATCCCCCCAGCCAGTGAGCGCTGGAGAATAGGCTTTGACCTGTGCCGTTTAGGTCTCAGCTTGCTGGGATTCTGATAGGGGCCTGCCTGAAGCATGAAGGCTTCCCGGCCCCAGAGGAGGGAGCATGTCCAAGACACTGAGCTCAGCCGTGTTGGATACATAGGGGCCAGTGTGGTCTGAAGAGACCGGTCCCTCTCCAGAGTCTGGTCAAGGGGCTGCAGGCAGAGAAAGGTGTGATCTGACCCCAGAGGCTCTTTGGGGTGCTTGGTCCCCATGAGCTTCTGGGCCGTGCTTACTTGGGAGCATTTCCGAGACACACTGTGGAGTTGCCGCTAGAAGTGAGAGATTTGGTGCCTTTCTTGCCAAGTCCTTCCTTTGCCTCTTCTGGCAGAGCACTCAGTAGCAGAGTCTAGTCTGAGTGCACCTGTCTTTTGATAAGCTGCAACGAGTTGATTGTGTTGTTCACGAGTCCTTGTGAGCCTACTTCTGTCTGGTGTGGCAAAAGAACTGCATAGTTCTGGATCCATTTGTGAGGCAAAACCCAGAGGCTGCATGTGTCTCTTGATACTTTCTGTTGTGTGGTCTGCCTTGATAAGTGCCCTTGAAAATGTGCATTGCAGCCTGGAGAGGGGAGAAGGCGGAAAGGCTTGGATTGCTTTCTTGTGTTGCTAAGAACAGGAAAGGCATCTCGGAATTGCGGATGCTGCATCCTAAATCCAAGGTGCAACTCTGCACCTGGGGAGCTGCCTGGGAGAAAAAGGAGCCAGGGCTTGCGGTCAACAGCAGCTGAACATGAGGCGGTGTGATCCCAGCTGGCCGAGAAGGCCAAGGGCATGGTGGCCTGTGTCAGCAGTAGTGGGGCAGCAGGAGCAGGGCAGTGCCCTGTGCCCTGTGCTGGGCATCGGTGCTGTGGCCGCAGCTGGAGTGCTGTGAGCAGTTCTGGGCCCATCTGAAGCAGAAAGACATTGAGGGGCTGGAGCGTGTCCAGAGAAGGACACGGCAGCTGGGGACAGGTGGGAGCACAAGCCCAATGAGGAGGTGCTGCGGGAGCTTTAGGCAGGGGAAAGGGAGGCTCATCAGCAACCTTGCAGGCTCACTTCCAGAAATGCCTACATGACAGTGCTCCCCGCAAGGGCCGTTCTCATTCCAAGAATGCCCTCACTGCATCCAGATGCTTTAGACACTGGAGTAGGGGGCACTTGGATCCTTTGCTTGGTGGGCTCCTTCCTTTGCCAGTCGGAGAAGCCCCGCTCATTTTGTCTTTTTGCAGCAAGCAGAAGTGCTTTTGCTGAAGACTTCCTCCCCTTTGGCAGCACCGGCTGACATTCTGAGAGTGTTTTAGTTTTCCATGTCTGCAGTAGCAACAGCTGGCTATTTCCTAATTTTCCATTTCAGAGCTTTACACAAGTCAAAGCCCAGTTTTCAGAGAGAAGGTTGCTTGCTGATAGTAGCCAGGGTGGACTACTGAATTCGGAGTCATGTGCACGTCTGTTCAGTCAGCCCGTCCTCACTGGACGGGAGTGAATTAGAGTCCCATTGCTATGACAGTTGATGATTTTGCCTTAGTGGAGCAACTTGTAGTGCTGAAGAGAAATAAGGTTAGGAATGATAGGCAATGGCCTGTCCCTGATGCTTCTCTCTGTCCACAGAGCCCTGAACCGATAACAGACTCTGAAGTGACTACCTCAATTCCTGGAGACGAGGCCAAAGAAGTGCAAAATGACTGCAAGCCTCTGGCTGCAGTCACAGAAGAAGCTGAGCATTCTGAGCTGGTAAGTGCCAGTTGTGGCTGGTGCCGTCTTTAGTGCGAGACAGAGCTGCAAGATCCTGACCAGCCAGCACTTGGTGTTGCTGGCTGAGGATGCTGAGTGCTGGAATGCTGCCAGGAGCTAGCAATCCCCCCAGCCAGTGAGCGCTGGAGAATAGGCTTTGACCTGTGCCGTTTAGGTCTCAGCTTGCTGGGATTCTGATAGGGGCCTGCCTGAAGCATGAAGGCTTCCCGGCCCCAGAGGAGGGAGCATGTCCAAGACACTGAGCTCAGCCGTGTTGGATACATAGGGGCCAGTGTGGTCTGAAGAGACCGGTCCCTCTCCAGAGTCTGGTCAAGGGGCTGCAGGCAGAGAAAGGTGTGATCTGACCCCAGAGGCTCTTTGGGGTGCTTGGTCCCCATGAGCTTCTGGGCCGTGCTTACTTGGGAGCATTTCCGAGACACACTGTGGAGTTGCCGCTAGAAGTGAGAGATTTGGTGCCTTTCTTGCCAAGTCCTTCCTTTGCCTCTTCTGGCAGAGCACTCAGTAGCAGAGTCTAGTCTGAGTGCACCTGTCTTTTGATAAGCTGCAACGAGTTGATTGTGTTGTTCACGAGTCCTTGTGAGCCTACTTCTGTCTGGTGTGGCAAAAGAACTGCATAGTTCTGGATCCATTTGTGAGGCAAAACCCAGAGGCTGCATGTGTCTCTTGATACTTTCTGTTGTGTGGTCTGCCTTGATAAGTGCCCTTGAAAATGTGCATTGCAGCCTGGAGAGGGGAGAAGGCGGAAAGGCTTGGATTGCTTTCTTGTGTTGCTAAGAACAGGAAAGGCATCTCGGAATTGCGGATGCTGCATCCTAAATCCAAGGTGCAACTCTGCACCTGGGGAGCTGCCTGGGAGAAAAAGGAGCCAGGGCTTGCGGTCAACAGCAGCTGAACATGAGGCGGTGTGATCCCAGCTGGCCGAGAAGGCCAAGGGCATGGTGGCCTGTGTCAGCAGTAGTGGGGCAGCAGGAGCAGGGCAGTGCCCTGTGCCCTGTGCTGGGCATCGGTGCTGTGGCCGCAGCTGGAGTGCTGTGAGCAGTTCTGGGCCCATCTGAAGCAGAAAGACATTGAGGGGCTGGAGCGTGTCCAGAGAAGGACACGGCAGCTGGGGACAGGTGGGAGCACAAGCCCAATGAGGAGGTGCTGCGGGAGCTTTAGGCAGGGGAAAGGGAGGCTCATCAGCAACCTTGCAGGCTCACTTCCAGAAATGCCTACATGACAGTGCTCCCCGCAAGGGCCGTTCTCATTCCAAGAATGCCCTCACTGCATCCAGATGCTTTAGACACTGGAGTAGGGGGCACTTGGATCCTTTGCTTGGTGGGCTCCTTCCTTTGCCAGTCGGAGAAGCCCCGCTCATTTTGTCTTTTTGCAGCAAGCAGAAGTGCTTTTGCTGAAGACTTCCTCCCCTTTGGCAGCACCGGCTGACATTCTGAGAGTGTTTTAGTTTTCCATGTCTGCAGTAGCAACAGCTGGCTATTTCCTAATTTTCCATTTCAGAGCTTTACACAAGTCAAAGCCCAGTTTTCAGAGAGAAGGTTGCTTGCTGATAGTAGCCAGGGTGGACTACTGAATTCGGAGTCATGTGCACGTCTGTTCAGTCAGCCCGTCCTCACTGGACGGGAGTGAATTAGAGTCCCATTGCTATGACAGTTGATGATTTTGCCTTAGTGGAGCAACTTGTAGTGCTGAAGAGAAATAAGGTTAGGAATGATAGGCAATGGCCTGTCCCTGATGCTTCTCTCTGTCCACAGAGCCCTGAACCGATAACAAACTCTGAAGTGACTACCTCAATTCCTGGAGACGAGGCCAAAGAAGTGCAAAATGACTGCAAGCCTCTGGCTGCAGTCACAGAAGAAGCTGAGCATTCTGAGCTGGTAAGTGCCAGTTGTGGCTGGTGCCGTCTTTAGTGCGAGACAGAGCTGCAAGATCCTGACCAGCCAGCACTTGGTGTTGCTGGCTGAGGATGCTGAGTGCTGGAATGCTGCCAGGAGCTAGCAATCCCCCCAGCCAGTGAGCGCTGGAGAATAGGCTTTGACCTGTGCCGTTTAGGTCTCAGCTTGCTGGGATTCTGATAGGGGCCTGCCTGAAGCATGAAGGCTTCCCGGCCCCAGAGGAGGGAGCATGTCCAAGACACTGAGCTCAGCCGTGTTGGATACATAGGGGCCAGTGTGGTCTGAAGAGACCGGTCCCTCTCCAGAGTCTGGTCAAGGGGCTGCAGGCAGAGAAAGGTGTGATCTGACCTCAGAGGCTCTTTGGGGTGCTTGGTCCCCATGAGCTTCTGGGCCGTGCTTACTTGGGAGCATTTCCGAGACACACTGTGGAGTTGCCGCTAGAAGTGAGAGATTTGGTGCCTTTCTTGCCAAGTCCTTCCTTTGCCTCTTCTGGCAGAGCACTCAGTAGCAGATTCTAGTCTGAGTGCACCTGTCTTTTGATAAGCTGCAACGAGTTGATTGTGTTGTTCACGAGTCCTTGTGAGCCTACTTCTGTCTGGTGTGGCAAAAGAACTGCATAGTTCTGGATCCATTTGTGAGGCAAAACCCAGAGGCTGCATGTGTCTCTTGATACTTTCTGTTGTGTGGTCTGCCTTGATAAGTGCCCTTGAAAATGTGCATTGCAGCCTGGAGAGGGGAGAAGGCGGAAAGGCTTGGATTGCTTTCTTGTGCTGCTAAGAACAGGAAAGGCATCTCGGAATTGCGGATGCTGCATCCTAAATCCAAGGTGCAACTCTGCACTGGGAGAGCCGCCTGGGAGAAAAAGGAGCCAGGGCTTGCGGTCAACAGCAGCTGAACATGAGGCGGTGTGATCCCAGCTGGCCGAGAAGGCCAAGGGCATGGTGGCCTGTGTCAGCAGTAGTGGGGCAGCAGGAGCAGGGCAGTGCCCTGTGCCCTGTGCTGGGCATCGGTGCTGTGGCCGCAGCTGGAGTGCTGTGAGCAGTTCTGGGCCCATCTGAAGCAGAAAGACATTGAGGGGCTGGAGCGTGTCCAGAGAAGGACACGGCAGCTGGGGACAGGTGGGAGCACAAGCCCAATGAGGAGGTGCTGCGGGAGCTTTAGGCAGGGGAAAGGGAGGCTCATCAGCAACCTTGCAGGCTCACTTCCAGAAATGCCTACATGACAGTGCTCCCCGCAAGGGCCGTTCTCATTCCAAGAATGCCCTCACTGCATCCAGATGCTTTAGACACTGGAGTAGGGGGCACTTGGATCCTTTGCTTGGTGGGCTCCTTCCTTTGCCAGTCGGAGAAGCCCCGCTCATTTTGTCTTTTTGCAGCAAGCAGAAGTGCTTTTGCTGAAGACTTCCTCCCCTTTGGCAGCACCGGCTGACATTCTGAGAGTGTTTTAGTTTTCCATGTCTGCAGTAGCAACAGCTGGCTATTTCCTAATTTTCCATTTCAGAGCTTTACACAAGTCAAAGCCCAGTTTTCAGAGAGAAGGTTGCTTGCTGATAGTAGCCAGGGTGGACTACTGAATTCGGAGTCATGTGCACGTCTGTTCAGTCAGCCCGTCCTCACTGGACGGGAGTGAATTAGAGTCCCATTGCTATGACAGTTGATGATTTTGCCTTAGTGGAGCAACTTGTAGTGCTGAAGAGAAATAAGGTTAGGAATGATAGGCAATGGCCTGTCCCTGATGCTTCTCTCTGTCCACAGAGCCCTGAACCGATAACAGACTCTGAAGTGACTACCTCAATTCCTGGAGACGAGGCCAAAGAAGTGCAAAATGACTGCAAGCCTCTGGCTGCAGTCACAGAAGAAGCTGAGCATTCTGAGCTGGTAAGTGCCAGTTGTGGCTGGTGCCGTCTTTAGTGCGAGACAGAGCTGCAAGATCCTGACCAGCCAGCACTTGGTGTTGCTGGCTGAGGATGCTGAGTGCTGGAATGCTGCCAGGAGCTAGCAATCCCCCCAGCCAGTGAGCGCTGGAGAATAGGCTTTGACCTGTGCCGTTTAGGTCTCAGCTTGCTGGGATTCTGATAGGGGCCTGCCTGAAGCATGAAGGCTTCCCGGCCCCAGAGGAGGGAGCATGTCCAAGACACTGAGCTCAGCCGTGTTGGATACATAGGGGCCAGTGTGGTCTGAAGAGACCGGTCCCTCTCCAGAGTCTGGTCAAGGGGCTGCAGGCAGAGAAAGGTGTGATCTGACCCCAGAGGCTCTTTGGGGTGCTTGGTCCCCATGAGCTTCTGGGCCGTGCTTACTTGGGAGCATTTCCGAGACACACTGTGGAGTTGCCGCTAGAAGTGAGAGATTTGGTGCCTTTCTTGCCAAGTCCTTCCTTTGCCTCTTCTGGCAGAGCACTCAGTAGCAGATTCTAGTCTGAGTGCACCTGTCTTTTGATAAGCTGCAACGAGTTGATTGTGTTGTTCACGAGTCCTTGTGAGCCTACTTCTGTCTGGTGTGGCAAAAGAACTGCATAGTTCTGGATCCATTTGTGAGGCAAAACCCAGAGGCTGCATGTGTCTCTTGATACTTTCTGTTGTGTGGTCTGCCTTGATAAGTGCCCTTGAAAATGTGCATTGCAGCCTGGAGAGGGGAGAAGGCGGAAAGGCTTGGATTGCTTTCTTGTGCTGCTAAGAACAGGAAAGGCATCTCGGAATTGCGGATGCTGCATCCTAAATCCAAGGTGCAACTCTGCACTGGGAGAGCCGCCTGGGAGAAAAAGGAGCCAGGGCTCGCGGTCAACAGCAGCTGAACATGAGGCGGTGTGATCCCAGCTGGCCGAGAAGGCCAAGGGCATGGTGGCCTGTGTCAGCAGTAGTGGGGCAGCAGGAGCAGGGCAGTGCCCTGTGCCCTGTGCTGGGCATCGGTGCTGTGGCCGCAGCTGGAGTGCTGTGAGCAGTTCTGGGCCCATCTGAAGCAGAAAGACATTGAGGGGCTGGAGCGTGTCCAGAGAAGGACACGGCAGCTGGGGACAGGTGGGAGCACAAGCCCAATGAGGAGGTGCTGCGGGAGCTTTAGGCAGGGGAAAGGGAGGCTCATCAGCAACCTTGCAGGCTCACTTCCAGAAATGCCTACATGACAGTGCTCCCCGCAAGGGCCGTTCTCATTCCAAGAATGCCCTCACTGCATCCAGATGCTTTAGACACTGGAGTAGGGGGCACTTGGATCCTTTGCTTGGTGGGCTCCTTCCTTTGCCAGTCGGAGAAGCCCCGCTCATTTTGTCTTTTTGCAGCAAGCAGAAGTGCTTTTGCTGAAGACTTCCTCCCCTTTGGCAGCACCGGCTGACATTCTGAGAGTGTTTTAGTTTTCCATGTCTGCAGTAGCAACAGCTGGCTATTTCCTAATTTTCCATTTCAGAGCTTTACACAAGTCAAAGCCCAGTTTTCAGAGAGAAGGTTGCTTGCTGATAGTAGCCAGGGTGGACTACTGAATTCGGAGTCATGTGCACGTCTGTTCAGTCAGCCCGTCCTCACTGGACGGGAGTGAATTAGAGTCCCATTGCTATGACAGTTGATGATTTTGCCTTAGTGGAGCAACTTGTAGTGCTGAAGAGAAATAAGGTTAGGAATGATAGGCAATGGCCTGTCCCTGATGCTTCTCTCTGTCCACAGAGCCCTGAACCGATAACAGACTCTGAAGTGACTACCTCAATTCCTGGAGACGAGGCCAAAGAAGTGCAAAATGACTGCAAGCCTCTGGCTGCAGTCACAGAAGAAGCTGAGCATTCTGAGCTGGTAAGTGCCAGTTGTGGCTGGTGCCGTCTTTAGTGCGAGACAGAGCTGCAAGATCCTGACCAGCCAGCACTTGGTGTTGCTGGCTGAGGATGCTGAGTGCTGGAATGCTGCCAGGAGCTAGCAATCCCCCCAGCCAGTGAGCGCTGGAGAATAGGCTTTGACCTGTGCCGTTTAGGTCTCAGCTTGCTGGGATTCTGATAGGGGCCTGCCTGAAGCATGAAGGCTTCCCGGCCCCAGAGGAGGGAGCATGTCCAAGACACTGAGCTCAGCCGTGTTGGATACATAGGGGCCAGTGTGGTCTGAAGAGACCGGTCCCTCTCCAGAGTCTGGTCAAGGGGCTGCAGGCAGAGAAAGGTGTGATCTGACCCCAGAGGCTCTTTGGGGTGCTTGGTCCCCATGAGCTTCTGGGCCGTGCTTACTTGGGAGCATTTCCGAGACACACTGTGGAGTTGCCGCTAGAAGTGAGAGATTTGGTGCCTTTCTTGCCAAGTCCTTCCTTTGCCTCTTCTGGCAGAGCACTCAGTAGCAGAGTCTAGTCTGAGTGCACCTGTCTTTTGATAAGCTGCAACGAGTTGATTGTGTTGTTCACGAGTCCTTGTGAGCCTACTTCTGTCTGGTGTGGCAAAAGAACTGCATAGTTCTGGATCCATTTGTGAGGCAAAACCCAGAGGCTGCATGTGTCTCTTGATACTTTCTGTTGTGTGGTCTGCCTTGATAAGTGCCCTTGAAAATGTGCATTGCAGCCTGGAGAGGGGAGAAGGCGGAAAGGCTTGGATTGCTTTCTTGTGTTGCTAAGAACAGGAAAGGCATCTCGGAATTGCGGATGCTGCATCCTAAATCCAAGGTGCAACTTTGCACTGGGAGAGCCGCCTGGGAGAAAAAGGAGCCAGGGCTTGCGGTCAACAGCAGCTGAACATGAGGCGGTGTGATCCCAGCTGGCCGAGAAGGCCAAGGGCATTGTGGCCTGTGTCAGCAGTAGTGGGGCAGCAGGAGCAGGGCAGGGACCTGTGCCCTGTGCTGGGCATCGGTGCTGTGGCCGCAGCTGGAGTGCTGTGAGCAGTTCTGGGCCCATCTGAAGCAGAAAGACATTGAGGGGCTGGAGCGTGTCCAGAGAAGGACACGGCAGCTGGGGACAGGTGGGAGCACAAGCCCAATGAGGAGGTGCTGCGGGAGCTTTAGGCAGGGGAAAGGGAGGCTCATCAGCAACCTTGCAGGCTCACTTCCAGAAATGCCTACATGACAGTGCTCCCCGCAAGGGCCGTTATCATTCCAAGAATGCCCTCACTGCATCCAGATGCTTTAGACACTGGAGTAGGGGGCACTTGGATCCTTTGCTTGGTGGGCTCCTTCCTTTGCCAGTCGGAGAAGCCCCGCTCATTTTGTCTTTTTGCAGCAAGCAGAAGTGCTTTTGCTGAAGACTTCCTCCCCTTTGGCAGCACCGGCTGACATTCTGAGAGTGTTTTAGTTTTCCATGTCTGCAGTAGCAACAGCTGGCTATTTCCTAATTTTCCATTTCAGAGCTTTACACAAGTCAAAGCCCAGTTTTCAGAGAGAAGGTTGCTTGCTGGTAGTAGCCAGGCTGGACTACTGAATTGGGAGCCATGTGCACGTCTGTTCAGTCAGCCCGTCCTCACTGGGCTGGAGTGATTTCAGAGTCCCATTGCTATGACAGTTGATGATTTTGCCTTAGTGGAGCAACTTGTAGTGCTGAAGAGAAATAAGGTTAGGAATGATAGGCAATGGCCTGTCCCTGATGCTTCTCTCTGTCCACAGAGCCCTGAACCGATAACAGACTCTGAAGTGACTACCTCAATTCCTGGAGACGAGGGCAAAGAAGTGCAAAATGACCAGAAGCCTCCTGTGGCAATCAGCGAAGAAGCTGAGCATTCTGAGCTGGTAAGTGCCAGTTGTGGCTGGTGCCGTCTTTAGTGCGAGACAGAGCTGCAAGATCCTGACCAGCCAGCACTTGGTGTTGCTGGCTGAGGATGCTGAGTGCTGGAATGCTGCCAGGAGCTAGCAATCCCCCCAGCCAGTGAGCGCTGGAGAATAGGCTTTGACCTGTGCCGTTTAGGTCTCAGCTTGCTGGGATTCTGATAGGGGCCTGCCTGAAGCATGAAGGCTTCCCGGCCCCAGAGGAGGGAGCATGTCCAAGACACTGAGCTCAGCCGTGTTGGATACATAGGGGCCAGTGTGGTCTGAAGAGACCGGTCCCTCTCCAGAGTCTGGTCAAGGGGCTGCAGGCAGAGAAAGGTGTGATCTGACCCCAGAGGCTCTTTGGGGTGCTTGGTGCCCACGAGCTTCTGGGCCGTGCTTACTTGGGAGTATTTCTGAGACACTGTGGAGTTGCCACTAGAAGTGAGAGATTTGGTGCCTTTCTTGCCAAGTCCTTCCTTTGCCTCTTCTGGAAGAGTACTCAGTAGTAGAGTCCAGTCTGAGTGCACCTGTCTTTTGATAAGCTGCAACGAGTTGATTGTGTTGTTCACGAGTCCTTGTGGGCCTACTCCTGTCCGGTGTGGCAAAAGAACTGCATAGTTCTGGATCCATTTGTGAGGCAAAACCCAGAGGCTGCATGTGTCTCTTGATACTTTCTGTTGTGTGGTCTGCCTTGATAAGTGCCCTTGAAAATGTGCATTGCAGCCTGGAGAGGGGAGAAGGCGGAAAGGCTTGGATTGCTTTCTTGTGTTGCTAAGAACAGGAAAGGCATCTCGGAATTGCGGATGCTGCATCCTAAATCCAAGGTGCAATTCTGCACTGGGAGAGCCGCCTGGGAGAAAAAGGAGCCAGGGCGTGTGGTCAACAGCAGCTGAACATGAGGCGGTGTGATCCCAGCTGGCCAAGAAGGCCGAGGGCATGGTGGCCTGTGTCAGCAGTAGTGGGGCAGCAGGAGCAGGGCAGGGACCTGTGCCCTGTGCTGGGCATTGGTGCTGTGGCCGCAGCTGGAGTGCTGTGAGCCGTTCTGGGCCCATCTGAAGCAGAAAGACATTGAGGGGCTGGAGCGTGTCCAGAGAAGGACACGGCAGCTGGGGACAGGTGGGAGCACAAGCCCAATGAGGAGGTGCTGCGGGAGCTTTAGGCAGGGGAAAGGGAGGCTCATCAGCAACCTTGCAGGCTCACTTCCAGAAATGCCTACATGACAGTGCTCCCCGCAGGGGCCGTTCTCATTCCAAGAATGCCCTCACTGCATCCAGATGCTTTACACACTGGAGTAGGGGGCACTTGGATCCTTTGCTTGGTGGGCTCCTTCCTTTGCCATTCGGAGAAGCCCCGCTCATTTTGTCTTTTTGCAGCAAGCAGAAGTGCTTTTGCTGAAGACTTCCTCCCCTTTGGCAGCACTGGCTGACATTCTGAGAGTGTTTTAGTTTTCCATGTCTGCAGCAGCAACAGCTGGCTATTTCCTAATTTTCCATTTCAGAGCTTTACACAAGTCAAAGCCCAGTTTTCAGAGAGAAGGTTGCTTGCTGATAGTAGCCAGGGTGGACTACTGAATTGGGAGCCATGTGCACGTCTGTTCAGTCAGCCCGTCCTCACTGGGCTGGAGTGACTTCAGAGTCCCATTGCTATGAGAGTTGATGATTTTGCCTTAGTGGAGCAACTTGTAGAGCTGAAGAGAAATAAGGTTAGGAATGATAGGCAATGGCCTGTCCCTGATGCTTCTCTCTGTCCACAGAGCCCTGAACCGATAACAAACTCTGAAGTGACTCACTCAGTTCCTGGAGATGAGGCCAAAGAGATGCAAAAGGACTGTAAGCCTCTGGCTGCAGTCACGGAAGAAGCTGAGCATTCTGAGCCGGTAAGTGCCAGTTGTGGCTGGTGCTGTATTTAGTGCGAGACACAGCTGCAAGGTCCTGACCAGCCAGCACTTGGTGTTGCTGGCTGAGGATGCTGAGTGCTGGAATGCTGCCAGGAGCTAGCAATCCCCCCAGCCAGTGAGAGCTGGAGAATAGGCTTTGACCTGTGCCGTTTAGGTCTCAGCTTGCTGGGATTCTGATAGGGGCCGGCCTGAAGCATGAAGGCTTCCGGGCCCCAGAGGAGGGAGCATGTCCAAGACACTGAGCTCAGCCGTGTTGGATACGTAGGGGCCAGTGTGGTCTGAAGCGACCGGTCCCTCTCCAGAATGTGGTCAAGGAGTTGGAGGCACAGAAAGGCTTGATCTGACCCCAGAGGCTCTTTGGGGTGCTTGGTCCCCACGAGCTTCTGGGCCGTGCTTACTTGGGAGCATTTCCGAGACACACTGTGGAGTTGCCGCTAGAAGTGAGAGATTTGGTGCCTTTCTTGCCAAGTCCTTCCTTTGCCTCTTCTGGCAGAGCGCTCAGTAGCAGCGTCCCCTCTGAGTGCACCTGTCTTTTGATAAGCTGCAACGAGTTGATTGTGTTGTTCACGAGTCCTTGTGGGCCTGGTCCTGTCTGTTGTGCAAAAAATAGACAGAAATGGCATATTTCTGGACCCATTTGTGAGGCAAAACCCAGCGGCAACATGTGTCTCTTGATACTTTCTGTGGTGTGGTCTGCCTTGATAAGTGCCCTTGAAAATGTGCATTGCAGCCTGGAGAGGGGAGAAGGCGGAAAGACTTGGATTGCTTTCTTGTGTTGCTAAGAGCAGGAAAGGCATCTTGCAATTCCGGATGCCGGATCCTAAATCCAAGGTGCAACTTTGCACCTGGGGAGCTGCCTGGGACAAAAAGGAGCCAGGGCTTGCGGTCAATAGCAGCTGACCATGAGGCGCCGTGTGCCCTGGTGGCCAAGAAGGCCAAGGGCATGGTGGCCTGTGTCAGCAGTAGTGGGGCAGCAGGAGCAGGGCAGTGCCCTGTGCCCTGCGCTGGGCATCGGTGCTGTGGCCGCAGCTGGAGTGCTGTGAGCAGTTCTGGGCCCATCTGAAGCAGAAAGACATTGAGGGGCTGGAGCGTGTCCAGAGAAGGACACGGCAGCTGGGGACAGGTGGGAGCACAAGCCCAATGAGGAGGTGCTGCGGGAGCTTTAGGCAGGGGAAAGGGAGGCTCATCAGCAACCTTGCAGGCTCACTTCCAGAAATGCCTACATGACAGTGCTCCCCGCAAGGGCCGTTCTCATTCCAAGAATGCTCTCACTGCATCCAGATGCTTTAGACACTGGAGTAGGGGGCACTTGGATCCTTTGCTCTCTTGGGTTATTGCTTCTATGGTTTTAGAAGGCCTTTTTATTTTCTTCCTGCTGCTAGCATATGTACTATTCCTGAACTGTTTTTTTCACGAGAAGATGCAGTTTGGTCAGGGATTTGGGTGTTGAAAGTCCTTTTCTCTTGCCAGGTCGGCCATTAGGACCTTGCACGTCTGTGTCATTTTAACAGTGCCTTTTCCTTCTGGCAAGCTTGCAGATCCAGAATTGCCCAATTATAGAATCAGGTTTTCAGTCTGGGAATTGAGCATTAAATCATCTCCTTTGCATTCCAGCTGGTCCTAAGATGTCAGATTAGTTTGGAGGGGCTCGGCTTGATTCTGATTACAGGCACTTTAGCACCATCCGTGTGGCTGTGACATACAGTAGATCTTGCCCCAGCGCAGATGCATAAAGAGTGCAGTTCCAAGGGCCATGCTCTGGGTCTGATGTCATTCCATAAGCTGCTACACCCTCCAGATTCCTCGAGAGTGTGGTTCGCTGAAGCAACAAGACAGCAAGTTCAAGATTGCTGCTGAATGGGGCACTGGCTTTCCAAGAGTTGATGTGTGTCATAACAGAAAGTATAGTAAGAGAATATATATAAGTGAGATCGATCTGTCTATCTATTTATCTATCTATCTATCTATCTATCTATCTATCTATCTATCTATCTATCTATCTATCTATTTATCTATCCATCTATCTAACTTTTCCATAAGTGATTCTTCCCAATTCTGGTTAGAGGCAGGTGGAGGTGCAAAGCTCACCCTTAAGGCATCCCTTCAGCAGAAGAGGAGAGGCATGTTCTATCAACTGATCCCGAGCAGTCAGAGATGTCTCCCCTCCAGAGATGGTTGTTTTCCCCCCTCAGAGTTGTTTTCCTCCTCCTGCCTCTTCTGCCCTGAAGCCCTATTTTATTCTTTAAATTTCTCCCTTTCCTAGTGATGTGGAACGATTCCATGTTTTAGGTGGTGTTTGGTGACTCTTGTCATACATCCATTACATGGCACATGATTTTCTTCATTGGAACCCCTGAGGGTGTGTAAGTTCATTTGTTGATGGGGGTTTCTGTTGAGAAACCCCCATCTTTCTTATGAGGGTTTCTGTTACCACTGGTGTGAATTCTCAGGTGACAAATGAGCAAGAATGAATGCCTTGGTCCTCCTCCATATACTGAGGTGGCTGTAGAGGCTCTCTGGCCTCCATCAGAGGAGTTGTGCATGCATCCTTATCTCCTGAATGAGCAGGATTTCTAACAAGAGTGTAGATGTCAGAAAGGCAGGAGACTAGTGGTGTGGCCTGAAGAAAACATGAACTCCAGAAGTGTCTCTCACAAGAAGTGAGCCCACAATGGAAGCAGAGCCAGGATGGAGCCGTGGGACAGGGCGGGGTGTCAGTCACAAAGGACAGACAAACGGGACACAGCAGAAGTGGAGGGAGGTCCTCACCAGACCCTTGAGAAATGCCACACCTTCCCTGTCAGCTGCCTGAGAGGCTCTTGGAGCTTCAGTCCCAGATGGACCCTGATTGTACTGCCAGTGTCACTTTGGAATCTGTGCCTCCCCATGGGCAGAGAATGATGCAAGAGAGCAGCAGCACAGTGCTTTGGGAACATGTGAGCCCATCCGGCTTAGAGACTTGGCCCACAAGTGTTGTATGAGAAGTTGAAACGCATCTTCTTTTGCTTTCTGTGCAGGCCCTTCTAGAGAAAGAGCGTGAGCAGATTGCTTTATCAGAGGTGCCATGGCAGACTCAGGAAGAGGTGTTCCCAGCCCCAGAGCAGGAAGAGCAGCTCAGGCAGCAGGTGGAAGAGCTACAGGAGAATGGCCAGGTAAGCCTGGCTCACCAGATGACAGACTGAAGGGCAGAAGCAGGAGCAAAAAACAGAGCTCCTGGGACTGAGGAGGCCAGGAGTCCCACAGGCACTGAAAGCACAGAGCCTTGTAATCTGCAGAGATCAGCACTGGGATGGGAGGGTTAAAATGGAAGCACAGGTGGGTAGGGAAGCAGAAAGAAGTGGCTGAATGAATTTGATTTTGAGGCTGAAAGAGGAAAAGCTGAGCTGGTGACAGCTTCCTGTGACTTGCTCTGCATTTGTGTCTACAGAACATCAAGGCAGAGCCACAAGTAGAGCTGCCTGAAGATCAGATTGCCATCATGGCAGTGAAGAGGAGGAACAAGGAAGACATGAGAAGTGTCCAAGAGGAGATGAATCTCCATCAGCAGAGAGGCGATCAACAAAACCAGGTTAGTGCAAAAGTGACACACACTCCACTCAAGAAACATTTCACTTCTTTTTTACAGAACCTCAAGGACAACATCAGTGCAGAGCTGAAGGAAATTGAGGTTAGGATGAAGGCAAGAGAGAAGAGGCTGGAGGAAGAAATAAAAATGATCAGAGAGAAACATAATCCCCTGCTTCAGGCTGTACAAAAGCAAGTGAGTGAAAAAAGCAATAGCCAATGCAGTCACCAGACTAGTGGTTTCTGCCCTTCTTGCCTTTCCAGTGTAGAGTAGCAGGGGGTGGGGTGGTGCCTCTGAGTGCCATCCTGCTGTAGGGTCCATCACAGCCACTCTGAAGGACATTTTCTGGTGTGCTGAATCACAACATCTGCCCTGGAGAGTGAGGCTAGTCCTTTGGCCTTTTGGCTAACAGTCATTCAAATGGATTCCTGCTGGCCTGTTCCTGCACTCCTTCTTTCTTGAGGTATTTTTTACAGTGGGACATGGTGACCCAGACGGAGGATTGAAACAAGCTGTCTGTAGTCTTGTAAATCTGTTCTCTCCCTTTCCTCACAGTCAATGACTCTTGGCTGACAGGGACAAGCTGTAGTCTCTGACTGCTTTGTTCTGTTTGACTTGAGGTGGAAGCCTTGACATCTCACCTGCCAGCCCGCAAAGACTTCCAGCAAATGACTGGAAAGAAAAAGCCCCGTTGTCAGCGTGAGGCACAAGAGCTGTCCCAACCGGAGATGCTGCAGGTTGGGCATGTCCTGAAGATGGGCCAGGAAAAGAGGACTCAGTGGAAGGAGGTAAAGCATTTGAACAAGCATGTCTGCAGCCCTTGGAGAGGGAAAGGAATCCCTGGGGAGGAAGTGGAATGGTCATTGTGGCAGCCATCCTTCAGAAAATCCATGAGAATGGAACATGAATCTGGCTCTGAACTCGAGTAAAACCAGCCTTTGATACTGACCCACCAGTTTGAGAAGGGGCCATCCAAATAATCCATTTTAAGAGCCCTGCATGTGGCTGACAACATCTTCCTGTGGGCTTGCATTTGAGAAGGGATCTTAAATTAAAACTTTGCCAGCCACCTTTCTAACACAAACTCTTTACTTGTCTCAGATCTACACAGGCAGTGTTACTGAACCTGCTGCAGCAGCAGCCTTGTCTAGTGGAGCCTTTGCTCCCCAGCCTGAGAAGTGGAGCCTGGGCAGTTTGTTCATCTCCAGCACTGACACAGCTGCTGCTCGGCCAAAGGAGACTAAGAAGTACTTGCAGCTACTGAGTACGTCTGGTGTATTTCTTGTCTGAGGGACAGTGTGTTGTGTGCATGTGTCAGTAGAGCTGTACCAAATGTTCCTCCTCAGTTTGGTGGCACAGGGACATTTAGGATTCCCTGTAGGAACTGCTGTAGAAAATCACTCTCTGTGTTGGCCATCTGTGCTACAGAGTTATCTGTCTGGTTATTGTTGTTGTTCCTCAGCCAACCACAAAGGGTTCAGAGACCCACCCAGTGGGGCTGCCTTTTTTATCTTCTGGAAGCTGAGATCTCTGCTTTAAAGTGAGCATCTTGCATTTTGTTTCCCTCAGGGAAAATAGTGAACATGAAAAATCCTGCAACAAAGTACAATGAACTGGAAAACATTGGCAGCGGGTGAGTCCAACCACAGTTACTTCTACACAACCATGGGCAGGTGATTTGCTGGTAGAATGTCTATCAAGTGTGAAGTCAGGCAAGCTGCAAACATATTCAGACACTGAGGTTAGATTGCTCAACCTCTCAGTACTGGCCAGAATTTGTGAGCAAGGTCAAAAGGCATTGTCAAAGACATCTCCATGCTTCTAAGGTCTTGCCTGCAGCAAGAAACAGGACCTGGAAGATCTCCTTGTCTCTACAGTGTGGGACAGCTCTGTGTTATTTTCCTTAGCACTTTTTAATATCTCCAAATCATACAGCCAGAGTAATGAAAGGAGAAGAATCTTGCTTGCCTGAAAAAGCAAACTACCCACTAGGATAGCTGTCAGATTACGGTTCTCAGGAACATTTCTTTCCAAGAGTTTGCTGAAGCACATACTCCAAGGTCAGGAGAAGAACTGCAACAGTTTAGAAACTGCAGCCTGAGATGAAAGAATAAGCTCTGTCTTTGAGCTAAGGCAGTAAACCCCAACACTCCAGGAACAGGCCCAGTGCCCATGCACTTGAGAGGAAAATGCATCAGCTGCCTTCCGGCAGACCCTTCCTGCGTCCTGCAGATTTTAGGCACTTCCTGGGCTGGCTTTCACTCCACGATCTAAATGGCTTCTCCTTTCCTTGCTTTGTTTTGTTTCTAGGACTTTTGGAGAGGTTTGTAGGGCACTTGACAAGGCAGCAGGAAGAGAGGTAAATGTCAACAGCCCCTGCAGACTCTGCAGCTCTTGAGGGCTTTCCCCCCTGGTGTCAGCTGTGGCTGGAGCTTTGGGTGGAGCTGTGCAGTAAAGGCACAAGAAGCACAGACTGGCACCAGCCTGCAAACTGTATTTGGGCCATTCTTTGTCCTTCTCAGCTGCCAGAAGGAAGGTGAGGAGGGCAGCGGTTCCTTTCAGAGAAGGACGCGCTCGCTCGCTCTCAATTGCTAAAACAAAGGTGGTGCCTTAGAACATCTCACTGCTCTTTGCGGCTACAGCTTCAGAGCTGTATTCTCATTTCTGGCTGCCAGCAAATACATCTGAATGTTACTGGCAGTTCCTTAGCCATCTGCAGGGCTGCACCTGGGAACTGCACATAGGGAGAGACCTGCAAGGCATCCCTAAAAGCCCGAAGCCCCGCTTGCAGCCCAGGATGTATCCACCGAGTACCAAGGCAGGCATTACTTTTGAATCCCAGGAAGGAATGTGGTCAGAGCCTTGTGGGTTATGGTTAAGACATCTTTGCTACCAGGTGGACATTGTAAAATGTCGGTGGCCACACATCCTGAAACTGGCCTCCAAGGGAGCAGAGAAATGGGCTGTTGGAATGACAGTTCCTAATTATTCCAATGTCTAATCACAAGGTGCTTTGGCTCAGCTTGGCTGTGTCATTCCAAAATCACTCACTCCGTGTGTGTTGTGGTCTCGTGCCACCAACTTCTGAAGTTACTGAATTTCAATGTCATTTTAGGTGGCCATAAAGAAAATAAATCTCCACAGACTGAAAGAGAAGGAACTACTAGTCAATGAACTCATGCTCATGAATAAGCATAAGAATCCCAACCTGGTTAACTGTTTAGACTGGTGAGTCATGCTTTTGTCCCATGACTGTTTGTTTACTACTGCAAATATGCAAGGTAAAAACCCACTTTGGTCCCTGGCAGAAAACAGAGCTGTTAATTATTACTTCTTATTGTTCTTCTCATCTCCAATGGATGGGAAGAGAGTGCATCTTGTCTGCATGAGTTTTCCCTGGCACACGTAGTTTGAAAATTGTTCAAAAACCTGGATCACCCATATCTTACCAAATCGTAAGTTCATCATGAATCGTAAGCCTGTAAGTTCACTGCCACCATGTTGTTCTGGGGCTTGATTTATTTCAAGTGTCCTCTTACATGCGGATCAACTAACAAGGATTTCCCTTGATTGTGTTCCCTCTTTTCTATTGCTTTGCATGCCAGGAAGACTAGGTGCTTTTTTTTCCAGAAACACATAGTGTGAGAGGCTTTTTATCTGTTACTAAACTGCATTTTTCACTTGCTGGTCATCTAACACATCTCTTTTTCATAGCTGTACCTTTCTCCTTGAGACGACATAGACTGCAAACACTGCACGGCATAGAGGGAATGTCTACTCCTTTCATTCTGTCCTTGTCAGAAAGGGACCCGGAAACAAGAATCAACCCTTGTCGTTTCCAAACAGCAACGTAGCCATGCACGTTCATATCCACGCCCTTGTTTCCTTCTTTCAGCTACCTTGTGGATGAGGAACTCTGGCTGGTTATGGAGTACATGGATGGAGGCACTCTGAGAGATATCATCAGCAAGACCTACCTATCTGAAGATGAGATGGCAGCTGTCAGTCGGGAGGTCAGGGATCCCACCTGGGCTTCCAAGGGCTTGGGCAGGATTGTCTGGGAAACTGGGGCTCAGAACTGGAGAGATTTCATGTGCCAAGCTTTGTTTCTGTATTACTAGAATGCTATGGGCAAGCAAGAGCCTTTCAAGTGAATTGCGTGGCAGTGTGCCTGCATTCACTGTACTCTGTTCTTATACTCTGATCTCCTGCTGTTAAATCCTTGCTCTGTCTCTTGTGTTTGTATTTTCTATGCTCCACTTCGCCTCTCTAAATGCTTACCTCGAGCCTGTCTGCGCTGCATTCATCGCCTGTAAAAGCAAAGGTGCTTGTGGTAGGATTTGAAATTAATAGCAAAGAAAGAGCAACTCGTTTCTCACAGGTCTCAAAAAGCACAGTAGTGCACCCAGGATGACGTTTGCTTCTGAAAGGTGACTGATGTGATGTTTCCAAGTCTGTGCTGAGGCCAACAATAAATCCTTTGTCATGCAGCCTCCCACCTCAAAGTAACCCACTTCACACCAAAGGGAGGGATGTTTTCTTTCTTGGCAAACCCTTGTTTGTCCTCTGCATGGAGGGCACATCCACTGCGGGAGCAGTCATTCTGGCTGGTTTGCGGGGGGCCAGTCTACAACAGCAGTTGCTGTTGCTCTTTCAAAAGCTGACATGCCTCTCCTTAGAAAGGTCCTGCTCTGCTAGTGTTGGAGCAGCAAGCTCTTCCTCTCAATGGCACCGTGTGTTCTGCCATTACTCCCCATTCCCCTGGAAGGGGAATCATTTAGAGTTGTTTCCCGTCTTGTGTGATGAACTCCCATCACTAATTTTTGCCCTCCTGTTTCTGTTTTCCTTCCCAGTGCCTGCAAGGACTGGATTTTCTTCACAGAAACCGTGTGATCCATCGAAATGTGAAGAGCCGCAACATCCTTCTCAGCACCGATGGCTCTGTCAAGCTGGGTCAGTATATTCCTGGTCAGGAGCAGTATTCCAGGGATGTGGGGTGTGGGTCTTCTTTGAGTGACTGCCAGCTCTCCAAAAATGGTGCTGGTGGGAGTGCAAGGGCCCAGGCTGCAAGCTGAAGGCTTGAAGTTGCAATGTGCACAGAGGTACAATAAGGAACCAAAAGCAGACAAGAGTGGCGTTGGTCTGCATGTGTCCCTTCCGGAGGGAGGGAGGCACAATCTAAACCTTCAGGGGAATAAAGGCTACTGCTGTGAGCTGCGTTTAAAAACCTCGGTTTTTCTGGAAGTGGCCAGTTTCCTACTTCCTTGGCTAAAGCCCCAGGGAAACGGAGCATGGACAGTTCTCCAGGAGATTCATCAACAGCACATTCTTAGACTGAGAGTGTGGAATTCTTTTGCTTGCTTTCATAATTTGAGCTGGCTTTTATGGTGTGTTGTTTTCTCCACAGCTGATTTTGGCCTCTTTGCTCAGCTCACCCCTGAGCAGAGTAGATGGAGCTCAGTGACCAGCACTTCTGAGTGGATGGCACCTGAAGTCATGACAGGTCAACCATATGGCCCCAAAGCAGACATATGGTCTTTTGGAATCATGGGCATTGAAATGGTGGAACAAGAAGTTCCTTGCCAGAGGCAAACTCCTGTCTGGGTAAGGTGCAAACACTTACTGATCTCACTGCCCTTCTCACCTGTCCCATGTTCTGTGTGCCACTGGACAAAATCCCATTGCCATGTGCTGGCACCACTTCCACCAATGTCCCTTTCTAAATATGTCCCTGCAGCACATTGGCATCTGCTGTAGAGTTTTGGTTGCATCAGAAGGGAAGTGGCAGGTAACCAGTTCAGCAGCCTGCCATTTTTGCCTCCAGCCATGCCTGACATTTCTCATTTGCTTTTTGAACACTGTTGGAGCTTTGTTTCGGGAGGAAAGGAATTATTTAATGAAATGGTTAGATATGTGATAAAAATCCTTCAAAATGGAGGTTGAATCTTCTGAGGTTCAATTTTATAGAAAAAGTAAGAAAAAAGGATAAAAAAGAAAATGAAAAATAGATCAAAAACAACCACCAAAGCAGTGCCCAAGCAATTCTGCTAGCTTTTTCATTTTCTAACCACAGCACATCAATTTTCCTGCATACTGTAGCACATTTTCCAAATCCTGTGTGTCTTTGGAGCTTCCAGTCTTTCAAATAATTTGTACATTCTTCTGTCATGTCTCTGGGTGGCCTGGATAGCTTTAGGATGCATTTTTCTCTGACTGCAGTTAGAATTGCACTCCAAACCCTTGGCTGTTTCTTGGTACTTTAACAAGTTGATGAGCTGCAGTCAGGTGCCTGTGGCTGGGATCCAAGGTGTGGGGTTGATGCGGGTGCTGTGTTCCTTTACTGCAGGAGCAGGGTCATTCCCTGACTTGCACAGTTCTAATGACAGTGAGGATTTCAGCTCCCCACCATGTCTAGTGGCTGAGCTCAGCTGCAGAGGGACAGGATAAAACCCCCTTTGTGACCTCTGGCGGTATGGGAAAAGGAAAGAAAGCTGCCATAATTATTTTTACTCAAGGGGAGTGTGTTTGCTTTTTTAGGCTTGGAAATTTCCCTCTGGGTTGAAGAGGATAATAACAGAGTCTCTTTGGTCACCATCTATTTCAGTGCCACCAGCACTGAGCTGTTGGTATTGTGATGGACATTTTTATGAAGACCAGGCTGGAGCCTGGTATCATGGAGAGCTTGCCCAAACCTCGCATTTCTTGCCTGGCACTTTCTAAGATGGCATACCATTAATGCATCAACTAGAGCATCCAAATGAGCAGAGGGGAACCATAGGGGTAGCCCTTCTCCTTCTTCTGATTTGCCCATGAAAAGGTTTCCTCTTGCCACATAAAGAAGATGAAACTTGCAGACTGCTGAGAAAAAGAGCTGCAGGTGTTTCCCGTTTGTGTGCCCAAACAAGCATTTTCATCCCAATATATTTGTGCATGCATCTTAATGTGTCTGTGTTGAATAAGAGATTCCAGATGTTTGTTTCCTTACCTGAGGAATACCTGGTGGATTTCCCTTTTTTTTTCTTCCAATTACCATTGTTTTCCAGAACAGGAGAGAAAGCTTGATGAGTTTCGGTTTGTGGCAGCTGTACTTAAGGGACCAACAATCCCTGCAGAAATGCCTTTCTTGTAATAATTCTTTGAAACAGAGTTAGTTAATGTAGCTAAATCCCTCTCCCAAAAAGCTTGTCAAGCTGTGTGAATCCTCAAGGAACCAAACACGCTTTTGGTGATGTAATTTCCCCTAACCAGGTCAGTCCATGAAATCAGCTGCCAAGGCATCCATTTCCTGGATGTCGGAAGAGCTGTGGCCGCTTTGCAGATGGTGTTTCTTGGTACAGGAGAGTCATCTCTGCCTCTCTGCCAGGACAAAAACTGCCACTGCAGAGTGGAGGTTCAACAACGGGGTCTGGGAGAGCAGTTACAGATGTGAAAGAAGCAGGCCTAGCCTCGTGTTTCCTTTTTCTCCAGCCTCAACTCCAGATAGCCAAAGGAGGGAGACCAAAGCTGCAGCAGCCCAACCTCTTCTCGCTTCAGCTGCGGGACTTCCTGAGCTGCTGCCTGCAGACTGACGAGGCTCGGCGCTGGTCTGCCATGGAGCTCCTGCAGGTAAAATGTGAAAGGGCTGCAGGTGAAACAGTGTCCAAGGGATGGGCTCCTCCTCCTCTGAAGTCCAAGGCATCAGATAAGCCCCGCTCCTCCCCACCTCCAATCTTGGTGCTGCTAAAATGAAAATGGGTGAGGAATCCTGGACTGGGCTGGGCTGGCAGGGAGCTCTATATGTCATGTGGTCCAAGTGGCCTGCAACGAGCAGGGACATCTTTAAGGAGATCAGGTTGCTCTGAGCCCTGTGCCACCTGATCTGGGACGGTTCCAGGGATGGGGCACCTACCAGCTCTCAGGGTATCTTGTGCCAGTGTTGCACCATGCTCCTAGTAAACAAGTTCTTCCTCAGACCTACTGTAACTCGATTCCCTTTTTGTTTAAAAATGGTAGCCCACATCCTATTGTGACTGGACCTGTTAAAAAAAGGTGTCTTGCACTCCCTCAGAGACCACATTGAAGGTTTGGAAGGTGTCAATAAAGTCTCCCCGGGACCTATTCTTCTCCAGGCTGAATAACTCCAGGTCTCTCAGTCTGTCCTAAGAGGAGAGGTGCTCTGTCCTCTGACTGTTTCTGTCACATTACAATTGTGTAATTTGGTGGTGTGTTCAGTTTTATCTAATGGCAAAAGACTTGAAGTAGAGCAGTGCAGGGTCCAGAGGCATGAAATGGTGGTGGAAGAACCCAAGGAAGCCAGTCCTGGCCGAGCAGTCAGAGATTTGGCTGTGGGAAAGAGCGGCTGTGGCAGGCTCACTGTGAGCCTCTGAGGGGCCCTGCTTTGTGCCCCCCACCCCACTCTTAGAGGTTTCTGCCACACAAACAGAAGCAGCTGAAAGAGACTTTTCCCAGCCCCATCTGCTGCCTGGCATGGTCAAGCAGACAGGAACTGCCCCAGGGTTACTGCCAGGTTGTGTGGCAGAGAGGGAACTGCAGGACCCAGTGCCACTCGGCTGTCCCTGCTGGGAAGGAAAGAAGGAAAGGAGCCATCCTGTGCCATCCAGCACAGGAGGGGCAGGGCATGGAAAGGTAGACACTGCTCTCTCACTTTGTGGAAATTAGCATGATGCCCGTCTTTCAAAGAGAGGCACCTATGTGAGTCTTTGGAGTTTCCTGAAAGGAAGAAACCCCAAGGACAGAAAGCACCATTTCCAGAGCCCTGGCAGGGCAAAAATCCTAGCAAGATGAAGACACCAGAACAGAGATGAGTGGGATTCTGGGCCAGGTTTGCCTGTGATGGCAAGGTCCTGCACATGAAGGTTGAGGTGCAAATGGCCCCGTTGGTCCTCTTGCTGCATCTTTCATGCACCATAGGAATCCTGATTGAGCCTATAAAGCACTGTACTTGGAAAATCATGATTCATTGTTTGTTCGTTTGTTTGTTTTTCCTGTCGACAGCATCCATTTGTTACATCAGCCAAGCCAGCATCAACTCTGGCACCACTCATCATTTCAATGAAGAGGAAGGTGGAGACAAGAATGTAACAATCACATCAAGACATTAGCTTCACAACCAGCACAGAGCAAGATTGTAGATTAGGACTGTACAATAGGATTTTAAATAAATAAAGTTTCTCAAACCTCAACTCACTTGGAAGATTCCCCACCTTCTGAATCATTCAGAAAATTCAACATTTCCTTCTGGATTGCCAGTTGTTTCTTAATGATGCTAAGTCACACTTATGGCCTGGTTTTTTTTGCTGTGGTTTCTATGTGGGGAAGGTTCTTCTTCATTTATCCTCACCAGAATACACTGCTTTTGGAATATGGCCCACTGGCCTGTTTGTTTTTGTTTTTGTTTTTTTTTGCCCAGCCAAGGAGCTTCTCTTTGAGGCAGAAAGGGCAATGGCATTTGCAGGCAAAACCAAAGGAGGAGGCAGCAGCCAAGCCATCCTGTGTGGATGCAGGCCTTCCATGATGGCTAACATCTGGCCTGGAGGCTTCACAGTCAGAGATACCGTAATTATACATCCACCAGTCTGTGCCATTAGGGAAAAGATGTAAACATCCCTAGGAGGAAGGCATTTGAAAGCTGGGAGATTTAAATACAAACAACGCCAGCCAATCCCTGGCAAGCGTGGACACAGGAAGCTCTTGGCCACTGAGCTGGGTGGTGGTAACCACATTCAGCCAGTTAGGAGAGCAACCGCGCAGGTTTTTGACAACCGTATAAAAAAGAACTGCACTCAGTAAAATTGGCTGTTGTTGTGGGAACTACGGAGTGTCGTGTCTTGTACATCTCAACTGTGACAGCCTTCGGTCGTGACTCAAGAGCATTTGGGTTCCTGCCACTTGGATTTGCATCCCTCAGTGCAATCTCTTTGGCTGGAGGAGAGTCTTGCTCAACTGAGAAAGCAGGAAGACCGGTGAGGGTGCTCTGAAAGGTCTCCAGGATCTGGTGCAGAGCTGACAGCGACTGCAAGGTGAGAGTGAGCCCAGCCTTGTCCAGGGTGGAGCCCCAGCAGAGCCCTGGCAGAGCCCGGAGCAGCCTCAGCCCGGGCAGAGGCAGGCTTGAAGGAGGCCCTTGTAGCTGCAAGAGGCAGCAGCCCGGCTCTGGGTGCCTCCTCCTGGCACCGGGCATATCCTCTGCTCTCAGAGCCGAACTGGCAGCTGGCTGGTCCCGTGGGGAAGCGCAGCCGTGCTGGGCACAGCACAGACTGCTGGCATTGGCCGTCTGGAGTGTGGCCAGGAGGAGAGAAAGGCAAAGAGCAGCCGAGGGCTAGCTCCCTGGCTGAGGATTGCTACTCTTGTGCCAGGTGCCCTGTAACTCCTGGGAAAGGTCAGCGGTGTGTGCAGCACTCTGGGCACAGGGGGAGGGAGCCCGGCTGCTGCACAGGCTCCAGCCCAGGGCAGCATCCTTCAGGCACGGCAGTTCTGCCAGGGAAACCGAGGCCAGCGGGAGGCGCTGTCAGCTCGGCAGGTCACATCTGCAGGACACACTGCCTCCCACAGCTCTGGGAGGAAGCGCCTGCAGTCCTGGAGTTGTGCACTGAGCCAGAGCAAAGGTAGGAAATGCAGAGTGTTTTGCAGAAATATTCAGGGGCAGCAGTCCAGCCTGCTTTGTGCTCTCAGGAGCGCGCGCGCACACAGGCACGCACGCTGGTGCACACGCACACAGACACACACACTCAGACTCACACTCCCAACAAAATGCTTCTTTTTATTGCCTTTCCCATTCGCTGCATACAGAGGGAAATCAACATTCCCTCCTGGCTTCCTACTTTTCTGTCTGTCCCCTCCTCCCCCCTTATCCTACTTCCTTTTTGGTCCGGTGTTCAATCCCGCCCCACTCCCAGCTCACAGGAACGCCCGAGAAATTGAGTAGAACAAATCCAAACCATAAAAATAACAGTGCCTAGAAGCATCAGCTTTTGTTCTCTTTTCTAATAACCTTTTGGCTGCACCAAACTATTACCTCGTATCTTACAAGAGGGAATTGGGGATGAGCCTGAGGCTTGTGCTTGAATAGTGAACTGATTTGGAAGGGAGCAGAAGGGTTTCAGTAGGCAATTTGTTTTCGTTATTAATTTCTGAAGGAATGATGCAAAGTGGTTTCAGTCTGCAAAAGCAATTTCAAGGTGCATTGAAAAATTGCTTGTGTACAATTCCCAGAGAAGGAAGGTGGTGTGAAAATGTTTAACAAGTCATTAATCCCTTGACCTTTAAAAGACGGTGTTGAGCCCACTATTCCTTCAGTGCAGTGATGAATGTGTGCAAGTGGCTAACTTAGCCTTGAGAATAAAGCGTTTGGTCCTCTTAAGAAGGTAGCTGGAATGCATTCAAGGGGAAGAAAGTGGTTTGAGAAGGCTTTTGACCATCACAGGAGAACTTGAGGAATGGCAAGTTCCTCAAATGCCCACCAGAGTCCCTCAAGAGATCCCTACTCTCGTGTCAATAACTTCTGAGAAGTGATTTAAATCTGTCAAATAATTTGGGGAAATGTTGAGCTTGTGAGTTTCAGCAATGAGTGTGTCTTAATTCCATGGTTACAAGCTAGTAAGTGAGATTTCTGAGTGAGCACATGTTAGAAAAGTGATTCCCCATGCACCCAGAGCTGAAATAAAGTGTCATTTCTCACACTGACCTGTCAGTGGGGATGGGGCCCTGCTTGGGTAACTTTCATTGTAGTCACTTCTGTGGAAAGGTGAAAATTAAATCTTTTCCAGCCGTTCCCTCAGGGTTACCTTTATTAGGACCCAAACCTCTGTACCGCAGGTAGCCTGGGTGTGTGCAGAGCAACACAGCCCCACAAACCCCTCGGCTTTCCCACAGGTCATCCTTACCTGTTCCCAGGTGTGCCCAGCTCTGGCAGCAGAAAGAGCCCACCGTGCAGTGGGCGCCATGCCCTGCCCAGCCGGGGCTCTCTGCCACAGAGCAGCAGCAGCGCCAGCACCTTTCAACTCACTCCTGCCTTGGCTTCACCTGGGAGACGGAAGCCTCTGGAAATCAGCACCGCCAGTCATGTTCCCAGCTTGGAGCAGCTCCTGCAGGCAGGCAAATCCTGCCTGACTGCTTCCAAATAGGAATAAAGGCAGAGGTAGACACATACATACACAGAAGCCCTGGGCCTGTCCAAATAGGCAGATGTATAGGGGAATGCGTTAGGAATTATTATAGCTGTTATGCCAATACTGCCTTCTCTCCTGCCCTTTTCTCTCTTCACATTTCCACCTGTTCCCACTCACAACTCTCACAGTTTTCTGGTCATGTTTCCCTCCCAAATTTCACTCATTTCCCCCACCCTTTTCAGCTCCGTTTCCTCACACTTTTCATCTCACATTTCCACACCATCCCATTCGTTTCCTGTTCTTTTCCTTCCCTCGTGTTTCTCACAGATTTTCTCTCACATATCCTGTCCTTTTGTGCCCTCATGTTTGTCTCCTTTTCTCAGTCATGTTTCTCAGTTTTCTCCTCACATTTCTCACTTTTCCCGTCATGTTTTTCACCCTTTTCCCTCTCACAGTTCTCACACCTTCCCCCTTCATATTTATCATTCTTTCCGCCCAACTTCCTTGCAGTTTCTCTCTCACAGTTTGTGCCCTTGTTTCACTCATGTTTTCTGCTTTTTTCTGCCCTCAGGTTTCTCACTCTTTCCCCCTCAGTATTCTCTCAATGTTCCCCTCACATTTTCTGCCCGTTTCTCTCTCTTTGCCAGTAAAGTTTCTCATTCTCTTCCCCTCACATTTCCCTCCATTTTCTCTGATATTTCTCACCCTTCTCTGCTCATGTTTCTCAGAATTTTCCCATCCTATTTCCTGCCCTTTTCTCCTCTAACCTTCCTCTCCTATTTTCACTCATATTTCTCAGCATTTTTCACCTCAGTTTTCTCTCCCTTTCCCACTCAGGTTTCCTACCCTTTTCTTCCTCCCGCTTCTCTCCTACTTCCACTCACATTTCTCATACTTGTCACCTCACATTTTCTGCCTTTTTCCCCCTCACATTTCTTCACCCACTGGTTCCTGTCAGTGACTGTTTCTCTTCAGTAGTTGTTGGGCTTCTACTCTTTTATTCCTGCAATCCCCTACTCAAACTAATGGCTGCCAGAGCAGTGGTCCAAGAAGGCCCTGCCTGTGCATCTGCTGAAGAGAAAGTCTGTGCTCCACCTGAAGAATCTCATTAAGAACAACCTAAAGCACAGATTTGGTTTGCATTTCAATTCTACAGAGTCTTCGTACTGTTCTAAATTAATAGGTACCCTGAGGGATACACATTCCAGGTGAGCACCCGCTGCTCTAGTAGTCTGCTTCAAGTAGATGCCATCTCCGTCTTCATCACCTCACAGTCACTATGGCTCCAGCATGGAGAAAAACAGTCTGTGATGCCTCCTTGTGCCAAATACTGTCCATTTGCACAGGAGATGCTTTTGGCACTCTTTTGGGGGGAAAAAAAATATTGAAACCCTGGAGTTTCTTCCTATTTTCACCTACTTGAACTGCCTTGACATCAAAATACTGCCAGCCAATATTACAAACTGTCTGGTGCATGTTTGTGTGCACAGACCAAAGGTGCCACACTGTGTCTGCCCCCAGGTGACTGTTAATGTCCATTGAAACAGAGGGCTGAAAGGGGGGGGCTCTGCCCACCCTGCGCTGCTCCGGGGTCAGGGCTGGGCCAGCAGAGGCTGCAGAGCACGAAGGGAGCGATAGCCTCAGCCCTGGCCACCATCTTGTGTGTGGCTGCTTCAGCCCTGGCCACCATCTGGTGCCTCCACCAAGTCCAACTCTGAAGGGAGTGGGTTGCTGATTGGCCAGCAGGCAGCATCAGTAGCAAAGTCACCACCAGCAGCTTATGGAATAAGTGTCGTTTAATGAAGTGCAAAGCAGCAAAGAAATACAAATGGATAAGCTCAGCAATGAACCTGATTATTACTACAAAAAACTTGCCTATAGGGATTAAGAAAGATACATCACCAGTTACCCTAATACCTGCCCATCGTCCTGACCCACACGTCACCTGGGGAGCCCCTGTCATAGCAAAGGATTGCAGAGGCACTCCCAGTAACTGGGAGTTCCTGTGCGGTTTGCCCACCTGCAGGTGAGGCTGCCAAAGTTGCTGTAAGAGGGCCCAGATTTTATACTGTTGAATAAACAAGCCACCGTAACTTCTAGTGTGGGAACATCTGGTTTCATCCTCCTCTTGGCCTGGGCTCAGGGAGGAACCAAAGGAGTTTACTTTGACCATATAACTTCCAACAAAACCAAATAGAGGTATCTGATTTTGTGGCCTTGTCTGGCTTCTAAGTGTAGGAAGGTAAACACCTGTTTCACTAACAAGTGGATTCATATATATACTGGTAATGACCATGCATATTTTGTTAATGAGTGAATATAAATATAATGTTTGGTTGGAAAGTTCATCTGGAAGCCAGCTTTGGCTTAGGCCTTGTTGTTCAGGCCTTAGTACTTCACTGGAATTGTCCTTTTACAAGCAGTGATCCTGTCCCCTCAGCTGCAGTGGAATCCTCAGCTGGTCCCACAGGGATTGCTCAAGATCTGGTTGTGCTGAGCTCCTTGTGAGTGGAGTCATCAGTCTCTTGGAGAAGCAGATTCTCTGTCACAGGTTCTAGAATTTTTCCCAGGGATCCAGCAAGGTAAGAGGAAAGGTCTCTGCAGCTCTGACGTGGAAATTGTCCTGCTGGGTGGCCTTGGCTGTGAGTCTGAAACACAGGAGCTCTCTGGCCATATGGTGCTGCTGGCAGAGCTGGCTGTTGCCTACTCAAGGCTCAGGTAGGCACCTGAGCTGCCTTGCTGCGCTGCAAAAACCATCTCAGTGCTCAGCGGCACCTCCCGACACCTCGTCTCAGTGGGGATCCCGTTGGCAGTGTCAGAGCAGTGGCTCGTTAGGATCGGTGCTACTCGTGCTCTCTATCCACCCTGGCCCTGGCAGTCCTGGCCCTGCAGCTATGCCCTCACAGTGAATGGGAACTGCTGCCTGATGTTTTTTGAGCTGCGCCACTGCTGCTGCTGCTGCTGCTGCTGACGCCTTGATGAATGAATTAGTGGGATTATGGGCCATACTGGCCTGTGATAGCAAGGTCATGAAGGCAGAGGTGCAGATGGTCCTGTCAGTCCTATTTCTGCATTTTTCTGGAAACCAAGGAATCTCTTTTGATCCTGTGAGGCACTGAGTTTGCAAAGTCATGGTTCCTTTGTTGTTGTTGTTGTTGTTTCCCTTTGGAAAGCATGCCTATTTGAGATGGCATCCCTGTTTGGAGCCAGCTGAGCTTCTCTCCCATGATATCTGATCATTTCAGTGAATCAATGGAGAGGGTTCAGGAGGTGGTGATGACCATTTCAGGATGGCTCTCTCCAGTTCAAGTCCTGAGTGGGACTCAGAATTCAAACTATATCAAACTATATCAACTCCGTTGGAAGGTTCCCTTCCTTGTCATCCTGTGAATAAGCTCTACATTAACTTCCTGGATTGTTCAGTGCTTTTTTTCAAGATGGAAAGTCCTGTTTGTGGTGGCTTTTGTATGGTTAGGAATTGGGGGTCTCCTTCTGATGCCAAAATTAGTTTTGCTATTTTATTTCCTTCATATATATTCACAGATGACTATTGTTGTAGAGTTACAGAGTTCCTATGTTCAGTTCAGTACTTTTTCTCCTCTGATAGGCAGAAAGACAAAACACATTCCAAAGGCTCCTATCCTATCTTGCCTCCTCTGGCAACCAAGGGTAAAACACGTTCTCAGGAGACTTTCTCATAAAGTAGGTGTAGCCTGTACAGTTAGTAGCAAGAAAGAGGGACTCCAGAGAAGGTGGAATGAAAAGGGGGAGATTTCCTCCTTATTGTGCTTACAGTTGGGAATTCTTGTCAATTATGCTACTTTTCCAAACTTAGAAAACCCAATTTGCCCTATGTGGGGGGGACATTTTTCCATATCTGCCCCTGGAGGCCTCCAGTTAGACCAGATTTGATATTACTTCCTATACTAATATTGTCCCAAAAGTGTGTTTTGTTTCTCACTCATTCGGGCATTGCTTCCTCCACACTGCAGTGCCTTTGGAATGCAGCCCATTGCCCAACTTTTTCGCAACCTTGATGCTTCTCCATGAGACAGAAAGTGCAATTGCATTTCCAAATGCCAAAACCAATGAGCCAGAGCATCCCGTGCAGATACAGGCCTGCAGCTGTTTCTGAAGAACATTTTGGTTCCTGCCCAGGGCAGCGGATGCATCCCCTCTGTGACTGCTGCTCCTTCCCTGGTGCCCATGGGTAGTCGGTACAGAGTTCTGCCAGGGGAATGGAAAAGGCTGGGGATGTCTGCTGACAGTAGATTGCAGTGGAAAATGTTGGGAAAATGTTTGACTGTAGCAAACTGTGAATTCCTTTACCTTAAATAGACAGTGCTTAGTCCTGTATTCTTCCGTTGCGGTGATTAAAGTGTGCAAGTGGCTGTCTTTGCCTTGAGAATAAAGAGAGTGGTTCTGTTAAGATGGTAGCTGGAATGCATTCAAGGGGATGAAAGTGATTTTAGGAGGCTCTTGACCACCAAAGGAGAATTTGAGGAATGGGATGGTCCGCAAACAATTGTTTCAGGGACCAGAGTCGTGACTGAGGCCCTGCCATATTTGATCCATGTTTCAGCAGGTTGACAAGACAATGAAGAAAACGGTATTGTTTAATACTGGGAAGTTGTCCTTGAAAGAGAAGCAATGTATTGTTCAGTCAGTGGTCAGTTCACCTTTGAAAAAGGAACAATGCATGATGGAGCCATTGTTGGCATGCAGTCAGTCGAGGTCTCATCTCACGTGATAGCCATGTGTGAGCTGATGCTGGCACTGGGAAAATTCCACTCCTGGCTCGGGGGTGGAGGGGTGAGAAGGATGAGATGCACACTGATTTGATCCAGGGCATGTCCTGAAATTTCACTGCCTACCTGGCAGATCTTGACAGTTTGACTGCTTCCAAAGTGGAATAAAGGAAGAGGTGTACATACACAGGAGCCCTGGGCATGTCCAATAAACGTGGAGTTACGTGGAGACATTTGTTAGGAATTATTTCAACAATATTATTTTATGCCAACAGTGTCTTCTCTCCTAGTTCCGTGCAATGGTTAGGGCCATTTTCTTGGTCTGGTTTCCTTCCATTTGGTGCCATCTGAGTGCTTAGTTCAGGTATAGGCTGTGGGTGCTTGGGGCACTATTGGAGTTGCTCTTGGATCCCTTGAACAACAGGGTTTGTCTCACAAGGGGACTTTGTTCTGCTTTGAGAACTTCCCATGCTAATTTGTGTTCGCTGTGTGGAAGGTTGGGCTGCTTTGCATAAATTCACAGACCAATGCAGAACGTTTGCTTTGTGATGTCAGGGCATGGTTGCCATGTTGATGTGGTGACATCAGAAGGTTGCTTTGGTGTGCAGAAGGCCTCAGTGCCAGAGCCGCCCTTGGGTGTGCTCAGCATAGGAGCATCCTCCTGATTGTCAGTGGGCAGCTGCCTACTGACAAGAGCCTTGTTTTTTCTTGTGTTTCAGCACAGTCTGCAAACTTGCACAGCAGTGCTACAATGATTGAGCAACTTGTTGCTGCAGTTTGCACTGTGTATGGTATCTCTTATTCGGCCTATTACCTGACTAACCTGGCATGTAAGTAGAGATTTTCCCAGGGTGTAACCTAACCTGGCTTTTGTATGTCTTCCTGCTCTTTGTTAGTGACTGGGTTGATTTTGAAACAGAAAGAGCATTAGGATGCCACTGGCAAAGCTCCTGTCAACATGTACTGCTGAAAACAAGGAGCCTGTAGCCAGGGGGCTGCAGGCAGAAAAACAGCTGTCCTGCTTCGCTGCCAACAGAACTTCCACAGCTCAGAGGGATTTTGGGCAAGATTTTCTGGCCAACTCTTTTCACCAAGTCAATGAGAATTAGTGGATGCAACTAATTAAAAAAACCAAAAGTACCTGAAGGAGAGCATAAAAAAGGCTGCTTTAGATATAGGGCAGAAAAGAAGCATTGAGTGTTAAAGAACTATATCCATTATAGTGGTCAAATTTGCATAAATATGCTGGCAAGATAAGCCAAAGCATAATTAGAGCAAAGAATATTGCACTGTTCTCTTGATGGCAGTGTGAAAGATATCTCCTTAACCATCATCTCTTTATCCACCATCTCCTCATCTATGTCATTCGCATCCTCTCTCTCATCCACCACCTGGATGCTTGTGGTGAATGAAAAAATGCTCTCCGATAGGGTTGACTGGCTCTGTGGGATTCATCAGTTCAGACATTTGTCTAAAAGAGACTTCTTCAATTTCCTTGCCCACTCCAGGTCACCTCAGACATATCTACATAGCTGCCAAATCTGAGGTGAGTGACAAAAGAACGTTTGATGATCCAAGTGTTTAAGAAATGACAAGAAAACAGTAATCTTAGCCCATGGCAGGAGAGCGTGGAGGTTAACCTGGGAGGAGTGAAAGCCAAAACATATCCATGCCTGCAGCAGCAACAGCTGGCGATTTCCTAATTTTCCATTTCAGAGCTTTACACAAGTCAAAGCTCAGTTTTCAGAGGGAACGTTGCTTGCTGGTAGTAACCAGGGTGGACTATTGAATTAGGAGCAAGGTGCAATTCTGTTCAATCAGCCCGTCCTCACTGGACTGGAGTGACTTCAGAGTCCCATTGCTATGAGAGTTGATGATTTTGCCTTAGTGGAGCAACTTGTAGAGCTGAAGAGAAATAAGGTTAGGAATGATAGGCAAAGGCCTGTCCCTGATGCTTCTCTCTGTCCACAGAGCCCTGAACCGATAACAGACTCTGCAGTGACTCACTCAGTTCCTGGAGACGAGGCCAAAGAGGAGCAAAAGGATCGCAAGCCTCTGGCTGCAGTCAGGGAAGAAGCTGAGCATTCTGAGCTGGTAAGTGCCAGTTGTGGCTGGTGCCGTCTTTAGTGCGAGACAGAGCTGCAAGATCCTGACCAGCCAGCACTTGGTGTTGCTGGCTGAGGATGCTGAGTGCTGGAATGCTGCCAGGAGCTAGCAATCCCCCCAGCCAGTGAGAGCTGGAGAATGGGCTTTGACCTGTGCCGTTTAGGTCCCTGCCTGCTGGGATTCTGATAGGGACAGGCCTGAAGCATGAAGGCTTCCCGGCCCCAGAGGAGGGAGCATGTCCAAGACACTGAGCTCAGCCGAGATGGATATGTAGGGACCAGTGTGGTCTGGAGAGACCGGTCCCTCTCCAGAGTCTGGTCAAGGGGCTGCAGGCAGAGAAAGGTGTGATCGGATCCCAGAGGCTCTTTGGGGTGCTTGGTCCCCACAAGCTTCTGGGCCGTGCTTACTTGGGAGCATTTCCGAGACACACTGTGGAGTTGCCGCTAGAAGTGAGAGATTTGGTGCCTTTCTTGCCAAGTCCTTCCTTTGCCTCTTCTGGCAGAGCGCTCCGTAGCAGCGTCCACTCTGAGTGCACCTGTCTTTTGATAAGCTGCAACGAGTTGATTGTGTTGTTCACGAGTCCTTGTGGGCCTGGTCCTGTCTGGTGTGCAAAAAAGAGACAGAAATGGCATAGGTGTGGACCCATTTGTGAGGCAAAACCCAGCGGCAACATGTGTCTCTTGATACTTTCTGTGGTGTGGTCTGCCTTGATAAGTGCCCTTGAAAATGTGCATTGCAGCCTGGAGAGGGGAGAAGGCGGAAAGACTTGGATTGCTTTCTTGTGTTGCTAAGAGCAGGAAAGGCATCTCGCAATTCCGGATGCAGGATCCTAAATCCAAGGTGCAACTTTGCACCTGGGGAGCTGCCTGGGAGAAAAAGGAGCCAGGGCTTGCGGTCAATAGCAGCTGACCATGAGGCGCCGTGTGCCCTGGTGGCCGAGAAGGCCAAGGGCATGGTGGCCTGTGTCAGCAGTAGTGGGGCAGCAGGAGCAGGGCAGTGACCTGTGCCCTGTGCTGGGCATCGGTGCTGTGGCCGCAGCTGGAGTGCTGTGAGCAGTTCTGGGCCCACCTGAAGCAGAAAGACATTGAGGGGCTGGAGCGTGTCCAGAGAAGGACACGGCAGCTAGGGACAGGTGGGAGCACAAGCCCAATGAGGAGGTGCTGCGGGAGCTTTAGGCAGGGGAAAGGGAGGCTCATCAGCAACCTTGCAGGCTCACTTCCAGAAATGCCTACATGACAGTGCTCCCCGCAAGGGCCGATCTCATTCCAAGAATGCCCTCACTGTATCCAGATGCTTTAGACACTGGAGTAGGGGGCACTTGGATCCTTTGCTTGGTGGGCTCCTTCCTTTGCCATTCGGAGAAGCCCCGTTCATTTGGTCTTTTAGCATCAAGCAAAAGTTCTTTTGCTCAAGATTTCCTCCACTTTTGCGGCACCGGCTGACATTCTGAGAGTGTTTTAGTTTTCCATGTCTGCAGTAGCAACAGCTGGCTATTTCCTAATTTTCCATTTCAGAGCTTTACACAAGTCAAAGCCCAGTTTTCAGAGAGAAGGTTGCTTGCTGGTAGTAGCCAGGGTGGACTACTGAATTCGGAGTCATGTGCACGTCTGTTCAGTCAGCCCGTCCTCACTGGACGGGAGTGAATTAGAGTCCCATTGCTATGACAGTTGATGATTTTGCCTTAGTGGAGCAACTTGTAGTGCTGAAGAGAAATAACTTTAGGAATGATAGGCAATGGCCTGTCCCTGATGCTTCTCTCTGTCCACAGAGCCCTGAACCGATAACAGACTCTGAAGTGACTACCTCAATTCCTGGAGACGAGGCCAAAGAAGTGCAAAATGACTGCAAGCCTCTGGCTGCAGTCACAGAAGAAGCTGAGCATTCTGAGCCGGTAAGTGCCAGTTGTGGCTGGTGCCATCTTTAGTGCGAGACAGAGCTGCAAGATCCTGACCAGCCAGCACTTGGTGTTGCTGGCTGAGGATGCTGAGTGCTGGAATGCTGCCAGGAGCTAGCAATCCCCCCAGCCAGTGAGAGCTGGAGAATGGGCTTTGACCTGTACCATTTAGGTCTCAGCTTGCTGGGATTCTGATAGGGGCCGGCCTGAAGCATGAAGGCTTCCCGGCCCCAGAGGAGGGAGCATGTCCAAGACACTGAGCTCAGCCGTGTTGGATACGTAGGGGCCAGTGTGGTCTGAAGCGACCGGTCCCTCTCCAGAATGTGGTCAAGGAGTTGGAGGCACAGAAAGGCTTGATCTGACCCCAGAGGCTCTTTGGGGTGCTTGGTCCCCATGAGCTTCTGGGCCGTGATTACTTGGGAGCATTTCCGAGACACTGTGGAGTTGCCGCTAGAAGTGAGAGATTTGGTGCCTTTCTTGCCAAGTCCTTCCTTTGCCTCTTCTGGCAGAGCACGCAGTAGTAGAGGCTAGTCTGAGTGCACCTGTCTTTTGATAAGCTGCAACGAGTTGATTGTGTTGTTCACGAGTCCTTGTGGGCCTGGTCCTGTCCGGTGTGGCAAAAGAACTGCATAGTTCTGGATCCATTTGTGAGGCAAAACCCAGAGGCTGCATGTGTCCCTTGATACTTTGTGTTGTGTGGTCTGCCTTGATAAGTGCCCTTGAAAATGTGCATTGCAGCCTGGAGAGGGGAGAAGGCGGAAAGACTTGGATTGCTTTCTTGTGTTGCTAAGAACAGGAAAGGCATCTCGCAATTGCGGATGCTGCATCCTAAATCCAAGGTGCAACTCTGCACCTGGGGAGCTGCCTGGGAGAAAAAGGAGCCAGGGCTTGCGGTCAACAGCAGCTGAACATGAGGCGGTGTGATCCCAGCTGGCCGAGAAGGCCAAGGGCATTGTGGCCTGTGTCAGCAGTAGTGGGGCAGCAGGAGCAGGGCAGTGCCCTGTGCCCTGTGCTGGGCATCGGTGCTGTGGCCGCAGCTGGAGTGCTGTGAGCAGTTCTGGGCCCATCTGAAGCAGAAAGACATTGAGGGGCTGGAGCGTGTCCAGAGAAGGACACGGCAGCTGGGGACAGGTGGGAGCACAAGCCCAATGAGGAGGTGCTGCGGGAGCTTTAGGCAGGGGAAAGGGAGGCTCATCAGCAACCTTGCAGCCTCACTTCCAGAAATGCCTACATGACAGTGCTCCCCGCAAGGGCCGTTCTCATTCCAAGAATGCCCTCACTGCATCCAGATGCTTTAGACACTGGAGTAGGGGGCACTTGGATCCTTTGCTTGGTGGGCTCCTTCCTTTGCCAGTCGGAGAAGCCCCGCTCATTTTGTCTTTTTGCAGCAAGCAGAAGTGCTTTTGCTGAAGACTTCCTCCCCTTTGGCAGCACCGGCTGACATTCTGAGAGTGTTTTAGTTTTCCATGTCTGCAGTAGCAACAGCTGGCTATTTCCTAATTTTCCATTTCAGAGCTTTACACAAGTCAAAGCCCAGTTTTCAGAGAGGAGGTTGCTTGCTGATAGTAGCCAGGGTGGACTACTGAATTCGGAGTCATGTGCACGTCTGTTCAGTCAGCCCGTCCTCACTGGACGGGAGTGAATTAGAGTCCCATTGCTATGACAGTTGATGATTTTGCCTTAGTGGAGCAACTTGTAGTGCTGAAGAGAAATAACTTTAGGAATGATAGGCAATGGCCTGTCCCTGATGCTTCTCTCTGTCCACAGAGCCCTGAACCGATAACAGACTCTGAAGTGACTACCTCAATTCCTGGAGACGAGGCCAAAGAAGTGCAAAAGGACTGCAAGCCTCTGGCTGCAGTCACAGAAGAAGCTGAGCATTCTGAGCCGGTAAGTGCCAGTTGTGGCTGGTGCCGTCTTTAGTGCGAGACAGAGCTGCAAGATCCTGACCAGCCAGCACTTGGTGTTGCTGGCTGAGGATGCTGAGTGCTGGAATGCTGCCAGGAGCTAGCAATCCCCCCAGCCAGTGAGCGCTGGAGAATAGGCTTTGACCTGTGCCGTTTAGGTCTCAGCTTGCTGGGATTCTGATAGGGGTCGGCCTGAAGCATGAAGGCTTCCCGGCCCCAGAGGAGGGAGCATGTCCAAGACACTGAGCTCAGCCGTGTTGGATACATAGGGGCCAGTGTGGTCTGAAGAGACCGGTCCCTCTCCAGAGTCTGGTCAAGGGGCTGCAGGCAGAGAAAGGTGTGATCTGACCCCGGAGGCTCTTTGGGGTGCTTGGTGCCCACGAGCTTCTGGGCCGTGCTTACTTGGGAGTATTTCTGAGACACTGTGGAGTTGCCGCTAGAAGTGAGAGATTTGGTGCCTTTCTTGCCAAGTCCTTCCTTTGCCTCTTCTGGAAGAGTACTCAGTAGTAGAGTCCAGTCTGAGTGCACCTGTCTTTTGATAAGCTGCAAAGAGTTGATTGTGTTGTTCACGAGTCCTTGTGGGCCTACTCCTGTCCGGTGTGGCAAAAGAACTGCATAGTTCTGGACCCATTTGTGAGGCAAAACCCAGAGGCTGCATGTGTCTCTTGATACTTTCTGTGGTGTGGTCTGCCTTGATAAGTGCCCTTGAAAATGTGCATTGCAGCCTGGAGAGGGGAGAAGGCGGAAAGGCTTGGATTGCTTTCTTGTGTTGCTAAGAACAGGAAAGGCATCTCGGAATTGCGGATGCTGCATCCTAAATCCAAGGTGCAACTCTGCACTGGGAGAGCCGCCTGGGAGAAAAAGGAGCCAGGGCGTGTGGTCAACAGCAGCTGACCATGAGGCGCCGTGTGCCCTGGTGGCCAAGAAGGCCAAGGGCATGGTGGCCTGTGTCAGCAGTAGTGGGGCAGCAGGAGCAGGGCAGTGCCCTGTGCCCTGTGCTGGGCATCGGTGCTGTGGCCGCAGCTGGAGTGCTGTGAGCAGTTCTGGGCCCATCTGAAGCAGAAAGACATTGAGGGGCTGGAGCATGCCCAGAGAAGGACACGGCAGCTGGGGACAGGTGGGAGCACAAGCCCAATGAGGAGGTGCTGCGGGAGCTTTAGGCAGGGGAAAGGGAGGCTCATCAGCAACCTTGCAGGCTCACTTCCAGAAATGCCTACATGACAGTGCTCCCCGCAAGGGCCGCTCTCATTCCAATAATGCCCTCACTGCATCGAGATGCTTTAGACACTGGAGTAGGGGGCACTTGGATCCTTTGCTTGGTGGGCTCCTTCCTTTGCCATTCGGAGAAGCCCCGTTCATTTGGTCTTTTAGCATCAAGCAAAAGTTGTTTTGCTCAAGATTTCCTCCACTTTTGCGGCACCGGCTGACATTCTGAGAGTGTTTTAGTTTTCCATGTCTGCAGCAGCAACAGCTGGCTATTTCCTAATTTTCCATTTCAGAGCTTTACACAAGTCAAAGCCCAGTTTTCAGAGAGAAGGTTGCTTGCTGGTAGTAGCCAGGGTGGACTACTGAATTGGGAGCCATGTGCACGTCTGTTCAGTCAGCCCGTCCTCACTGGACTGGAGTGACTTTAGAGTCCCATTGCTATGAGAGTTGATGATTTTACCTTAGTGGAGCAACTTGTAGAGCTGAAGAGAAATAAGGTTAGGAATGATAGGCAATGGCCTGTCCCTGATGCTTCTCTCTGTCCACAGAGCCCTGAACCGATAACAGACTCTGAAGTGACTCACTCAGTTCCTGGAGACGAGGCCAAAGAGGTGCAGAAGGATCGCAAGCCTATGGCTGCTGTCACGGAAGAAGCGGAGCATTCTGAGCCGGTAAGTGCCAGTTGTGGCTGGTGCCGTCTTTAGTGCGAGACAGAGCTGCAAGATCCTGACCAGCCAGAACTTGGTGTTGCTGGCTGAGGATGCTGAGTGCTGGAATGCTGCCAGGAGCTAGCAATCCCCCCAGACAGTGAAAGCTGGAGAATGGGCTTTGACCTGTGCCATTTAGGTCCCTGCCTGCAGGGATTCTGATAGGGGCCGGCCTGAAGCATGAAGGCTTCCCGGCCCCAGAGGAGGGAGCATGTCCAAGACACTGAGCTCAGCCGTGTTGGATACGTAGGGGCCAGTGTGGTCTGAAGAGACCGGTCCCTCTCCAGAGTCTGGTCAAGGAGTTGGAGGCACAGAAAGGCTTGATCTGACCCCAGAGGCTCTTTGGGGTGCTTGGTCCCCATGAGCTTCTGGGCCGTGCTTACTTGGGAGCATTTCCGAGACACACTGTGGAGTTGCCGCTAGAAGTGAGAGATTTGGTGCCTTTCTTGCCAAGTCCTTCCTTTGCCTCTTCTGGCAGAGCGCTCAGTAGCAGCGTCCCCTCTGAGTGCACCTGTCTTTTGATAAGCTGCAACGAGTTGATTGTGTTGTTCACGAGTCCTTGTGGGCCTGTTCCTGTCCAGTGTGGCAAAAGAACTGCATAGTTGTGGACCCATTTGTGAGGCAAAACCCAGCGGCAACATGTGTCTCTTGATACTTTGTGTTGTGTGGTCTGCCTTGATAAGTGCCCTTGAAAATGTGCATTGCAGCCTGGAGAGGGGAGAAGGCGGAAAGACTTGGATTGCTTTCTTGTGTTGCTAAGAGCAGGAAAGACATCTCGGAATTCCGGATGCCGGATCCTAAATCCAAGGTGCAACTTTGCACCTGGGGAGCTGCCTGGGAGAAAAAGGAGCCAGGGCTTGCGGTCAATAGCAGCTGACCATGAGGCGCCGTGTGCCCTGGTGGCCAAGAAGGCCAAGGGCATGGTGGCCTGTGTCAGCAGTAGTGGGGCAGCAGGAGCAGGGCAGTGACCTGTGCCCTGTGCTGGGCATCGGTGCTGTGGCCGCAGCTGGAGTGCTGTGAGCAGTTCTGGGCCCATCTGAAGCAGAAAGACATTGAGGGGCTGGAGCATGTCCAGAGAAGGACACGGCAGCTGGGGACAGGTGGGAGCACAAGCCCAATGAGGAGGTGCTGCGGGAGCTTTAGGCAGGGGAAAGGGAGGCTCATCAGCAACCTTGCAGGCTCATTTCCAGAAATGCCTACATGACAGTGCTCCCCGCAAGGGCCGTTCTCATTCCAAGAATGCCCTCACTGCATCCAGATGCTTTAGACACTGGAGTAGGGGGCACTTGGATCCTTTGCTTGGTGGGCTCCTTCCTTTGCCAGTCGGAGAAGCCCCGCTCATTTTGTCTTCAAGCAGAAGTGCTTTTGCTGAAGACTTCCTCCCCTTTGGCAGCACCGGCTGACATTCTGAGAGTGTTTTAGTTTTCCATGTCTGCAGTAGCAACAGCTGGCTATTTCCTAATTTTCCATTTCAGAGCTTTACACAAGTCAAAGCCCAGTTTTCAGAGAGAAGGTTGCTTGCTGGTAGTAGCCAGGGTGGACTACTGAATTGGGAGCCATGTGCACGTCTGTTCAGTCAGCCCGTCCTCACTGGACTGGAGTGACTTCAGAGTCCCATTGCTATGAGAGTTGATGATTTTGCCTTAGTGGAGCAACTTGTAGAGCTGAAGAGAAATAAGGTTAGGAATGATAGGCAATGGCCTGTCCCTGATGCTTCTCTCTGTCCACAGAGCCCTGAACCGATAACAAACTCTGAAGTGACTCTTTCAATTCCTGGGAACGAGGCCAAAATGGCGCAAAAGGACCAGAAGCCTCCTGTGGCAATCAGCGAAGAAGCTGAGCATTCTGAGCCGGTAAGTGCCAGTTGTGGCTGGTGCCATCTTTAGTGCGAGACAGAGCTGCAAGATCCTGACCAGCCAGCACTTGGTGTTGCTGGCTGAGGATGCTGAGTGCTGGAATGCTGCCAGGAGCTAGCAATCCCCCCAGCCAGTGAGAGCTGGAGAATGGGCTTTGACCTGTGCCGTTTAGGTCCCTGCCTGCTGGGATTCTGATAGGGGCCGGCCTGAAGCATGAAGGCTTCCCGGCCCCAGAGGAGGGAGCATGTCCAAGACACTGAGCTCAGCCGTGTTGGATATGTAGTGGCCAGTGTGGTCTGAAGAGACCGGTCCCTCTCCAGAGTCTGGTCAAGGGGCTGCAGGCAGAGAAAGGTGTGATCTGACCTCAGAGGCTCTTTGGGGAGCTTGGTCCCCACGAGCTTCTGGGCCGTGCTTACTTGGGAGCATTTCCGAGACACACTGTGGAGTTGCCGCTAGAAGTGAGAGATTTGGTGCCTTTCTTGCCAAGTCCTTCCTTTGCCTCTTCTGGCAGAGCGCTCAGTATCAGCATCCCCTCTGAGTGCACCTGTCATTTGATTAGCTGCAACGAGTTGATTGTGTTGTTCACGAGTCCTTGTGGGCCTGGTCCTGTCTGTTGTGCAAAAAATAGACAGAAATGGCATATTTCTGGACCCATTTGTGAGGCAAAACCCAGCGGCAACATGTGTCTCTTGATACTTTCTGTGGTGTGGTCTGCCTTGATAAGTGCCCTTGAAAATGTGCATTGCAGCCTGGAGAGGGGAGAAGGCGGAAAAACTTGGATTGCTTTCTTGTGTTGCTAAGAGCAGGAAAGACATCTCGCAATTGCGGATGCCGGATCCTAAATCCAAGGTGCAACTTTGCACCTGGGGAGCTGCCTGGGAGAAAAAGGAGCCAGGGCTTGCGGTCAATAGCAGCTGACCATGAGGCGCCGTGTGCCCTGGTGGCCAAGAAGGCCAAGGGCATGGTGGCCTGTGTCAGCAGTAGTGGGGCAGCAGGAGCAGGGCAGTGACCTGTGCCCTGTGCTGGGCATCGGTGCTGTGGCCGCAGCTGGAGTGCTGTGAGCCGTTCTGGGCCCATCTGAAGCAGAAAGACATTGAGGGGCTGGAGTGTGTCCAGAGAAGGACACGGCAGCTGGGGACAGGTGGGAGCACAAGCCCAATGAGGAGGTGCTGCGGGAGCTTTAGGCAGGGGAAAGGGAGGCTCATCAGCAACCTTGCAGGCTCACTTCCAGAAATGCCTACATGACAGTGCTCCCCGCAAGGGCCGTTCTCATTCCAAGAATGCCCTCACTGCATCCAGATGCTTTAGACACTGGAGTAGGGGGCACTTGGATCCTTTGCTTGGTGGGCTCCTTCCTTTGCCATTCGGAGAAGCCCCGCTCATTTTGTCTTTTTGTCTTCAAGCAGAAGTGCTTTTGCTGAAGACTTCCTCCCCTTTGGCAGCACCGGCTGACATTCTGAGAGTGTTTTAGTTTTCCATGTCTGCAGCAGCAACAGCTAGCTATTTCCTAATTTTCCATTTCAGAGCTTTACACAAGTCAAAGCCCAGTTTTCAGAGAGAAGGTTGCTTGCTGGTAGTAGCCAGGGTGGACTACTGAATTGGGAGCCATGTGCACGTCTGTTCAGTCAGCCCGTCCTCACTGGACTGGAGTGACTTCAGAGTCCCATTGCTATGAGAGTTGATGATTTTGCCTTAGTGGAGCAACTTGTAGAGCTGAAGAGAAATAAGGTTAGGAATGATAGGCAATGGCCTGTCCCTGATGCTTCTCTCTGTCCACAGAGCCCTGAACCGATAACAAACTCTGAAGTGACTCTTTCAATTCCTGGGAACGAGGCCAAAATGGCGCAAAAGGACCAGAAGCCTCCTGTGGCAATCAGCGAAGAAGCTGAGCATTCTGAGCCGGTAAGTGCCAGTTGTGGCTGGTGCCATCTTTAGTGCGAGACAGAGCTGCAAGATCCTGACCAGCCAGCACTTGGTGTTGCTGGCTGAGGATGCTGAGTGCTGGAATGCTGCCAGGAGCTAGCAATCCCCCCAGCCAGTGAGAGCTGGAGAATGGGCTTTGACCTGTGCCGTTTAGGTCCCTGCCTGCTGGGATTCTGATAGGGACAGGCCTGAAGCATGAAGGCTTCCGCGCCCCAGAGGAGGGAGCATGTCCAAGACACTGAGCTCAGCCGTGTTGGATATGTCGGGGCCAGTGTGGTCTGAAGAGACCGGTCCCTCTCCAGAGTCTGGTCAAGGGGCTGCAGGCAGAGAAAGGTGTGATCTGACCCCAGAGGTTCTTTGGGGTGCTTGGTCCCCACGAGCTTCTGGGCCGTGCTTACTTGGGAGCATTTCCGAGACACACTGTGGAGTTGCCGCTAGAAGTGAGAGATTTGGTGCCTTTCTTGCCAAGTCCTTCCTTTGCCTCTTCTGGCAGAGCGCTCAGTAGCAGCGTCCCCTCTGAGTCCTCCTGTCATTTGATAAGCTGCAACGAGTTGATTGTGTTGTTCACGAGTCCTTGTGGGCCTGGTCCTGTCTGTTGTGCAAAAAAGAGACAGAAATGGCATAGTTCTGGACCCATTTGTGAGGCAAAACCCAGCGGCAACATGTGTCTCTTGATACTTTCTGTGGTGTGGTCTGCCTTGATAAGTGCCCTTGAAAATGTGCATTGCAGCCTGGAGAGGGGAGAAGGCGGAAAGACTTGGATTGCTTTCTTGTGTTGCTAAGAGCAGGAAAGACATCTCGCAATTGCGGATGCCGGATCCTAAATCCAAGGTGCAACGTAGCACCTGGGGAGCTGCCTGGGAGAAAAAGGAGCCAGGGCTTGCGGTCAATAGCAGCTGACCATGAGGCGCCGTGTGCCCTGGTGGCCAAGAAGGCCAAGGGCATGGTGGCCTGTGTCAGCAGTAGTGGGGCAGCAGGAGCAGGGCAGTGACCTGTGCCCTGTGCTGGGCATCGGTGCTGTGGCCGCAGCTGGAGTGCTGTGAGCCGTTCTGGGCCCATCTGAAGCAGAAAGACATTGAGGGGCTGGAGCGTGTCCACAGAAGGACACGGCAGCTGGGGACAGGTGGGAGCACAAGCCCAATGAGGAGGTGCTGCGGGAGCTTTAGGCAGGGGAAAGGGAGGCTCATCAGCAACCTTGCAGGCTCACTTCCAGAAATGCCTACATGACAGTGCTCCCCGCAAGGGCCGTTCTCATTCCAAGAATGCCCTCACTGCATCCAGATGCTTTAGACACTGGAGCAGGGGGCACTTGGATCCTTTGCTTGGTGGGCTCCTTCCTTTGCCAGTCGGAGAAGTCCCGCTCATTTTGTCTTCAAGCAGAAGTGCTTTTGCTGAAGACTTCCTCCCCTTTGGCAGCACCGGCTGACATTCTGAGAGTGTTTTAGTTTTCCATGTCTGCAGCAGCAACAGCTGGCTATTTCCTAATTTTCCATTTCAGAGCTTTACACAAGTCAAAGCCCAGTTTTCAGAGAGAAGGTTGCTTGCTGGTAGTAGCCAGGGTGGACTACTGAATTGGGAGCCATGTGCACGTCTGTTCAGTCAGCCCGTCCTCACTGGACTGGAGTGACTTCAGAGTCCCATTGCTATGAGAGTTGATGATTTTGCCTTAGTGGAGCAACTTGTAGAGCTGAAGAGAAATAAGGTTAGGAATGATAGGCAATGGCCTGTCCCCGATGCTTCTCTCTGTCCACAGAGCCCTGAACCGATAACAAACTCTGAAGTGACTCTTTCAATTCCTGGGAACGAGGCCAAAATGGCGCAAAAGGACCAGAAGCCTCCTGTGGCAATCAGCGAAGAAGCTGAGCATTCTGAGCCGGTAAGTGCCAGTTGTGGCTGGTGCCATCTTTAGTGCGAGACAGAGCTGCAAGATCCTGACCAGCCAGCACTTGGTGTTGCTGGCTGAGGATGCTGAGTGCTGGAATGCTGCCAGGAGCTAGCAATCCCCCCAGCCAGTGAGAGCTGGAGAATGGGCTTTGACCTGTGCCGTTTAGGTCCCTGCCTGCTGGGATTCTGATAGGGGCCGGCCTGAAGCATGAAGGCTTCCCGGCCCCAGAGGAGGGAGCATGTCCAAGACACTGAGCTCAGCCGTGTTGGATATGTAGTGGCCAGTGTGGTCTGAAGAGACCGGTCCCTCTCCAGAGTCTGGTCAAGGGGCTGCAGGCAGAGAAAGGTGTGATCTGACCCCAGAGGCTCTTTGGGGAGCTTGGTCCCCACGAGCTTCTGGGCCGTGCTTACTTGGGAGCATTTCCGAGACACACTGTGGAGTTGCCGCTAGAAGTGAGAGATTTGGTGCCTTTCTTGCCAAGTCCTTCCTTTGCCTCTTCTGGCAGAGCGCTCAGTATCAGCATCCCCTCTGAGTCCTCCTGTCATTTGATAAGCTGCAACGAGTTGATTGTGTTGTTCACGAGTCCTTGTGGGCCTGGTCCTGTCTGTTGTGCAAAAAATAGACAGAAATGGCATATTTCTGGACCCATTTGTGAGGCAAAACCCAGCGGCAACATGTGTCTCTTGATACTTTCTGTGGTGTGGTCTGCCTTGATAAGTGCCCTTGAAAATGTGCATTGCAGCCTGGAGAGGGGAGAAGGCGGAAAGACTTGGATTGCTTTCTTGTGTTGCTAAGAGCAGGAAAGACATCTCGCAATTGCGGATGCCGGATCCTAAATCCAAGGTGCAACGTAGCACCTGGGGAGCTGCCTGGGACAAAAAGGAGCCAGGGCTTGCGGTCAATAGCAGCTGACCATGAGGCGCCGTGTGCCCTGGTGGCCAAGAAGGCCAAGGGCATGGTGGCCTGTGTCAGCAGTAGTGGGGCAGCAGGAGCAGGGCAGTGCCCTGTGCCCTGTGCTGGGCATCGGTGCTGTGGCCGCAGCTGGAGTGCTGTGAGCCGTTCTGGGCCCATCTGAAGCAGAAAGACATTGAGGGGCTGGAGCGTGTCCAGAGAAGGACACGGCAGCTGGGGACAGGTGGGAGCACAAGCCCAATGAGGAGGTGCTGCGGGAGCTTTAGGCAGGGGAAAGGGAGGCTCATCAGCAACCTTGCAGGCTCACTTCCAGAAATGCCTACATGACAGTGCTCCCCGCAAGGGCCGTTCTCATTCCAAGAATGCCCTCACTGCATCCAGATGCTTTAGACACTGGAGTAGGGGGCACTTGGATCCTTTGCTTGGTGGGCTCCTTCCTTTGCCATTCGGAGAATCCCCGCTCATTTTGTCTTTTTGTCTTCAAGCAGAAGTGCTTTTGCTGAAGACTTCCTCCCCTTTGGCAGCACCGGCTGACATTCTGAGAGTGTTTTAGTTTTCCATGTCTGCAGCAGCAACAGCTGGCTATTTCCTAATTTTCCATTTCAGAGCTTTACACAAGTCAAAGCCCAGTTTTCAGAGAGAAGGTTGCTTGCTGGTAGTAGCCAGGGTGGACTACTGAATTGGGAGCCATGTGCACGTCTGTTCAGTCAGCCCGTCCTCACTGGACTGGAGTGACTTCAGAGTCCCATTGCTATGAGAGTTGATGATTTTGCCTTAGTGGAGCAACTTGTAGAGCTGAAGAGAAATAAGGTTAGGAATGATAGGCAATGGCCTGTCCCTGATGCTTCTCTCTGTCCACAGAGCCCTGAACCGATAACAAACTCTGAAGTGACTCTTTCAATTCCTGGGAACGAGGCCAAAATGGTGCAAAAGGACCAGAAGCCTCCTGTGGCAATCAGCGAAGAAGCTGAGCATTCTGAGCCGGTAAGTGCCAGTTGTGGCTGGTGCCATCTTTAGTGCGAGACAGAGCTGCAAGATCCTGACCAGCCAGCACTTGGTGTTGCTGGCTGAGGATGCTGAGTGCTGGAATGCTGCCAGGAGCTAGCAATCCCCCCAGCCAGTGAGAGCTGGAGAATGGGCTTTGACCTGTGCCGTTTAGGTCCCTGCCTGCTGGGATTCTGATAGGGGTCGGCCTGAAGCATGAAGGCTTCCCGGCCCCAGAGGAGGGAGCATGTCCAAGACACTGAGCTCAGCCGTGTTGGATACATAGGGGCCAGTGTGGTCTGAAGAGACCGGTCCCTCTCCAGAGTCTGGTCAAGGGGCTGCAGGCAGAGAAAGGTGTGATCTGACCCCAGAGGTTCTTTGGGGTGCTTGGTCCCCACGAGCTTCTGGGCCGTGCTTACTTGGGAGCATTTCCGAGACACACTGTGGAGTTGCCGCTAGAAGTGAGAGATTTGGTGCCTTTCTTGCCAAGTCCTTCCTTTGCCTCTTCTGGCAGAGCGCTCAGTAGCAGCGTCCCCTCTGAGTCCTCCTGTCATTTGATAAGCTGCAACGAGTTGATTGTGTTGTTCACGAGTCCTTGTGGGCCTGGTCCTGTCTGGTGTGCAAAAAAGAGACAGAAATGGCATAGTTCTGGACCCATTTGTGAGGCAAAACCCAGCGGCAACATGTGTCTCTTGATACTTTCTGTGGTGTGGTCTGCCTTGATAAGTGCCCTTGAAAATGTGCATTGCAGCCTGGAGAGGGGAGAAGGCGGAAAGACTTGGATTGCTTTCTTGTGTTGCTAAGAGCAGGAAAGACATCTCGCAATTGCGGATGCCGGATCCTAAATCCAAGGTGCAACTTTGCACCTGGGGAGCTGCCTGGGACAAAAAGGAGCCAGGGCTTGCGGTCAATAGCAGCTGACCATGAGGCGCCGTGTGCCCTGGTGGCCAAGAAGGCCAAGGGCATGGTGGCCTGTGTCAGCAGTAGTGGGGCAGCAGGAGCAGGGCAGTGACCTGTGCCCTGTGCTGGGCATCGGTGCTGTGGCCGCAGCTGGAGTGCTGTGAGCAGTTCTGGGCCCATCTGAAGCAGAAAGACATTGAGGGGCTGGAGCGTGTCCAGAGAAGGACACGGCAGCTGGGGACAGGTGGGAGCACAAGCCCAATGAGGAGGTGCTGCGGGAGCTTTAGGCAGGGGAAAGGGAGGCTCATCAGCAACCTTGCAGGCTCACTTCCAGAAATGCCTACATGACAGTGCTCCCCGCAAGGGCCGTTCTCATTCCAAGAATGCCCTCACTGCATCCAGATGCTTTAGACACTGGAGTAGGGGGCACTTGGATCCTTTGCTTGGTGGGCTCCTTCCTTTGCCAGTCGGAGAAGTCCCGCTCATTTTGTCTTCAAGCAGAAGTGCTTTTGCTGAAGACTTCCTCCCCTTTGGCAGCACCGGCTGACATTCTGAGAGTGTTTTAGTTTTCCATGTCTGCAGCAGCAACAGCTGGCTATTTCCTAATTTTCCATTTCAGAGCTTTACACAAGTCAAAGCCCAGTTTTCAGAGAGGAGGTTGCTTGCTGGTAGTAGCCAGGGTGGACTACTGAATTGGGAGCCATGTGCACGTCTGTTCAGTCAGCCCGTCCTCACTGGACTGGAGTGACTTCAGAGTCCCATTGCTATGAGAGTTGATGATTTTGCCTTAGTGGAGCAACTTGTAGAGCTGAAGAGAAATAAGGTTAGGAATGATAGGCAATGGCCTGTCCCTGATGCTTCTCTCTGTCCACAGAGCCCTGAACCGATAACAAACTCTGAAGTGACTCTTTCAATTCCTGGGAACGAGGCCAAAATGGCGCAAAAGGACCAGAAGCCTCCTGTGGCAATCAGCGAAGAAGCTGAGCATTCTGAGCCGGTAAGTGCCAGTTGTGGCTGGTGCCATCTTTAGTGCGAGACAGAGCTGCAAGATCCTGACCAGCCAGCACTTGGTGTTGCTGGCTGAGGATGCTGAGTGCTGGAATGCTGCCAGGAGCTAGCAATCCCCCCAGCCAGTGAGAGCTGGAGAATGGGCTTTGACCTGTGCCGTTTAGGTCCCTGCCTGCTGGGATTCTGATAGGGGTCGGCCTGAAGCATGAAGGCTTCCCGGCCCCAGAGGAGGGAGCATGTCCAAGACACTGAGCTCAGCCGTGTTGGATACATAGGGGCCAGTGTGGTCTGAAGAGACCGGTCCCTCTCCAGAGTCTGGTCAAGGGGCTGCAGGCAGAGAAAGGTGTGATCTGACCCCAGAGGTTCTTTGGGGTGCTTGGTCCCCACGAGCTTCTGGGCCGTGCTTACTTGGGAGCATTTCCGAGACACACTGTGGAGTTGCCGCTAGAAGTGAGAGATTTGGTGCCTTTCTTGCCAAGTCCTTCCTTTGCCTCTTCTGGCAGAGCGCTCAGTAGCAGCGTCCCCTCTGAGTCCTCCTGTCATTTGATAAGCTGCAACGAGTTGATTGTGTTGTTCACGAGTCCTTGTGGGCCTGGTCCTGTCTGGTGTGCAAAAAAGAGACAGAAATGGCATAGTTCTGGACCCATTTGTGAGGCAAAACCCAGCGGCAACATGTGTCTCTTGATACTTTCTGTGGTGTGGTCTGCCTTGATAAGTGCCCTTGAAAATGTGCATTGCAGCCTGGAGAGGGGAGAAGGCGGAAAGACTTGGATTGCTTTCTTGTGTTGCTAAGAGCAGGAAAGACATCTCGCAATTGCGGATGCCGGATCCTAAATCCAAGGTGCAACTTTGCACCTGGGGAGCTGCCTGGGACAAAAAGGAGCCAGGGCTTGCGGTCAATAGCAGCTGACCATGAGGCGCCGTGTGCCCTGGTGGCCAAGAAGGCCAAGGGCATGGTGGCCTGTGTCAGCAGTAGTGGGGCAGCAGGAGCAGGGCAGTGACCTGTGCCCTGTGCTGGGCATCGGTGCTGTGGCCGCAGCTGGAGTGCTGTGAGCAGTTCTGGGCCCATCTGAAGCAGAAAGACATTGAGGGGCTGGAGCGTGTCCAGAGAAGGACACGGCAGCTGGGGACAGGTGGGAGCACAAGCCCAATGAGGAGGTGCTGCGGGAGCTTTAGGCAGGGGAAAGGGAGGCTCATCAGCAACCTTGCAGGCTCACTTCCAGAAATGCCTACATGACAGTGCTCCCCGCAAGGGCCGTTCTCATTCCAAGAATGCCCTCACTGCATCCAGATGCTTTAGACACTGGAGTAGGGGGCACTTGGATCCTTTGCTTGGTGGGCTCCTTCCTTTGCCAGTCGGAGAAGTCCCGCTCATTTTGTCTTCAAGCAGAAGTGCTTTTGCTGAAGACTTCCTCCCCTTTGGCAGCACCGGCTGACATTCTGAGAGTGTTTTAGTTTTCCATGTCTGCAGCAGCAACAGCTGGCTATTTCCTAATTTTCCATTTCAGAGCTTTACACAAGTCAAAGCCCAGTTTTCAGAGAGAAGGTTGCTTGCTGGTAGTAGCCAGGGTGGACTACTGAATTGGGAGCCATGTGCACGTCTGTTCAGTCAGCCCGTCCTCACTGGACTGGAGTGACTTCAGAGTCCCATTGCTATGAGAGTTGATGATTTTGCCTTGGTGGAGCAACTTGTAGAGCTGAAGAGAAATAAGGTTAGGAATGATAGGCAATGGCCTGTCCCTGATGCTTCTCTCTGTCCACAGAGCCCTGAACCGATAACAAACTCTGAAGTGACTCTTTCAATTCCTGGGAACGAGGCCAAAATGGCGCAAAAGGACCAGAAGCCTCCTGTGGCAATCAGCGAAGAAGCTGAGCATTCTGAGCCGGTAAGTGCCAGTTGTGGCTGGTGCCATCTTTAGTGCGAGACAGAGCTGCAAGATCCTGACCAGCCAGCACTTGGTGTTGCTGGCTGAGGATGCTGAGTGCTGGAATGCTGCCAGGAGCTAGCAATCCCCCCAGCCAGTGAGAGCTGGAGAATGGGCTTTGACCTGTGCCGTTTAGGTCCCTGCCTGCTGGGATTCTGATAGGGGCCGGCCTGAAGCATGAAGGCTTCCCGGCCCCAGAGGAGGGAGCATGTCCAAGACACTGAGCTCAGCCGTGTTGGATATGTAGTGGCCAGTGTGGTCTGAAGAGACCGGTCCCTCTCCAGAGTCTGGTCAAGGGGCTGCAGGCAGAGAAAGGTGTGATCTGACCTCAGAGGCTCTTTGGGGAGCTTGGTCCCCACGAGCTTCTGGGCCGTGCTTACTTGGGAGCATTTCCGAGACACACTGTGGAGTTGCCGCTAGAAGTGAGAGATTTGGTGCCTTTCTTGCCAAGTCCTTCCTTTGCCTCTTCTGGCAGAGCGCTCAGTATCAGCATCCCCTCTGAGTCCTCCTGTCATTTGATTAGCTGCAACGAGTTGATTGTGTTGTTCACGAGTCCTTGTGGGCCTGGTCCTGTCTGTTGTGCAAAAAATAGACAGAAATGGCATATTTCTGGACCCATTTGTGAGGCAAAACCCAGCGGCAACATGTGTCTCTTGATACTTTCTGTGGTGTGGTCTGCCTTGATAAGTGCCCTTGAAAATGTGCATTGCAGCCTGGAGAGGGGAGAAGGCGGAAAGACTTGGATTGCTTTCTTGTGTTGCTAAGAGCAGGAAAGACATCTCGCAATTGCGGATGCCGGATCCTAAATCCAAGGTGCAACGTAGCACCTGGGGAGCTGCCTGGGACAAAAAGGAGCCAGGGCTTGCGGTCAATAGCAGCTGACCATGAGGCGCCGTGTGCCCTGGTGGCCAAGAAGGCCAAGGGCATGGTGGCCTGTGTCAGCAGTAGTGGGGCAGCAGGAGCAGGGCAGTGACCTGTGCCCTGTGCTGGGCATCGGTGCTGTGGCCGCAGCTGGAGTGCTGTGAGCCGTTCTGGGCCCATCTGAAGCAGAAAGACATTGAGAGGCTGGAGCGTGTCCAGAGAAGGACACGGCAGCTGGGGACAGGTGGGAGCACAAGCCCAATGAGGAGGTGCTGCGGGAGCTTTAGGCAGGGGAAAGGGAGGCTCATCAGCAACCTTGCAGGCTCACTTCCAGAAATGCCTACATGACAGTGCTCCCCGCAAGGGCCGTTCTCATTCCAAGAATGCCCTCACTGCATCCAGATGCTTTAGACACTGGAGTAGGGGGCACTTGGATCCTTTGCTTGGTGGGCTCCTTCCTTTGCCATTCGGAGAATCCCCGCTCATTTTGTCTTTTTGTCTTCAAGCAGAAGTGCTTTTGCTGAAGACTTCCTCCCCTTTGGCAGCACCGGCTGACATTCTGAGAGTGTTTTAGTTTTCCATGTCTGCAGCAGCAACAGCTGGCTATTTCCTAATTTTCCATTTCAGAGCTTTACACAAGTCAAAGCCCAGTTTTCAGAGAGAAGGTTGCTTGCTGGTAGTAGCCAGGGTGGACTACTGAATTGGGAGCCATGTGCACGTCTGTTCAGTCAGCCCGTCCTCACTGGACTGGAGTGACTTCAGAGTCCCATTGCTATGAGAGTTGATGATTTTGCCTTAGTGGAGCAACTTGTAGAGCTGAAGAGAAATAAGGTTAGGAATGATAGGCAATGGCCTGTCCCTGATGCTTCTCTCTGTCCACAGAGCCCTGAACCGATAACAAACTCTGAAGTGACTCTTTCAATTCCTGGGAACGAGGCCAAAATGGCACAAAAGGACCAGAAGCCTCCTGTGGCAATCAGCGAAGAAGCTGAGCATTCTGAGCCGGTAAGTGCCAGTTGTGGCTGGTGCCATCTTTAGTGCGAGACAGAGCTGCAAGATCCTGACCAGCCAGCACTTGGTGTTGCTGGCTGAGGATGCTGAGTGCTGGAATGCTGCCAGGAGCTAGCAATCCCCCCAGCCAGTGAGAGCTGGAGAATGGGCTTTGACCTGTGCCGTTTAGGTCCCTGCCTGCTGGGATTCTGATAGGGACAGGCCTGAAGCATGAAGGCTTCCCGGCCCCAGAGGAGGGAGCATGTCCAAGACACTGAGCTCAGCCGTGTTGGATACATAGGGGCCAGTGTGGTCTGAAGAGACCGGTCCCTCTCCAGAGTCTGGTCAAGGGGCTGCAGGCAGAGAAAGGTGTGATCTGACCCCAGAGGTTCTTTGGGGTGCTTGGTCCCCACGAGCTTCTGGGCCGTGCTTACTTGGGAGCATTTCCGAGACACACTGTGGAGTTGCCGCTAGAAGTGAGAGATTTGGTGCCTTTCTTGCCAAGTCCTTCCTTTGCCTCTTCTGGCAGAGCGCTCAGTATCAGCATCCCCTCTGAGTCCTCCTGTCATTTGATTAGCTGCAACGAGTTGATTGTGTTGTTCACGAGTCCTTGTGGGCCTGGTCCTGTCTGTTGTGCAAAAAATAGACAGAAATGGCATATTTCTGGACCCATTTGTGAGGCAAAACCCAGCGGCAACATGTGTCTCTTGATACTTTCTGTGGTGTGGTCTGCCTTGATAAGTGCCCTTGAAAATGTGCATTGCAGCCTGGAGAGGGGAGAAGGCGGAAAGACTTGGATTGCTTTCTTGTGTTGCTAAGAGCAGGAAAGACATCTCGCAATTGCGGATGCCGGATCCTAAATCCAAGGTGCAACGTAGCACCTGGGGAACTGCCTGGGACAAAAAGGAGCCAGGGCTTGCGGTCAATAGCAGCTGACCATGAGGCGCCGTGTGCCCTGGTGGCCAAGAAGGCCAAGGGCATGGTGGCCTGTGTCAGCAGTAGTGGGGCAGCAGGAGCAGGGCAGTGCCCTGTGCCCTGTGCTGGGCATCGGTGCTGTGGCCGCAGCTGGAGTGCTGTGAGCCGTTCTGGGCCCATCTGAAGCAGAAAGACATTGAGGGGCTGGAGCGTGTCCAGAGAAGGACACGGCAGCTGGGGACAGGTGGGAGCACAAGCCCAATGAGGAGGTGCTGCGGGAGCTTTAGGCAGGGGAAAGGGAGGCTCATCAGCAACCTTGCAGGCTCACTTCCAGAAATGCCTACATGACAGTGCTCCCCGCAAGGGCCGTTCTCATTCCAAGAATGCCCTCACTGCATCCAGATGCTTTAGACACTGGAGTAGGGGGCACTTGGATCCTTTGCTTGGTGGGCTCCTTCCTTTGCCATTCGGAGAATCCCCGCTCATTTGGTCTTTTTGTCTTCAAGCAGAAGTGCTTTTGCTGAAGACTTCCTCCCCTTTGGCAGCACCGGATGACATTCTGAGAGTGTTTTAGTTTTCCATGTCTGCAGCAGCAACAGCTGGCTATTTCCTAATTTTCCATTTCAGAGCTTTACACAAGTCAAAGCCCAGTTTTCAGAGAGAAGGTTGCTTGCTGGTAGTAGCCAGGGTGGACTACTGAATTGGGAGCCATGTGCACGTCTGTTCAGTCAGCCCGTCCTCACTGGACTGGAGTGACTTCAGAGTCCCATTGCTATGAGAGTTGATGATTTTGCCTTGGTGGAGCAACTTGTAGAGCTGAAGAGAAATAAGGTTAGGAATGATAGGCAATGGCCTGTCCCTGATGCTTCTCTCTGTCCACAGAGCCCTGAACCGATAACAAACTCTGAAGTGACTCTTTCAATTCCTGGGAACGAGGCCAAAATGGCGCAAAAGGACCAGAAGCCTCCTGTGGCAATCAGCGAAGAAGCTGAGCATTCTGAGCCGGTAAGTGCCAGTTGTGGCTGGTGCCATCTTTAGTGCGAGACAGAGCTGCAAGATCCTGACCAGCCAGCACTTGGTGTTGATGGCTGAGGATGCTGAGTGCTGGAATACTGCCAGGAGCTAGCAATCCCCCCAGCCAGTGAGAGCTGGAGAATGGGCTTTGACCTGTGCCGTTTAGGTCCCTGCCTGCTGGGATTCTGATAGGGACAGGCCTGAAGCATGAAGGCTTCCCGGCCCCAGAGGAGGGAGCATGTCCAAGACACTGAGCTCAGCCGTGTTGGATATGTCGGGGCCAGTGTGGTCTGAAGAGACCGGTCCCTCTCCAGAGTCTGGTCAAGGGGCTGCAGGCAGAGAAAGGTGTGATCTGACCCCAGAGGTTCTTTGGGGTGCTTGGTCCCCACGAGCTTCTGGGCCGTGCTTACTTGGGAGCATTTCCGAGACACACTGTGGAGTTGCCGCTAGAAGTGAGAGATTTGGTGCCTTTCTTGCCAAGTCCTTCCTTTGCCTCTTCTGGCAGAGCGCTCAGTAGCAGCGTCCCCTCTGAGTCCTCCTGTCATTTGATAAGCTGCAACGAGTTGATTGTGTTGTTCACGAGTCCTTGTGGGCCTGGTCCTGTCTGGTGTGCAAAAAAGAGACAGAAATGGCATAGTTCTGGACCCTTTTGTGAGGCAAAACCCAGCGGCAACATGTGTCTCTTGATACTTTCTGTTGTGTGGTCTGCCTTGATAAGTGCCCTTGAAAATGTGCATTGCAGCCTGGAGAGGGGAGCAGGCGGAAAGATTTGGATTGCTTTCTTGTGTTGCTAAGAGCAGGAAAGACATCTCGGTATTCCGGATGCCGGATCCTAAATCCAAGGTGCAACTTTGCACCTGGGGAGCTGCCTGGGAGAAAAAGGAGCCAGGGCTTGCGGTCAATAGCAGCTGACCATGAGGCGCCGTGTGCCCTGGTGGCCAAGAAGGCCAAGGGCATGGTGGCCTGTGTCAGCAGTAGTGGGGCAGCAGGAGCAGGGCAGTGACCTGTGCCCTGTGCTGTACATTGGTGCTGTGGCCGCAGCTGGAGTGCTGTGAGCCGTTCTGGGCCCATCTGAAGCAGAAAGACATTGAGGGGCTGGAGCGTGTCCAGAGAAGGACACGGCAGCTGGGGACAGGTGGGAGCACAAGCCCAATGAGGAGGTGCTGCGGGAGCTTTAGGCAGGGGAAAGGGAGGCTCATCAGCAACCTTGCAGGCTCACTTCCAGAAATGCCTACATGACAGTGCTCCCCGCAAGGGCCGTTCTCATTCCAAGAATGCCCTCACTGCATCCAGATGCTTTAGACACTGGAGTAGGTGGCACTTGGATCCTTTGCTTGGTGGGCTCCTTCCTTTGCCAGTCGGAGAAGCCCCGCTCATTTTGTCTTTTTGCAGCAAGCAGAAGTGCTTTTGCTGAAGACTTCCTCCCCTTTGGCAGCACCGGCTGACATTCTGAGAGTGTTTTAGTTTTCCATGTCTGCAGCAGCAACAGCTGGCTATTTCCTAATTTTCCATTTCAGAGCTTTACACAAGTCAAAGCCCAGTTTTCAGAGAGAAGGTTGCTTGCTGGTAGTAGCCAGGGTGGACTACTGAATTGGGAGCCATGTGCACGTCTGTTCAGTCAGCCCGTCCTCACTGGACTGGAGTGACTTCAGAGTCCCATTGCTATGAGAGTTGATGATTTTGCCTTAGTGGAGCAACTTGTAGAGCTGAAGAGAAATAAGGTTAGGAATGATAGGCAATGGCCTGTCCCTGATGCTTCTCTCTGTCCACAGAGCCCTGAACCGATAACAGACTCTGAAGTGACTCTCTCAATTCCTGGAGATGAGGCCAAAGAGGAGCAAAAGTACCAGAAGCCTCCTGTGGCAATCAGCGAAGAAGCTGAGCATTCTGAGCCCGTAAGTGCCAGTTGTGGCTGGTGCCGTCTTTAGTGCGAGACAGAGCTGCAAGATCCTGACCAGCCCGCACTTGGTGTTGCTGGCTGAGGATGCTGAGTGCTGGAATGCTGCCAGGAGCTAGCAATCCCCCCAGCCAGTGAGAGCTGGAGAATGGGCTTTGACCTGTGCCGTTTAGGTCTCAGCTTGCTGGGATTCTGATAGTGGTCGGCCTGAAGCATGAAGGCTTCCCGGCCCCAGAGGAGGGAGCATGTCCAAGACACTGAGCTCAGCCGTGTTGGATACGTAGGGGCCAGTGTGGTCTGAAGAGACCGGTCCCTTTCCAGAGTGTGGTCAAGGAGTTGGAGGCACAGAAAGGCTTGATCTGACCCCAGAGGCTCTTTGGGGTGCTTGGTCCCCACGAGCTTCTGGGCCGTGCTTACTTGGGAGCATTTCCGAGACACACTGTGGAGTTGCCGCTAGAAGTGAGAGATTTGGTGCCTTTCTTGCCAAGTCCTTCCTTTGCCTCTTCTGGCAGAGCGCCTAGTAGCAGCGTCCACTCTGAGTCCTCCTGTCATTTGATAAGCTGCAACGAGTTGATTGTGTTGTTCACGAGTCCTTGTGGGCCTGGTCCTGTCTGGTGTGCAAAAAAGAGACAGAAATGGCATAGTTCTGGACCCATTTGTGAGGCAAAACCCAGAGGCTGCATGTGTCTCTTGATACTTTCTGTGGTGTGGTCTGCCTTGATAAGTGCCCTTGAAAATGTGCATTGCGCCTGGAGAGGGGAGAAGGCGGAAAGACTTGGATTGCTTTCTTGTGTTGCTAAGAACAGGAAAGGCATCTTGCAATTCCGGATGCTGCATCCTAAATCCAAGGTGCAACTTTGCACCTGGGGAGCTGCCTGGGACAAAAAGGAGCCAGGGCTTGCGGTCAATAGCCGCTGACCATGAGGTGCCGTGTGCCCTGGTGGCCAAGAAGGCCAAGGGCATGGTGGCCTGTGTCAGCAGTAGTGGGGCAGCAGGAGCAGGGCAGTGCCCTGTGCCCTGTGCTGGGCATCGGTGCTGTGGCCGCAGCTGGAGTGCTGTGAGCCGTTCTGGGCCCATCTGAAGCAGAAAGACATTGAGGGGCTGGAGCGTGTCCAGAGAAGGACACGGCAGCTGGGGACAGGTGGGAGCACAAGCCCAATGAGGAGGTGCTGCGGGAGCTTTAGGCAGGGGAAAGGGAGGCTCATCAGCAACCTTGCAGGCTCACTTCCAGAAATGCCTACATGACAGTGCTCCCCGCAAGGGCCGTTCTCATTCCAAGAATGCTCTCACTGCATCCAGATGCTTTAGACACTGGAGTAGGGGGCACTTGGATCCTTTGCTCTCTTGGGTTATTGCTTCTATGGTTTTAGAAGGCCTTTTTATTTTCTTCCTGCTGCTAGCATATGTACTATTCCTGAACTGTTTTTTTCACGAGAAGATGCAGTTTGGTCAGGGATTTGGGTGTTGAAAGTCCTTTTCTCTTGCCAGGTCGGCCATTAGGACCTTGCACGTCTGTGTCATTTTAACAGTGCCTTTTCCTTCTGGCAAGCTTGCAGATCCAGAATTGCCCAATTATAGAATCAGGTTTTCAGTCTGGGAATTGAGCATTAAATCATCTCCTTTGCATTCCAGCTGGTCCGAAGATGTCAGATTAGTTTGGAGGGGCTCGGCTTGATTCTGATTACAGGCACTTTAGCACCATCCGTGTGGCTGTGACATACAGTAGATCTTGCCCCAGCGCAGATGCATAATGAGTGCAGTTCCAAGGGCCATGCTCTGGGTCTGATGTCATTCCATAAGCTGCTACACCCTCCAGATTCCTCGAGAGTGTGATTCGCTGAAGCAAAAAGACAGCAAGTTCAAGATTGCTGCTGAATGGGGCACTGGCTTTCCAAGAGTTGATGTGTGTCATAACAGAAAGTATAGTAAGAGAATATATATAAGTGAGATCGATCTGTCTATCTATTTATCTATCTATCTATCTATCTATCTATCTATCTATCTATTTATCTATCCATCTATCTAACTTTTCCATAAGTGATTCTTCCCAGCTCTGGTTAGAGGCAGGTGGAGGTGCAAAGCTCACCCTTAAGGCATCCCTTCAGCAGAAGAGGAGAGGCATGTTCTATCAACTGATCCCGAGCAGTCAGAGATGTCTCCCCTCCAGAGATGGTTGTTTTCCCCCCTCAGAGTTGTTTTCCTCCTCCTGCCTCTTCTGCCCTGAAGCCCTATTTTATTCTTTAAATTTCTCCCTTTCCTAGTGATGTGGAACGATTCCATGTTTTAGGTGGTGTTTGGTGACTCTTGTCATACATCCATTACATGGCACATGATTTTCTTCATTGGAACCCCTGAGGGTGTGTAAGTTCATTTGTTGATGGGGGTTTCTGTTGAGAAACCCCCATCTTTCTTATGAGGGTTTCTGTTACCACTGGTGTGAATTCTCAGGTGACAAATGAGCAAGAATGAATGCCTTGGTCCTCCTCCATATACTGAGGTGGCTGTAGAGGCTCTCTGGCCTCCATCAGAGGAGTTGTGCATGCATCCTTATCTCCTGAATGAGCAGGATTTCTAACAAGAGTGTAGATGTCAGAAAGGCAGGAGACTAGTGGTGTGGCCTGAAGAAAACATGAACTCCAGAAGTGTCTCTCACAAGAAGTGAGCCCACAATGGAAGCAGAGCCAGGATGGAGCCGTGGGACAGGGCGGGGTGTCAGTCACAAAGGAAAGACAAACGGGACACAGCAGAAGTGGAGGGAGGTCCTCACCAGACCCTTGAGAAATGCCACACCTTCCCTGTCAGCTGCCTGAGAGGCTCTAGGAACTTCAGTCCCAGATGGACCCTGATTGTACTGCCAGTGTCACTTTGGAATCTGTGCCTCCCCATGGGCAGAGAATGATGCAAGAGAGCAGCAGCACAGTGCTTTGGGAACATGTGAGCCCATCCGGCTTAGAGACTTGGCCCACAAGTGTTGTATGAGAAGTTGAAACGCATCTTCTTTTGCTTTCTGTGCAGGCCCTTCTAGAGAAAGAGCGTGAGCAGATTGCTTTATCAGAGGTGCCATGGCAGACTCAGGAAGAGGTGTTCCCAGCCCCAGAGCAGGAAGAGCAGCTCAGGCAGCAGGTGGAAGAGCTACAGGAGAATGGCCAGGTAAGCCTGGCTCACCAGATGACAGACTGAAGGGCAGAAGCAGGAGCAAAAAACAGAGCTCCTGGGACTGAGGAGGCCAGGAGTCCCACAGGCACTGAAAGCACAGAGCCTTGTAATCTGCAGAGATCAGCACTGGGATGGGAGGGTTAAAATGGAAGCACAGGTGGGTAGGGAAGCAGAAAGAAGTGGCTGAATGAATTTGATTTTGAGGCTGAAAGAGGAAAAGCTGAGCTGGTGACAGCTTCCTGTGACTTGCTCTGCATTTGTGTCTACAGAACATCAAGGCAGAGCCACAAGTAGAGCTGCCTGAAGATCAGATTGCCATCATGGCAGTGAAGAGGAGGAACAAGGAAGACATGAGAAGTGTCCAAGAGGAGATGAATCTCCATCAGCAGAGAGGCGATCAACAAAACCAGGTTAGTGCAAAAGTGACACACACTCCACTCAAGAAACATTTCACTTCTTTTTTACAGAACCTCAAGGACAACATCAGTGCAGAGCTGAAGGAAATTGAGGTTAGGATGAAGGCAAGAGAGAAGAGGCTGGAAGAAGAAATAAAAATGATCAGAGAGAAACATAATCCCCTGCTTCAGGCTGTACAAAAGCAAGTGAGTGAAAAAAGCAATAGCCAATGCAGTCACCAGACTAGTGGTTTCTGCCCTTCTTGCCTTTCCAGTGTAGAGTAGCAGGGGGTGGGGTGGTGCCTCTGAGTGCCATCCTGCTGTAGGGTCCATCACAGCCACTCTGAAGGACATTTTCTGGTGTGCTGAATCACAACATCTGCCCTGGAGAGTGAGGCTAGTCCTTTGGCCTTTTGGCTAACAGTCATTCAAATGGATTCCTGCTGGCCTGTTCCTGCACTCCTTCTTTCTTGAGGTATTTTTTACAGTGGGACATGGTGACCCAGACGGAGGATTGAAACAAGCTGTCTGTAGTCTTGTAAATCTGTTCTCTCCCTTTCCTCACAGTCAATGACTCTTGGCTGACAGGGACAAGCTGTAGTCTCTGACTGCTTTGTTCTGTTTGACTTGAGGTGGAAGCCTTGACATCTCACCTGCCAGCCCGCAAAGACTTCCAGCAAATGACTGGAAAGAAAAAGCCCCGTTGTCAGCGTGAGGCACAAGAGCTGTCCCAACCGGAGATGCTGCAGGTTGGGCATGTCCTGAAGATGGGCCAGGAAAAGAGGACTCAGTGGAAGGAGGTAAAGCATTTGAACAAGCATGTCTGCAGCCCTTGGAGAGGGAAAGGAATCCCTGGGGAGGAAGTGGAATGGTCATTGTGGCAGCCATCCTTCAGAAAATCCATGAGAATGGAACATGAATCTGGCTCTGAACTCGAGTAAAACCAGCCTTTGATACTGACCCACCAGTTTGAGAAGGGGCCATCCAAATAATCCATTTTAAGAGCCCTGCATGTGGCTGACAACATCTTCCTGTGGGCTTGCATTTGAGAAGGGATCTTAAATTAAACTTTGCCAGCCACCTTTCTAACACAAACTCTTTACTTGTCTCAGATCTACACAGGCAGTGTTACTGAACCTGCTGCAGCAGCAGCCTTGTCTAGTGGAGCCTTTGCTCCCCAGCCTGAGAAGTGGAGCCTGGGCAGTTTGTTCATCTCCAGCACTGACACAGCTGCTGCTCGGCCAAAGGAGACTAAGAAGTACTTGCAGCTACTGAGTACGTCTGGTGTATTTCTTGTCTGAGGGACAGTGTGTTGTGTGCATGTGTCAGTAGAGCTGTACCAAATGTTCCTCCTCAGTTTGGTGGCACAGGGACATTTAGGATTCCCTGTAGGAACTGCTGTAGAAAATCACTCTCTGTGTTGGCCATCTGTGCTACAGAGTTATCTGTCTGGTTATTGTTGTTGTTCCTCAGCCAACCACAAAGGGTTCAGAGACCCACCCAGTGGGGCTGCCTTTTTTATCTTCTGGAAGCTGAGATCTCTGCTTTAAAGTGAGCATCTTGCATTTTGTTTCCCTCAGGGAAAATAGTGAACATGAAAAATCCTGCAACAAAGTACAATGAACTGGAAAACATTGGCAGCGGGTGAGTCCAACCACAGTTACTTCTACACAACCATGGGCAGGTGATTTGCTGGTAGAATGTCTATCAAGTGTGAAGTCAGGCAAGCTGCAAACATATTCAGACACTGAGGTTAGATTGCTCAACCTCTCAGTACTGGCCAGAATTTGTGAGCAAGGTCAAAAGGCATTGTCAAAGACATCTCCATGCTTCTAAGGTCTTGCCTGCAGCAAGAAACAGGACCTGGAAGATCTCCTTGTCTCTACAGTGTGGGACAGCTCTGTGTTATTTTCCTTAGCACTTTTTAATATCTCCAGATCATACAGCCAGAGTAATGAAAGGAGAAGAATCTTGCTTGCCTGAAAAAGCAAACTACCCACTAGGATAGCTGTCAGATTACGGTTCTCAGGAACATTTCTTTCCAAGAGTTTGCTGAAGCACATACTCCAAGGTCAGGAGAAGAACTGCAACAGTTTAGAAACTGCAGCCTGAGATGAAAGAATAAGCTCTGTCTTTGAGCTAAGGCAGTAAACCCCAACACTCCAGGAACAGGCCCAGTGCCCATGCACTTGAGAGGAAAATGCATCAGCTGCCTTCCGGCAGACCCTTCCTGCATCCTGCAGATTTTAGGCACTTCCTGGGCTGGCTTTCACTCCACGATCTAAATGGCTTCTCCTTTCCTTGCTTTGTTTTGTTTCTAGGACTTTTGGAGAGGTTTGTAGGGCACTTGACAAGGCAGCAGGAAGAGAGGTAAATGTCAACAGCCCCTGCAGACTCTGCAGTTCTTGAGGGCTTTCCCCTCTGGTGTCAGCTGTGGCTGGAGCTTTGGGTGGAGCTGTGCAGTAAAGGCACAAGAAGCACAGACTGGCACCAGCCTGCAAACTGTATTTGGGCCATTCTTTGTCCTTCTCAGCTGCCAGAAGGAAGGTGAGGAGGGCAGCGGTTCCTTTCAGAGAAGGACGCGCTCGCTCGCTCTCAATTGCTAAAACAAAGGTGGTGCCTTAGAACATCTCACTGCTCTTTGCGGCTACAGCTTCAGAGTTGTATTCTCATTTCTGGCTGCCAGCAAATACATCTGAATGTTACTGGCAGTTCCTTAGCCATCTGCAGGGCTGCACCTGGGAACTGCACATAGGGAGAGACCTGCAAGGCATCCCTAAAAGCCCGAAGCCCCGCTTGCAGCCCAGGATGTATCCACCGAGTACCAAGGCAGGCATTACTTTTGAATCCCAGGAAGGAATGTGGTCAGAGCCTTGTGGGTTATGGTTAAGACATCTTTGCTACCAGGTGGACATTGTAAAATGTCGGTGGCCACACATCCTGAAACTGGCCTCCAAGGGAGCAGAGAAATGGGCTGTTGGAATGACAGTTCCTAATTATTCCAATGTCTAATCACAAGGTGCTTTGGCTCAGCTTGGCTGTGTCATTCCAAAATCACTCACTCCGTGTGTGTTGTGGTCTCGTGCCACCAACTTCTGAAGTTACTGAATTTCAATGTCATTTTAGGTGGCCATAAAGAAAATAAATCTCCACAGACTGAAAGAGAAGGAACTACTAGTCAATGAACTCATGCTCATGAATAAGCATAAGAATCCCAACCTGGTTAACTGTTTAGACTGGTGAGTCATGCTTTTGTCCCATGACTGTTTGTTTACTACTGCAAATATGCAAGGTAAAAACCCACTTTGGTCCCTGGCAGAAAACAGAGCTGTTAATTATTACTTCTTATTGTTCTTCTCATCTCCAATGGATGGGAAGAGAGTGCATCTTGTCTGCATGAGTTTTCCCTGGCACACGTAGTTTGAAAATTGTTCAAAAACCTGGATCACCCATATCTTACCAAATCGTAAGTTCATCATGAATCGTAAGCCTGTAAGTTCACTGCCACCATGTTGTTCTGGGGCTTGATTTATTTCAAGTGTCCTCTTACATGCGGATCAACTAACAAGGATTTCCCTTGATTGTGTTCCCTCTTTTCTATTGCTTTGCATGCCAGGAAGACTAGGTGCTTTTTTTTCCAGAAACACATAGTGTGAGAGGCTTTTTATCTGTTACTAAACTGCATTTTTCACTTGCTGGTCATCTAACACATCTCTTTTTCATAGCTGTACCTTTCTCCTTGAGACGACATAGACTGCAAACACTGCACGGCATAGAGGGAATGTCTACTCCTTTCATTCTGTCCTTGTCAGAAAGGGACCCGGAAACAAGAATCAACCCTTGTCGTTTCCAAACAGCAACGTAGCCATGCACGTTCATATCCACGCCCTTGTTTCCTTCTTTCAGCTACCTTGTGGATGAGGAACTCTGGCTGGTTATGGAGTACATGGATGGAGGCACTCTGAGAGATATCATCAGCAAGACCTACCTATCTGAAGATGAGATGGCAGCTGTCAGTCGGGAGGTCAGGGATCCCACCTGGGCTTCCAAGGGCTTGGGCAGGATTGTCTGGGAAACTGGGGCTCAGAACTGGAGAGATTTCATGTGCCAAGCTTTGTTTCTGTATTACTAGAATGCTATGGGCAAGCAAGAGCCTTTCAAGTGAATTGCGTGGCAGTGTGCCTGCATTCACTGTACTCTGTTCTTATACTCTGATCTCCTGCTGTTAAATCCTTGCTCTGTCTCTTGTGTTTGTATTTTCTATGCTCCACTTCGCCTCTCTAAATGCTTACCTCGAGCCTGTCTGCGCTGCATTCATCGCCTGTAAAAGCAAAGGTGCTTGTGGTAGGATTTGAAATTAATAGCAAAGAAAGAGCAACTCGTTTCTCACAGGTCTCAAAAAGCACAGTAGTGCACCCAGGATGACGTTTGCTTCTGAAAGGTGACTGATGTGATGTTTCCAAGTCTGTGCTGAGGCCAACAATAAATCCTTTGTCATGCAGCCTCCCACCTCAAAGTAACCCACTTCACACCAAAGGGAGGGATGTTTTCTTTCTTGGCAAACCCTTGTTTGTCCTCTGCATGGAGGGCACATCCACTGCGGGAGCAGTCATTCTGGCTGGTTTGCGGGGGGCCAGTCTACAACAGCAGTTGCTGTTGCTCTTTCAAAAGCTGACATGCCTCTCCTTAGAAAGGTCCTGCTCTGCTAGTGTTGGAGCAGCAAGCTCTTCCTCTCAATGGCACCGTGTGTTCTGCCATTACTCCCCATTCCCCTGGAAGGGGAATCATTTAGAGTTGTTTCCCGTCTTGTGTGATGAACTCCCATCACTAATTTTTGCCCTCCTGTTTCTGTTTTCCTTCCCAGTGCCTGCAAGGACTGGATTTTCTTCACAGAAACCGTGTGATCCATCGAAATGTGAAGAGCCGCAACATCCTTCTCAGCACCGATGGCTCTGTCAAGCTGGGTCAGTATATTCCTGGTCAGGAGCAGTATTCCAGGGATGTGGGGTGTGGGTCTTCTTTGAGTGACTGCCAGCTCTCCAAAAATGGTGCTGGTGGGAGTGCAAGGGCCCAGGCTGCAAGCTGAAGGCTTGAAGTTGCAATGTGCACAGAGGTACAATAAGGAACCAAAAGCAGACAAGAGTGGCGTTGGTCTGCATGTGTCCCTTCCGGAGGGAGGGAGGCACAATCTAAACCTTCAGGGGAATAAAGGCTACTGCTGTGAGCTGCGTTTAAAAACCACGGTTTTTCTGGAAGTGGCCAGTTTCCTACTTCCTTGGCTAAAGCCCCAGGGAAACGGAGCATGGACAGTTCTCCAGGAGATTCATCAACAGCACATTCTTAGACTGAGAGTGTGGAATTCTTTTGCTTGCTTTCATAATTTGAGCTGGCTTTTATGGTGTGTTGTTTTCTCCACAGCTGATTTTGGCCTCTTTGCTCAGCTCACCCCTGAGCAGAGTAGATGGAGCTCAGTGACCAGCACTTCTGAGTGGATGGCACCTGAAGTCATGACAGGTCAACCATATGGCCCCAAAGCAGACATATGGTCTTTTGGAATCATGGGCATTGAAATGGTGGAACAAGAAGTTCCTTGCCAGAGGCAAACTCCTGTCTGGGTAAGGTGCAAACACTTACTGATCTCACTGCCCTTCTCACCTGTCCCATGTTCTGTGTGCCACTGGACAAAATCCCATTGCCATGTGCTGGCACCACTTCCACCAATGTCCCTTTCTAAATATGTCCCTGCAGCACATTGGCATCTGCTGTAGAGTTTTGGTTGCATCAGAAGGGAAGTGGCAGGTAACCAGTTCAGCAGCCTGCCATTTTTGCCTCCAGCCATGCCTGACATTTCTCATTTGCTTTTTGAACACTGTTGGAGCTTTGTTTCGGGAGGAAAGGAATTATTTAATGAAATGGTTAGATATGTGATAAAAATCCTTCAAAATGGAGGTTGAATCTTCTGAGGTTCAATTTTATAGAAAAAGTAAGAAAAAAGGATAAAAAAGAAAATGAAAAATAGATCAAAAACAACCACCAAAGCAGTGCCCAAGCAATTCTGCTAGCTTTTTCATTTTCTAACCACAGCACATCAATTTTCCTGCATACTGTAGCACATTTTCCAAATCCTGTGTGTCTTTGGAGCTTCCAGTCTTTCAAATAATTTGTACATTCTTCTGTCATGTCTCTGGGTGGCCTGGATAGCTTTAGGATGCATTTTTCTCTGACTGCAGTTAGAATTGCACTCCAAACCCTTGGCTGTTTCTTGGTACTTTAACAAGTTGATGAGCTGCAGTCAGGTGCCTGTGGCTGGGATCCAAGGTGTGGGGTTGATGCGGGTGCTGTGTTCCTTTACTGCAGGAGCAGGGTCATTCCCTGACTTGCACAGTTCTAATGACAGTGAGGATTTCAGCTCCCCACCATGTCTAGTGGCTGAGCTCAGCTGCAGAGGGACAGGATAAAACCCCCTTTGTGACCTCTGGCGGTATGGGAAAAGGAAAGAAAGCTGCCATAATTATTTTTACTCAAGGGGAGTGTGTTTGCTTTTTTAGGCTTGGAAATTTCCCTCTGGGTTGAAGAGGATAATAACAGAGTCTCTTTGGTCACCATCTATTTCAGTGCCACCAGCACTGAGCTGTTGGTATTGTGATGGACATTTTTATGAAGACCAGGCTGGAGCCTGGTATCATGGAGAGCTTGCCCAAACCTCGCATTTCTTGCCTGGCACTTTCTAAGATGGCATACCATTAATGCATCAACTAGAGCATCCAAATGAGCAGAGGGGAACCATAGGGGTAGCCCTTCTCCTTCTTCTGATTTGCCCATGAAAAGGTTTCCTCTTGCCACATAAAGAAGATGAAACTTGCAGACTGCTGAGAAAAAGAGCTGCAGGTGTTTCCCGTTTGTGTGCCCAAACAAGCATTTTCATCCCAATATATTTGTGCATGCATCTTAATGTGTCTGTGTTGAATAAGAGATTCCAGATGTTTGTTTCCTTACCTGAGGAATACCTGGTGGATTTCCCTTTTTTTTTTCTTCCAATTACCATTGTTTTCCAGAACAGGAGAGAAAGCTTGATGAGTTTCGGTTTGTGGCAGCTGTACTTAAGGGACCAACAATCCCTGCAGAAATGCCTTTCTTGTAATAATTCTTTGAAACAGAGTTAATGTAACTAAATCCCTCTCCCAAAAAGCTTGTCAAGCTGTGTGAATCCTCAAGGAACCAAACACGCTTTTGGTGATGTAATTTCCCCTAACCAGGTCAGTCCATGAAATCAGCTGCCAAGGCATCCATTTCCTGGATGTCGGAAGAGCTGTGGCCGCTTTGCAGATGGTGTTTCTTGGTACAGGAGAGTCATCTCTGCCTCTCTGCCAGGACAAAAACTGCCACTGCAGAGTGGAGGTTCAACAACGGGGTCTGGGAGAGCAGTTACAGATGTGAAAGAAGCAGGCCTAGCCTCGTGTTTCCTTTTTCTCCAGCCTCAACTCCAGATAGCCAAAGGAGGGAGACCAAAGCTGCAGCAGCCCAACCTCTTCTCGCTTCAGCTGCGGGACTTCCTGAGCTGCTGCCTGCAGACTGACGAGGCTCGGCGCTGGTCTGCCATGGAGCTCCTGCAGGTAAAATGTGAAAGGGCTGCAGGTGAAACAGTGTCCAAGGGATGGGCTCCTCCTCCTCTGAAGTCCAAGGCATCAGATAAGCCCCGCTCCTCCCCACCTCCAATCTTGGTGCTGCTAAAATGAAAATGGGTGAGGAATCCTGGACTGGGCTGGGCTGGGCTGGCAGGGAGCTCTATATGTCATGTGGTCCAAGTGGCCTGCAACGAGCAGGGACATCTTTAAGGAGATCAGGTTGCTCTGAGCCCTGTGCCACCTGATCTGGGACGGTTCCAGGGATGGGGCACCTACCAGCTCTCAGGGTATCTTGTGCCAGTGTTGCACCATGCTCCTAGTAAACAAGTTCTTCCTCAGACCTACTGTAACTCGATTCCCTTTTTGTTTAAAAATGGTAGCCCACATCCTATTGTAACTGGACCTGTTAAAAAAAGGTGTCTTGCACTCCCTCAGAGACCACATTGAAGGTTTGGAAGGTGTCAATAAAGTCTCCCCGGGACCTATTCTTCTCCAGGCTGAATAACTCCAGGTCTCTCAGTCTGTCCTAAGAGGAGAGGTGCTCTGTCCTCTGTCTGTTTCTGTCACATTACAATTGTGTAATTTGGTGGTGTGTTCAGTTTTATCTAATGGCAAAAGTCTTGAAGTAGAGCAGTGCAGGGTCCAGAGGCATGAAATGGTGGTGGAAGAACCCAAGGAAGCCAGTCCCGGCCGAGCAGTCAGAGATTTGGCTGTGGGAAAGAGCGGCTGTGGCAGGCTCACTGTGAGTCTCTGAGGGGCCCTGCTTTGTGCCCCCCACCCCACTCTTAGAGGTTTCTGCCACACAAACAGAAGCAGCTGAAAGAGACTTTTCCCAGCCCCATCTGCTGCCTGGCATGGTCAAGCAGACAGGAACTGCCCCAGGGTTACTGCCAGGTTGTGTGGCAGAGAGGGAACTGCAGGACCCAGTGCCACTCGGCTGTCCCTGCTGGGAAGGAAAGAAGGAAAGGAGCCATCCTGTGCCATCCAGCACAGGAGGGGCAGGGCATGGAAAGGTAGACACTGCTCTCTCACTTTGTGGAAATTAGCATGATGCCTGTCTTTCAAAGAGAGGCACCTATGTGAGTCTTTGGAGTTTCCTGAAAGGAAGAAACCCCAAGGACAGAAAGCACCATTTCCAGAGCCCTGGCAGGGCAAAAATCCTAGCAAGATGAAGACACCAGAACAGAGATGAGTGGGATTCTGGGCCAGGTTTGCCTGTGATGGCAAGGTCCTGCACATGAAGGTTGAGGTGCAAATGGCCCCGTTGGTCCTCTTGCTGCATCTTTCATGCACCAGAGGAATCCTGATTGAGCCTATAAAGCACTGTACTTGGAAAATCATGATTCATTGTTTGTTCGTTTGTTTGTTTTTCCTGTCGACAGCATCCATTTGTTACATCAGCCAAGCCAGCATCAACTCTGGCACCACTCATCATTTCAATGAAGAGGAAGGTGGAGACAAGAATGTAACAATCACATCAAGACATTAGCTTCACAACCAGCACAGAGCAAGATTGTAGATTAGGACTGTACAATAGGATTTTAAATAAATAAAGTTTCTCAAACCTCAACTCACTTGGAAGATTCCCCACCTTCTGAATCATTCAGAAAATTCAACATTTCCTTCTGGATTGCCAGTTGTTTCTTAATGGTGCTAAGTCACACTTATGGCCTGTTGTTTTTTTTTTTGCTGTGGTTTCTATGTGGGGAAGGTTCTTCTTCATTTATCTTCACCAGAATACACTGCCTTTGGAATATGGCCCACTGGCCTGTTTGTTTTTGTTTTTTTTTTTTTTTTGCCCAGCCAAGGAACTTCTCTTTGAGGCAGAAAGGGCAATGGCATTTGCAGGCAAAACCAAAGGAGGAGGCAGCAGCCAAGCCATCCTGTGTGGATGCAGGCCTTCCATGATGGCTAACATCTGGCCTGGAGGCTTCACAGTCATAGATACCGTAATTATATATCCACCAGTCTGTGCCATTAGGGAAAAGATGTAAACATCCCTAGGAGGAAGGCATTTGAAAGCTGGGAGATTTAAATACAAACAACGCCAGCCAATCCCTGGCAAGCGTGGACACAGGAAGCTCTTGGCCACTGAGCTGGGTGGTGGTAACCACATTCAGCCAGTTAGGAGAGCAACCGCGCAGGTTTTTGACAACCGTATAAAAAAGAACTGCACTCAGTAAAATTGGCTGTTATTGTGGGAACTACGGAGTGTCGTGTCTTGTACATCTCAACTGTGACAGCCTTCGGTCGTGACTCAAGAGCATTTGGGTTCCTGCCACTTGGATTTGCATCCCTCAGTGCAATCTCTTTGGCTGGAGGAGAGTCTTGCTCAACTGAGAAAGCAGGAAGACCGGTGAGGGTGCTCTGAAAGGTCTCCAGGATCTGGTGCAGAGCTGACAACGACTGCAAGGTGAGAGTGAGCCCAGCCTTGTCCAGGGTGGAGCCCCAGCAGAGCCCTGGCAGAGCCCGGAGCAGCCTCAGCCCGGGCAGAGGCAGGCTTGAAGGAGGCCCTTGTAGCTGCAAGAGGCAGCAGCCCGGCTCTGGGTGCCTCGTCCTGGCACCGGGCATATCCTCTGCTCTCAGAGCCGAACTGGCAGCTGGCTGGTCCCATGGGGAAGCGCAGCCGTGCTGGGCACAGCACAGACTGCTGGCATTGGCCGTCTGGAGTGTGGCCAGGAGGAGAGAAAGGCAAAGAGCAGCCGAGGGCTAGCTCCCTGGCTGAGGATTGCTACTCTTGTGCCAGGTGCCCTGTAACTCCTGGGAAAGGTCAGCGGTGTGTGCAGCACTCTGGGCACAGGGGGAGGGAGCCCGGCTGCTGCGCAGGCTCCAGCCCAGGGCAGCATCCTTCAGGCACGGCAGTTCTGCCAGGGAAACCAAGGCCAGCGGGAGGCGCTGTCAGCTCGGCAGGTCACATCTGCAGGACACACTGCCTCCCACAGCTCTGGGAGGAAGCGCCTGCAGTCCTGGAGTTGTGCACTGAGCCAGAGCAAAGGTAGGAAATGCAGAGTGTTTTGCAGAAATATTCAGGGGCAGCAGTCCAGCCTGCTTTGTGCTCTCAGGAGCGCGCGCGCACACAGGCACGCACGCCGGTGCACACGCACACAGACACACACACTCAGACTCACACTCCCAACAAAATGCTTCTTTTTATTGCCTTTCCCATTCGCTGCATACAGAGGGAAATCAACATTCCCTCCTGGCTTCCTACTTTTCTGTCTGTCCCCTCCTCCCCCCTTATCCTACTTCCTTTTTGGTCCGGTGTTCAATCCCGCCCCACTCCCAGCTCACAGGAACGCCCGAGAAATTGAGTAGAACAAATCCAAACCATAAAAATAACAGTGCCTAGAAGCATCAGCTTTTGTTCTCTTTTCTAATAACCTTTTGGCTGCACCAAACTATTACCTCGTATCTTACAAGAGGGAATTGGGGATGAGCCTGAGGCTTGTGCTTGAATAGTGAACTGATTTGGAAGGGAGCAGAAGGGTTTCAGTAGGCAATTTGTTTTCGTTATTAATTTCTGAAGGAATGATGCAAAGTGGTTTCAGTCTGCAAAAGCAATTTCAAGGTGCATTGAAAAATTGCTTGTGTACAATTCCCAGAGAAGGAAGGTGGTGTGAAAATGTTTAACAAGTCATTAATCCCTTGACCTTTAAAAGACGGTGTTGAGCCCACTATTCCTTCAGTGCAGTGATGAATGTGTGCAAGTGGCTAACTTAGCCTTGAGAATAAAGTGTTTGGTCCTCTTAAGAAGGTAGCTGGAATGCATTCAAGGGGAAGAAAGTGGTTTGAGACGGCTTTTGACCATCACAGGAGAACTTGAGGAATGGCAAGTTCCTCAAATGCCCACCAGAGTCCCTCAAGAGATCCCTACTCTCGTGTCAATATCTTCTGAGAAGTGATTTAAGTCTGTCAAATAATTTGGGGAAATGTTGAGCTTGTGAGTTTCAGCAATGAGTGTGTCTTAATTCCATGGTTACAAGCTAGTAAGTGAGATTTCTGAGTGAGCACATGTTAGAAAAGTGATTCCCCATGCACCCAGAGCTGAAATAAAGTGTCATTTCTCACACTGACCTGTCAGTGGGGATGGGGCCCTGCTTGGGTAACTTTCATTGTAGTCACTTCTGTGGAAAGGTGAAAATTAAATCTTTTCCAGCCGTTCCCTCAGGGTTACCTTTATTAGGACCCAAACCTCTGTACCGCAGGTAGCCTGGGTGTGTGCAGAGCAACACAGCCCCACAAACCCCTCGGCTTTCCCACAGGTCATCCTTACCTGTTCCCAGGTGTGCCCAGCTCTGGCAGCAGAAAGAGCCCACCGTGCAGTGGGCGCCATGCCCTGCCCAGCCGGGGCTCTCTGCCACAGAGCAGCAGCAGCGCCAGCACCTTTCAACTCACTCCTGCCTTGGCTTCACCTGGGAGACGGAAGCCTCTGGAAATCAGCACCGCCAGTCATGTTCCCAGCTTGGAGCAGCTCCTGCAGGCAGGCAAATCCTGCCTGACTGCTTCCAAATAGGAATAAAGGCAGAGGTAGACACATACATACACAGAAGCCCTGGGCCTGTCCAAATAGGCAGATGTATAGGGGAATGCGTTAGGAATTATTATAGCTGTTATGCCAATACTGCCTTCTCTCCTGCCCTTTTCTCTCTTCACATTTCCACCTGTTCCCACTCACAACTCTCACAGTTTTCTGGTCATGTTTCCCTCCCAAATTTCACTCATTTCCCCCACCCTTTTCAGCTCCGTTTCCTCACACTTTTCATCTCACATTTCCACACCATCCCATTCGTTTCCTGTTCTTTTCCTTCCCTCGTGTTTCTCACAGATTTTCTCTCACATATCCTGTCCTTTTGTGCCCTCATGTTTGTCTCCTTTTCTCAGTCATGTTTCTCAGTTTTCTCCTCACATTTCTCACTTTTCCCGTCATGTTTTTCACCCTTTTCCCTCTCACAGTTCTCACACCTTCCCCCTTCATATTTATCATTCTTTCCGCCCAACTTCCTTGCAGTTTCTCTCTCACAGTTTGTGCCCTTGTTTCACTCATGTTTTCTGCTTTTTTCTGCCCTCAGGTTTCTCACTCTTTCCCCCTCAGTATTCTCTCAATGTTCCCCTCACATTTTCTGCCCGTTTCTCTCTCTTTGCCAGTAAAGTTTCTCATTCTCTTCCCCTCACATTTCCCTCCATTTTCTCTGATATTTCTCACCCTTCTCTGCTCATGTTTCTCAGAATTTTCCCATCCTATTTCCTGCCCTTTTCTCCTCTAACCTTCCTCTCCTATTTTCACTCATATTTCTCAGCATTTTTCACCTCAGTTTTCTCTCCCTTTCCCACTCAGGTTTCCTACCCTTTTCTTCCTCCCGCTTCTCTCCTACTTCCACTCACATTTCTCATACTTGTCACCTCACATTTTCTGCCTTTTTCCCCCTCACATTTCTTCACCCACTGGTTCCTGTCAGTGACTGTTTCTCTTCAGTAGTTGATGGGCTTCTACTCTTTTATTCCTGCAATCCCCTACTCAAACTAATGGCTGCCAGAGCAGTGGTCCAAGAAGGCCCTGCCTGTGCATCTGCTGAAGAGAAAGTCTGTGCTCCACCTGAAGAATCTCATTAAGAACAACCTAAAGCACAGATTTGGTTTGCATTTCAATTCTACAGAGTCTTCGTACTGTTCTAAATTAATAGGTACCCTGAGGGATACACATTCCAGGTGAGCACCCGCTGCTCTAGTAGTCTGCTTCAAGTAGATGCCATCTCCGTCTTCATCACCTCACAGTCACTATGGCTCCAGCATGGAGAAAAACAGTCTGTGATGCCTCCTTGTGCCAAATACTGTCCATTTGCACAGGAGATGCTTTTGGCACTCTTTTGGGGGGAAAAAAAAATATTGAAACCCTGGAGTTTCTTCCTATTTTCACCTACTTGAACTGCCTTGACATCAAAATACTGCCAGCCAATATTACAAACTGTCTGGTGCATGTTTGTGTGCACAGACCAAAGGTGCCACACTGTGTCTGCCCCCAGGTGACTGTTAATGTCCATTTAAACAGAGGGCTGAAGGGGGGGGGCTCTGCCCACCCTGCGCTGCTCCGGGGTCAGGGCTGGGCCAGCAGAGGCTGCAGAGCACGAAGGGAGCGATAGCCTCAGCCCTGGCCACCATCTTGTGTGTGGCTGCTTCAGCCCTGGCCACCATCTGGTGCCTCCACCAAGTCCAACTCTGAAGGGAGTGGGTTGCTGATTGGCCAGCAGGCAGCATCAGTAGCAAAGTCACCACCAGCAGCTTATGGAATAAGTGTCGTTTAATGAAGTGCAAAGCAGCAAAGAAATACAAATGGATAAGCTCAGCAATGAACCTGATTATTACTACAAAAAACTTGCCTATAGGGATTAAGAAAGATACATCACCAGTTACCCTAATACCTGCCCATCGTCCTGACCCACACGTCACCTGGGCAGCCCCTGTCATAGCAAAGGATTGCAGAGGCACTCCCAGTAACTGGGAGTTCCTGTGCGGTTTGCCCACCTGCAGGTGAGGCTGCCAAAGTTGCTGTAAGAGGGCCCAGATTTTATACTGTTGAATAAACAAGCCACCGTAACTTCTAGTGTGGGAACATCTGGTTTCATCCTCCTCTTGGCCTGGGCTCAGGGAGGAACCAAAGGAGTTTACTTTGACCATATAACTTCCAACAAAACCAAATAGAGGTATCTGATTTTGTGGCCTTGTCTGGCTTCTAAGTGTAGGAAGGTAAACACCTGTTTCACTAACAAGTGGATTCATATATATACTGGTAATGACCATGCATATTTTGTTAATGAGTGAATATAAATATAATGTTTGGTTGGAAAGTTCATCTGGAAGCCAGCTTTGGCTTAGGCCTTGTTGTTCAGGCCTTAGTACTTCACTGGAATTGTCCTTTTACAAGCAGTGATCCTGTCCCCTCAGCTGCAGTGGAATCCTCAGCTGGTCCCACAGGGATTGCTCAAGATCTGGTTGTGCTGAGCTCCTTGTGAGTGGAGTCATCAGTCTCTTGGAGAAGCAGATTCTCTGTCACAGGTTCTAGAATTTTTCCCAGGGATCCAGCAAGGTAAGAGGAAAGGTCTCTGCAGCTCTGACGTGGAAATTGTCCTGCTGGGTGGCCTTGGCTGTGAGTCTGAAACACAGGAGCTCTCTGGCCATATGGTGCTGCTGGCAGAGCTGGCTGTTGCCTACTCAAGGCTCAGGTAGGCACCTGAGCTGCCTTGCTGCGCTGCAAAAACCATCTCAGTGCTCAGCGGCACCTCCCGACACCTCGTCTCAGTGGGGATCCCGTTGGCAGTGTCAGAGCAGTGGCTCGTTAGGATCGGTGCTACTCGTGCTCTCTATCCACCCTGGCCCTGGCAGTCCTGGCCCTGCAGCTATGCCCTCACAGTGAATGGGAACTGCTGCCTGATGTTTTTTGAGCTGCGCCACTGCTGCTGCTGCTGCTGCTGCTGACGCCTTGATGAATGAATTAGTGGGATTATGGGCCATACTGGCCTGTGATAGCAAGGTCATGAAGGCAGAGGTGCAGATGGTCCTGTCAGTCCTATTTCTGCATTTTTCTGGAAACCAAGGAATCTCTTTTGATCCTGTGAGGCACTGAGTTTGCAAAGTCATGGTTCCTTTGTTGTTGTTGTTGTTTCCCTTTGGAAAGCATGCCTATTTGAGATGGCATCCCTGTTTGGAGCCAGCTGAGCTTCTCTCCCATGATATCTGATCATTTCAGTGAATCAATGGAGAGGGTTCAGGAGGTGGTGATGACCATTTCAGGATGGCTCTCTCCAGTTCAAGTCCTGAGTGGGACTCAGAATTCAAACTATATCAAACTATATCAACTCCGTTGGAAGGTTCCCTTCCTTGTCATCTTGTGAATAAGCTCTACATTAACTTCCTGGATTGTTCAGTGCTTTTTTTCAAGATGGAAAGTCCTGTTTGTGGTGGCTTTTGTATGGTTAGGAATTGGGGGTCTCCTTCTGATGCCAAAGTTAGTTTTGCTATTTTATTTCCTTCATATATATTCACAGATGACTATTGTTGTAGAGTTACAGAGTTCCTATGTTCAGTTCAGTACTTTTTCTCCTCTGATAGGCAGAAAGACAAAACACATTCCAAAGGCTCCTATCCTATCTTGCCTCCTCTGGCAACCAAGGGTAAAACACGTTCTCAGGAGACTTTCTCATAAAGTAGGTGTAGCCTGTACAGTTAGTAGCAAGAAAGAGGGACTCCAGAGAAGGTGGAATGAAAAGGGGGAGATTTCCTCCTTATTGTGCTTACAGTTGGGAATTCTTGTCAATTATGCTACTTTTCCAAACTTAGAAAACCCAATTTGCCCTATGTGGGGGGGACATTTTTCCATATCTGCCCCTGGAGGCCTCCAGTTAGACCAGATTTGATATTACTTCCTATACTAATATTGTCCCAAAAGTGTGTTTTGTTTCTCACTCATTCGGGCATTGCTTCCTCCACACTGCAGTGCCTTTGGAATGCAGCCCATTGCCCAACTTTTTCGCAACCTTGATGCTTCTCCATGAGACAGAAAGTGCAATTGCATTTCCAAATGCCAAAACCAATGAGCCAGAGCATCCCGTGCAGATACAGGCCTGCAGCTGTTTCTGAAGAACATTTTGGTTCCTGCCCAGGGCAGCGGATGCATCCCCTCTGTGACTGCTGCTCCTTCCCTGGTGCCCATGGGTAGTCGGTACAGAGTTCTGCCAGGGGAATGGAAAAGGCTGGGGATGTCTGCTGACAGTAGATTGCAGTGGAAAATGTTGGGAAAATGTTTGACTGTAGCAAACTGTGAATTCCTTTACCTTAAATAGACAGTGCTTAGTCCTGTATTCTTCCGTTGCGGTGATTAAAGTGTGCAAGTGGCTGTCTTTGCCTTGAGAATAAAGAGAGTGGTTCTGTTAAGATGGTAGCTGGAATGCATTCAAGGGGATGAAAGTGATTTTAGGAGGCTCTTGACCACCAAAGGAGAATTTGAGGAATGGGATGGTCCGCAAACAATTGTTTCAGGGACCAGAGTCGTGACTGAGGCCCTGCCATATTTGATCCATGTTTCAGCAGGTTGACAAGACAATGAAGAAAACGGTATTGTTTAATACTGGGAAGTTGTCCTTGAAAGAGAAGCAATGTATTGTTCAGTCAGTGGTCAGTTCACCTTTGAAAAAGGAACAATGCATGATGGAGCCATTGTTGGCATGCAGTCAGTCGAGGTCTCATCTCACGTGATAGCCATGTGTGAGCTGATGCTGGCACTGGGAAAATTCCACTCCTGGCTCGGGGGTGGAGGGGTGAGAAGGATGAGATGCACACTGATTTGATCCAGGGCATGTCCTGAAATTTCACTGCCTACCTGGCAGATCTTGACAGTTTGACTGCTTCCAAAGTGGAATAAAGGAAGAGGTGTACATACACAGGAGCCCTGGGCATGTCCAATAAACGTGGAGTTACGTGGAGACATTTGTTAGGAATTATTTCAACAATATTATTTTATGCCAACAGTGTCTTCTCTCCTAGTTCCGTGCAATGGTTAGGGCCATTTTCTTGGTCTGGTTTCCTTCCATTTGGTGCCATCTGAGTGCTTAGTTCAGGTATAGGCTGTGGGTGCTTGGGGCACTATTGGAGTTGCTCTTGGATCCCTTGAACAACAGGGTTTGTCTCACAAGGGGACTTTGTTCTGCTTTGAGAACTTCCCATGCTAATTTGTGTTCGCTGTGTGGAAGGTTGGGCTGCTTTGCATAAATTCACAGACCAATGCAGAACGTTTGCTTTGTGATGTCAGGGCATGGTTGCCATGTTGATGTGGTGACATCAGAAGGTTGCTTTGGTGTGCAGAAGGCCTCAGTGCCAGAGCCGCCCTTGGGTGTGCTCAGCATAGGAGCATCCTCCTGATTGTCAGTGGGCAGCTGCCTACTGACAAGAGCCTTGTTTTTTCTTGTGTTTCAGCACAGTCTGCAAACTTGCACAGCAGTGCTACAATGATTGAGCAACTTGTTGCTGCAGTTTGCACTGTGTATGGTATCTCTTATTCGGCCTATTACCTGACTAACCTGGCATGTAAGTAGAGATTTTCCCAGGGTGTAACCTAACCTGGCTTTTGTATGTCTTCCTGCTCTTTGTTAGTGACTGGGTTGATTTTGAAACAGAAAGAGCATTAGGATGCCACTGGCAAAGCTCCTGTCAACATGTACTGCTGAAAACAAGGAGCCTGTAGCCAGGGGGCTGCAGGCAGAAAAACAGCTGTCCTGCTTCGCTGCCAACAGAACTTCCACAGCTCAGAGGGATTTTGGGCAAGATTTTCTGGCCAACTCTTTTCACCAAGTCAATGAGAATTAGTGGATGCAACTAATTAAAAAAACCAAAAGTACCTGAAGGAGAGCATAAAAAAGGCTGCTTTAGATATAGGGCAGAAAAGAAGCATTGAGTGTTAAAGAACTATATCCATTATAGTGGTCAAAATTGCATAAATATGCTGGCAAGATAAGCCAAAGCATAATTAGAGCAAAGAATATTGCACTGTTCTCTTGATGGCAGTGTGAAAGATATCTCCTTAACCATCATCTCTTTATCCACCATCTCCTCATCTATGTCATTCGCATCCTCTCTCTCATCCACCACCTGGATGCTTGTGGTGAATGAAAAAATGCTCTCCGATAGGGTTGACTGGCTCTGTGGGATTCATCAGTTCAGACATTTGTCTAAAAGAGACTTCTTCAATTTCCTTGCCCACTACAGGTCACCTCAGACATATCTACATAGATGCCAAATCTGAGGTGAGTAACAAAAGAACGTTTGATGATCCACGTGTTTAAGAAATGACAAGAAAACAGTAATCTTAGCCCATGGCAGGAGAGCGTGGAGGTTAACCTGGGAGGAGTGAAAGCCAAAACATATCCATGCCTGCAGCAGCAACAGCTGGCGATTTCCTAATTTTCCATTTCAGAGCTTTACACAAGTCAAAGCTCAGTTTTCAGAGGGAACGTTGCTTGCTGGTAGTAACCAGGGTGGACTATTGAATTAGGAGCAAGGTGCAATTCTGTTCAATCAGCCCGTCCTCACTGGACTGGAGTGACTTCAGAGTCCCATTGCTATGAGAGTTGATGATTTTGCCTTAGTGGAGCAACTTGTAGAGCTGAAGAGAAATAAGGTTAGGAATGATAGGCAATGGCCTGTCCCTGATGCTTCTCTCTGTCCACAGAGCCCTGAACCGATAACAGACTCTGCAGTGACTCACTCAGTTCCTGGAGACGAGGCCAAAGAGGTGCAAAAGGATCGCAAGCCTCTGGCTGCAGTCAGGGAAGAAGCTGAGCATTCTGAGCTGGTAAGTGCCAGTTGTTGCTGGTGCCGTCTTTAGTGTGAGACAGAGCTGCAAGATCCTGACCAGCCAGCACTTGGTGTTGCTGGCTGAGGATGCTGAGTGCTGGAATGCTGCCAGGAGCTAGCAATCCCCCCAGCCAGTGAGAGCTGGAGAATGGGCTTTGACCTGTGCCGTTTAGGTCCCTGCCTGCTGGGATTCTGATAGGGGCCGGCCTGAAGCATGAAGGCTTCCCGGCCCCAGAGGAGGGAGCATGTCCAAGACACTGAGCTCAGCCGAGATGGATATGTAGGGGCCAGTGTGGTCTGAAGAGACCGGTCCCTCTCCAGAGTCTGGTCAAGGGGCTGCAGGCAGAGAAAGGTGTGATCGGATCCCAGAGGCTCTTTGGGGTGCTTAGTCCCCACGAGCTTCTGGGCCGTGCTTACTTGGGAGCATTTCCGAGACACACTGTGGAGTTGCCGCTAGAAGTGAGAGATTTGGTGCCTTTCTTGCCAAGTCCTTCCTTTGCCTCTTCTGGCAGAGCGCTCCGTATCAGCATCCCCTCTGAGTCCTCCTGTCATTTGATTAGCTGCAACGAGTTGATTGTGTTGTTCACGAGTCCTTGTGGGCCTGGTCCTGTCTGGTGTGCAAAAAAGAGACAGAAATGGCATAGTTCTGGACCCATTTGTGAGGCAAAACCCAGCGGCAACATGTGTCTCTTGATACTTTCTGTGGTGTGGTCTGCCTTGATAAGTGCCCTTGAAAATGTGCATTGCAGCCTGGAGAGGGGAGAAGGCGGAAAGACTTGGACTGCTTTCTTGTGTTGCTAAGAACAGGAAAGGCATCTCGCAATTGCGGATGCTGCATCCTAAATCCAAGGTGCAACTTTGCACTGGGGGAGCCACCTGGGAGAAAAAGGAGCCAGGGCTTGCGGTCAACAGCAGCTGAACATGAGGCGGTGTGATCCCAGCTGGCCGAGAAGGCCAAGGGCATGGTGGCCTGTGTCAGCAGTAGTGGGGCAGCAGGAGCAGGGCAGTGCCCTGTGCCCTGTGCTGGGCATCGGTGCTGTGGCCGCAGCTGGAGTGCTGTGAGCAGTTCTGGGCCCATCTGAAGCAGAAAGACATTGAGGGGCTGGAGCGTGTCCAGAGAAGGACACGGCAGCTGGGGACAGGTGGGAGCACAAGCCCAATGAGGAGGTGCTGCGGGAGCTTTAGGCAGGGGAAAGGGAGGCTCATCAGCAAACTTGCAGGCTCACTTCCAGAAATGCCTACATGACAATGCTCCCCGCAAGGGCTGATCTCATTCCAAGAATGCCCTCACTGCATCCAGATGCTTTACACACTGGAGTAGGGGGCACTTGGATCCTTTGCTTGGTGGGCTCCTTCCTTTGCCATTCGGAGAAGCCCCGTTCATTTGGTCTTTTAGCATCAAGCAAAAGTTCTTTTGCTCAAGATTTCCTCCACCTTTGCGGCACCGGCTGACATTCTGAGAGTGTTTTAGTTTTCCATGTCTGCAGTAGCAACAGCTGGCTATTTCCTAATTTTCCGTTTCAGAGCTTTACACAAGTGAAAGCCCAGTTTTCAGAGAGAAGGTTGCTTGCTGGTAGTAGCCAGGGTGGACTACTGAATTCGGAGTCATGTGCACGTCTGTTCAGTCAGCCCGTCCTCACTGGACGGGAGTGAATTAGAGTCCCATTGCTATGACAGTTGATGATTTTGCCTTAGTGGAGCAACTTGTAGTGCTGAAGAGAAATAACTTTAGGAATGATAGGCAATGGCCTGTCCCTGATGCTTCTCTCTGTCCACAGAGCCCTGAACCGATAACAGACTCTGAAGTGACTCACTCAGTTCCTGGAGACGAGGCCAAAGAAGTGCAGAAGGATCGCAAGCCTATGGCTGCTGTCACGGAAGAAGCTGAGCATTCTGAGCCGGTAAGTGCCAGTTGTGGCTGGTGCCGTCTTTAGTGCGAGACAGAGCTGCAAGATCCTGACCAGCCAGCACTTGGTGTTGCTGGCTGAGGATGCTGAGTGCTGGAATGTTGCCAGGAGCTAGCAATCCCCCCAGCCAGTGAGCGCTGGAGAATAGGCTTTGACCTGTGCCGTTTAGGTCTCAGCTTGCTGGGATTCTGATAGGGGCCGGCCTGAAGCATGAAGGCTTCCCGGCCCCAGAGGAGGGAGCATGTCCAAGACACTGAGCTCAGCCGTGTTGGATACGTAGGGGCCAGTGTGGTCTGAAGAGACCGGTCCCTTTCCAGAGTGTGGTCAAGGAGTTGGAGGCACAGAAAGGCTTGATCTGACCCCAGAGGCTCTTTGGGGTGCTTGGTCCCCACGAGCTTCTGGGCCGTGCTTACTTGGGAGCATTTCCGAGACACACTGTGGAGTTGCCGCTAGAAGTGAGAGATTTGGTGCCTTTCTTGCCAAGTCCTTCCTTTGCCTCTTCTGGCAGAGCACTCAGTAGCAGAGTCTAGTCTGAGTGCACCTGTCTTTTGATAAGCTGCAACGAGTTGATTGTGTTGTTCACGAGTCCTTGTGAGCCTACTTCTGTCTGGTGTGGCAAAAGAACTGCATAGTTCTGGATCCATTTGTGAGGCAAAACCCAGAGGCTGCATGTGTCTCTTGATACTTTCTGTTGTGTGGTCTGCCTTGATAAGTGCCCTTGAAAATGTGCATTGCAGCCTGGAGAGGGGAGAAGGCGGAAAGGCTTGGACTGCTTTCTTGTGTTGCTAAGAACAGGAAAGGCATCTCGGAATTGCGGATGCTGCATCCTAAATCCAAGGTGCAACTCTGCACTGGGAGAGCCGCCTGGGAGAAAAAGGAGCCAGGGCTTGCGGTCAACAGCAGCTGAACATGAGGCGGTGTGATCCCAGCTGGCCGAGAAGGCCAAGGGCATGGTGGCCTGTGTCAGCAGTAGTGGGGCAGCAGGAGCAGGGCAGTGCCCTGTGCCCTGTGCTGGGCATCGGTGCTGTGGCCGCAGCTGGAGTGCTGTGAGCAGTTCTGGGCCCATCTGAAGCAGAAAGACATTGAGGGGCTGGAGCGTGTCCAGAGAAGGACACGGCAGCTGGGGACAGGTGGGAGCACAAGCCCAATGAGGAGGTGCTGCGGGAGCTTTAGGCAGGGGAAAGGGAGGCTCATCAGCAACCTTGCAGGCTCACTTCCAGAAATGCCTACATGACAGTGCTCCCCGCAAGGGCCGTTCTCATTCCAAGAATGCCCTCACTGCATCCAGATGCTTTAGACACTGGAGTAGGGGGCACTTGGATCCTTTGCTTGGTGGGCTCCTTCCTTTGCCAGTTGGAGAAGCCCCGCTCATTTTGTCTTTTTGCAGCAAGCAGAAGTGCTTTTGCTGAAGACTTCCTCCCCTTTGGCAGCACCGGCTGACATTCTGAGAGTGTTTTAGTTTTCCATGTCTGCAGTAGCAACAGCTGGCTATTTCCTAATTTTCCATTTCAGAGCTTTACACAAGTCAAAGCCCAGTTTTCAGAGAGAAGGTTGCTTGCTGATAGTAGCCAGGGTGGACTACTGAATTCGGAGTCATGTGCACGTCTGTTCAGTCAGCCCGTCCTCACTGGACGGGAGTGAATTAGAGTCCCATTGCTATGACAGTTGATGATTTTGCCTTAGTGGAGCAACTTGTAGTGCTGAAGAGAAATAACTTTAGGAATGATAGGCAATGGCCTGTCCCTGATGCTTCTCTCTGTCCACAGAGCCCTGAACCGATAACAGACTCTGAAGTGACTACCTCAATTCCTGGAGACGAGGCCAAAGAAGTGCAAAAGGACTGCAAGCCTCTGGCTGCAGTCACAGAAGAAGCTGAGCATTCTGAGCTGGTAAGTGCCAGTTGTGGCTGGTGCCGTCTTTAGTGCGAGACAGAGCTGCAAGATCCTGACCAGCCAGCACTTGGTGTTGCTGGCTGAGGATGCTGAGTGCTGGAATGCTGCCAGGAGCTAGCAATCCCCCCAGCCAGTGAGCGCTGGAGAATAGGCTTTGACCTGTGCCGTTTAGGTCTCAGCTTGCTGGGATTCTGATAGGGGCCTGCCTGAAGCATGAAGGCTTCCCGGCCCCAGAGGAGGGAGCATGTCCAAGACACTGAGCTCAGCCGTGTTGGATACATAGGGGCCAGTGTGGTCTGAAGAGACCGGTCCCTCTCCAGAGTCTGGTCAAGGGGCTGCAGGCAGAGAAAGGTGTGATCTGACCCCAGAGGCTCTTTGGGGTGCTTGGTCCCCATGAGCTTCTGGGCCGTGCTTACTTGGGAGCATTTCCGAGACACACTGTGGAGTTGCCGCTAGAAGTGAGAGATTTGGTGCCTTTCTTGCCAAGTCCTTCCTTTGCCTCTTCTGGCAGAGCACTCAGTAGCAGAGTCTAGTCTGAGTGCACCTGTCTTTTGATAAGCTGCAACGAGTTGATTGTGTTGTTCACGAGTCCTTGTGAGCCTACTTCTGTCTGGTGTGGCAAAAGAACTGCATAGTTCTGGATCCATTTGTGAGGCAAAACCCAGAGGCTGCATGTGTCTCTTGATACTTTCTGTTGTGTGGTCTGCCTTGATAAGTGCCCTTGAAAATGTGCATTGCAGCCTGGAGAGGGGAGAAGGCGGAAAGGCTTGGATTGCTTTCTTGTGTTGCTAAGAACAGGAAAGGCATCTCGGAATTGCGGATGCTGCATCCTAAATCCAAGGTGCAACTCTGCACTGGGAGAGCCGCCTGGGAGAAAAAGGAGCCAGGGCTTGCGGTCAACAGCAGCTGAACATGAGGCGGTGTGATCCCAGCTGGCCGAGAAGGCCAAGGGCATGGTGGCCTGTGTCAGCAGTAGTGGGGCAGCAGGAGCAGGGCAGTGCCCTGTGCCCTGTGCTGGGCATCGGTGCTGTGGCCGCAGCTGGAGTGCTGTGAGCAGTTCTGGGCCCATCTGAAGCAGAAAGACATTGAGGGGCTGGAGCGTGTCCAGAGAAGGACACGGCAGCTGGGGACAGGTGGGAGCACAAGCCCAATGAGGAGGTGCTGCGGGAGCTTTAGGCAGGGGAAAGGGAGGCTCATCAGCAACCTTGCAGGCTCACTTCCAGAAATGCCTACATGACAGTGCTCCCCGCAAGGGCCGTTCTCATTCCAAGAATGCCCTCACTGCATCCAGATGCTTTAGACACTGGAGTAGGGGGCACTTGGATCCTTTGCTTGGTGGGCTCCTTCCTTTGCCAGTCGGAGAAGCCCCGCTCATTTTGTCTTTTTGCAGCAAGCAGAAGTGCTTTTGCTGAAGACTTCCTCCCCTTTGGCAGCACCGGCTGACATTCTGAGAGTGTTTTAGTTTTCCATGTCTGCAGTAGCAACAGCTGGCTATTTCCTAATTTTCCATTTCAGAGCTTTACACAAGTCAAAGCCCAGTTTTCAGAGAGAAGGTTGCTTGCTGGTAGTAGCCAGGGTGGACTACTGAATTGGGAGCCATGTGCACGTCTGTTCAGTCAGCCCGTCCTCACTGGGCTGGAGTGATTTCAGAGTCCCATTGCTATGAGAGTTGATGATTTTGCCTTAGTGGAGCAACTTGTAGTGCTGAAGAGAAATAAGGTTAGGAATGATAGGCAATGGCCTGTCCCTGATGCTTCTCTCTGTCCACAGAGCCCTGAACCGATAACAGACTCTGAAGTGACTACCTCAATTCCTGGAGACGAGGCCAAAGAAGTGCAAAATGACCAGAAGCCTCCTGTGGCAATCAGCGAAGAAGCTGAGCATTCTGAGCTGGTAAGTGCCAGTTGTGGCTGGTGCCGTCTTTAGTGCGAGACAGAGCTGCAAGATCCTGACCAGCCAGCACTTGGTGTTGCTGGCTGAGGATGCTGAGTGCTGGAATGCTGCCAGGAGCTAGCAATCCCCCCAGCCAGTGAGAGCTGGAGAATGGGCTTTGACCTGTGCCGTTTAGGTCCCTGCCTGCTGGGATTCTGATAGGGACAGGCCTGAAGCATGAAGGCTTCCCGGCCCCAGAGGAGGGAGCATGTCCAAGACACTGAGCTCAGCCGTGTTGGATATGTAGGGGCCAGTGTGGTCTGAAGAGACCGGTCCCTCTCCAGAGTCTGGTCAAGGGGCTGCAGGCAGAGAAAGGTGTGATCTGACCTCAGAGGCTCTTTGGGGTGCTTGGTCCCCACGAGCTTCTGGGCCGTGCTTACTTGGGAGCATTTCCGAGACACACTGTGGAGTTGCCGCTAGAAGTGAGAGATTTGGTGCCTTTCTTGCCAAGTCCTTCCTTTGCCTCTTCTGGCAGAGCGCTCAGTAGCAGCATCCACTCTGAGTCCTCCCGTCATTTGATAAGCTGCAACGAGTTGATTGTGTTGTTCACGAGTCCTTGTGGGCCTGGTCCTGTCCGGTGTGGCAAAAGAACTGCATAGTTGTTGACCCATTTGTGAGGCAAAACCCAGCGGCAACATGTGTCTCTTGATACGTTCTGTTGTGTGGTCTGCCTTGATAAGTGCCCTTGAAAATGCGCATTGCAGCCTGGAGAGGGGAGAAGGCGGAAAGACTTGGACTGCTTTCTTGTGTTGCTAAGAACAGGAAAGGCATCTCGCAATTGCGGATGCTGCATGCTAAATCCAAGGTGCAACTCTGCACTGGGGGAGCCACCTGGCAGATAAAGGAGTCAGGGCTTGTGGTCAACAGCAGCTGAACATGAGGCGGTGTGATCCCAGCTGGCCGAGAAGGCCAAGGGCATGGTGGCCTGTGTCAGCAGTAGTGGGGCAGCAGGAGCAGGGCAGTGCCCTGTGCCCTGTGCTGGGCATCGGTGCTGTGGCCGCAGCTGGAGTGCTGTGAGCCGTTCTGGGCCCATCTGAAGCAGAAAGACATTGAGGGGCTGGAGCGTGTCCACAGAAGGACACGGCAGCTGGGGACAGGTGGGAGCACAAGCCCAATGAGGAGGTGCTGCGGGACCTTTAGGCAGGGGAAAAGGAGGCTCATCAGCAACCTTGCAGGCTCACTTCCAGAAATACCTACATGACAGTGCTCCCCGCAAGGGCCGATCTCATTCCAAGAATGCCCTCACTGCATCCAGATGCTTTAGACACTGGAGTAGGGGGCACTTGGATCCTTTGCTTGGTGGGCTCCTTCCTTTGCCAGTCGGAGAAGCCCCGCTCATTTTGTCTTCAAGCAGAAGTGCTTTTGCTGAAGACTTCCTCCCTTTTGGCAGCACCGGCTGACATTCTGAGAGTGTTTTAGTTTTCCATGTCTGCAGCAGCAACAGCTGGCTATTTCCTAATTTTCCATTTCAGAGCTTTACACAAGTCAAAGCCCAGTTTTCAGAGAGAAGGTTGCTTGCTGGTAGTAGCCAGGGTGGACTACTGAATTGGGAGCCATGTGCACGTCTGTTCAGTCAGCCCGTCCTCACTGGGGTGGAGTGACTTCAGAGTCCCATTGCTATGAGAGTTGATGATTTTGCCTTAATGGAGCAACTTGTAGAGCTGAAGAGAAATAAGGTTAGGAATGATAGGCAATGGCCTGTCCCTGATGCTTCTCTCTGTCCACAGAGCCCTGAACCGATAACAGACTCTGAAGTGACTCACTCAGTTCCTGGAGATGAGGCCAAAGAGGTGCAAAAGGACTGTAAGCCTCTGGCTGCAGTCACGGAAGAAGCTGAGCATTCTGAGCCGGTAAGTGCCAGTTGTGGCTGGTGCCGTCTTTAGTGCGAGACAGAGCTGCAAGATCCTGACCAGCCAGCACTTGGTGTTGCTGGCTGAGGATGCTGAGTGCTGGAATGCTGCCAGGAGCTAGCAATCCCCCCAGCCAGTGAGAGCTGGAGAATGGGCTTTGACCTGTGCCGTTTAGGTCTCAGCTTGCTGGGATTCTGATAGGGGCCGGCCTGAAGCATGAAGGCTTCCGGGCCCCAGAGGAGGGAGCATGTCCAAGACACTGAGCTCAGCCGTGTTGGATACGTAGGGGCCAGTGTGGTCTGAAGAGACCGGTCCCTCTCCAGAATGTGGTCAAGGAGTTGGAGGCACAGAAAGGCTTGATCTGACCCCAGAGGCTCTTTGGGGTGCTTGGTCCCCACGAGCTTCTGGGCCGTGCTTACTTGGGAGCATTTCCGAGACACACTGTGGAGTTGCCGCTAGAAGTGAGAGATTTGGTGCCTTTCTTGCCAAGTCCTTCCTTTGCCTCTTCTGGCAGAGCGCTCAGTAGCAGCGTCCCCTCTGAGTGCACCTGTCTTTTGATAAGCTGCAACGAGTTGATTGTGTTGTTCACGAGTCCTTGTGGGCCTGTTCCTGTCCAGTGTGGCAAAAGAACTGCATAGTTGTTGACCCATTTGTGAGGCAAAACCCAGCGGCAACATGTGTCTCTTGATACTTTCTGTGGTGTGGTCTGCCTTGATAAGTGCCCTTGAAAATGTGCATTGCAGCCTGGAGAGGGGAGAAGGCGGAAAGACTTGGATTGCTTTCTTGTGTTGCTAAGAGCAGGAAAGACATCTCGCAATTGCGGATGCCGGATCCTAAATCCAAGGTGCAACTTTGCACCTGGGGAGCTGCCTGGGAGAAAAAGGAGCCAGGGCTTGCGGTCAATAGCCGCTGACCATGAGGCGCCGTGTGCCCTGGTGGCCAAGAAGGCCAAGGGCATGGTGGCCTGTGTCAGCAGTAGTGGGGCAGCAGGAGCAGGGCAGTGCCCTGTGCCCTGTGCTGGGCATCGGTGCTGTGGCCGCAGCTGGAGTGCTGTGAGCCGTTCTGGGCCCATCTGAAGCAGAAAGACATTGAGGGGCTGGAGCGTGTCCAGAGAAGGACACGGCAGCTGGGGACAGGTGGGAGCACAAGCCCAATGAGGAGGTGCTGCGGGAGCTTTAGGCAGGGGAAAGGGAGGCTCATCAGCAACCTTGCAGGCTCACTTCCAGAAATGCCTACATGACAGTGCTCCCCGCAAGGGCCGTTCTCATTCCAAGAATGCTCTCACTGCATCCAGATGCTTTAGACACTGGAGTAGGGGGCACTTGGATCCTTTGCTCTCTTGGGTTATTGCTTCTATGGTTTTAGAAGGCCTTTTTATTTTCTTCCTGCTGCTAGCATATGTACTATTCCTGAACTGTTTTTTTCACGAGAAGATGCAGTTTGGTCAGGGATTTGGGTGTTGAAAGTCCTTTTCTCTTGCCAGGTCGGCCATTAGGACCTTGCACGTCTGTGTCATTTTAACAGTGCCTTTTCCTTCTGGCAAGCTTGCAGATCCAGAATTGCCCAATTATAGAATCAGGTTTTCAGTCTGGGAATTGAGCATTAAATCATCTCCTTTGCATTCCAGCTGGTCCTAAGATGTCAGATTAGTTTGGAGGGGCTCAGCTTGATTCTGATTACAGGCACTTTAGCACCATCCGTGTGGCTGTGACATACAGTAGATCTTGCCCCAGCGCAGATGCATAAAGAGTGCAGTTCCAAGGGCCATGCTCTGGGTCTGATGTCATTCCATAAGCTGCTACACCCTCCAGATTCCTCGAGAGTGTGGTTCGCTGAAGCAACAAGACAGCAAGTTCAAGATTGCTGCTGAATGGGGCACTGGCTTTCCAAGAGTTGATGTGTGTCATAACAGAAAGTATAGTAAGAGAATATATATAAGTGAGATCGATCTGTCTATCTATTTATCTATCTATCTATCTATCTATCTATCTATCTATCTATCTATCTATCTATTTATCTATCCATCTATCTAACTTTTCCATAAGTGATTCTTCCCAGCTCTGGTTAGAGGCAGGTGGAGGTGCAAAGCTCACCCTTAAGGCATCCCTTCAGCAGAAGAGGAGAGGCATGTTCTATCAACTGATCCCGAGCAGTCAGAGATGTCTCCCCTCCAGAGATGGTTGTTTTCCCCCCTCAGAGTTGTTTTCCTCCTCCTGCCTCTTCTGCCCTGAAGCCCCATTTTATTCTTTAAATTTCTCCCTTTCCTAGTGATGTGGAACGATTCCATGTTTTAGGTGGTGTTTGGTGACTCTTGTCATACATCCATTACATGGCACATGATTTTCTTCATTGGAACCCCTGAGGGTGTGTAAGTTCATTTGTTGAGGGGGGTTTCTGTTGAGAAACCCCCATCTTTCTTATGAGGGTTTCTGTTACCACTGGTGTGAATTCTCAGGTGACAAATGAGCAAGAATGAATGCCTTGGTCCTCCTCCATATACTGAGGTGGCTGTAGAGGCTCTCTGGCCTCCATCAGAGGAGTTGTGCATGCATCCTTATCTCCTGAATGAGCAGGATTTCTAACAAGAGTGTAGATGTCAGAAAGGCAGGAGACTAGTGGTGTGGCCTGAAGAAAACATGAACTCCAGAAGTGTCTCTCACAAGAAGTGAGCCCACAATGGAAGCAGAGCCAGGATGGAGCCGTGGGACAGGGCGGGGTGTCAGTCACAAAGGAAAGACAAACGGGACACAGCAGAAGTGGAGGGAGGTCCTCACCAGACCCTTGAGAAATGCCACACCTTCCCTGTCAGCTGCCTGAGAGGCTCTTGGAGCTTCAGTCCCAGATGGACCCTGATTGTACTGCCAGTGTCACTTTGGAATCTGTGCCTCCCCATGGGCAGAGAATGATGCAAGAGAGCAGCAGCACAGTGCTTTGGGAACATGTGAGCCCATCCGGCTTAGAGACTTGGCCCACAAGTGTTGTATGAGAAGTTGAAACGCATCTTCTTTTGCTTTCTGTGCAGGCCCTTCTAGAGAAAGAGCGTGAGCAGATTGCTTTATCAGAGGTGCCATGGCAGACTCAGGAAGAGGTGTTCCCAGCCCCAGAGCAGGAAGAGCAGCTCAGGCAGCAGGTGGAAGAGCTACAGGAGAATGGCCAGGTAAGCCTGGCTCACCAGATGACAGACTGAAGGGCAGAAGCAGGAGCAAAAAACAGAGCTCCTGGGACTGAGGAGGCCAGGAGTCCCACAGGCACTGAAAGCACAGAGCCTTGTAATCTGCAGAGATCAGCACTGGGATGGGAGGGTTAAAATGGAAGCACAGGTGGGTAGGGAAGCAGAAAGAAGTGGCTGAATGAATTTGATTTTGAGGCTGAAAGAGGAAAAGCTGAGCTGGTGACAGCTTCCTGTGACTTGCTCTGCATTTGTGTCTACAGAACATCAAGGCAGAGCCACAAGTAGAGCTGCCTGAAGATCAGATTGCCATCATGGCAGTGAAGAGGAGGAACAAGGAAGACATGAGAAGTGTCCAAGAGGAGATGAATCTCCATCAGCAGAGAGGCGATCAACAAAACCAGGTTAGTGCAAAAGTGACACACACTCCACTCAAGAAACATTTCACTTCTTTTTTACAGAACCTCAAGGACAACATCAGTGCAGAGCTGAAGGAAATTGAGGTTAGGATGAAGGCAAGAGAGAAGAGGCTGGAGGAAGAAATAAAAATGATCAGAGAGAAACATAATCCCCTGCTTCAGGCTGTACAAAAGCAAGTGAGTGAAAAAAGCAATAGCCAATGCAGTCACCAGACTAGTGGTTTCTGCCCTTCTTGCCTTTCCAGTGTAGAGTAGCAGGGGGTGGGGTGGTGCCTCTGAGTGCCATCCTGCTGTAGGGTCCATCACAGCCACTCTGAAGGACATTTTCTGGTGTGCTGAATCACAACATCTGCCCTGGAGAGTGAGGCTAGTCCTTTGGCCTTTTGGCTAACAGTCATTCAAATGGATTCCTGCTGGCCTGTTCCTGCACTCCTTCTTTCTTGAGGTATTTTTTACAGTGGGACATGGTGACCCAGACGGAGGATTGAAACAAGCTGTCTGTAGTCTTGTAAATCTGTTCTCTCCCTTTCCTCACAGTCAATGACTCTTGGCTGACAGGGACAAGCTGTAGTCTCTGACTGCTTTGTTCTGTTTGACTTGAGGTGGAAGCCTTGACATCTCACCTGCCAGCCCGCAAAGACTTCCAGCAAATGACTGGAAAGAAAAAGCCCCGTTGTCAGCGTGAGGCACAAGAGCTGTCCCAACCGGAGATGCTGCAGGTTGGGCATGTCCTGAAGATGGGCCAGGAAAAGAGGACTCAGTGGAAGGAGGTAAAGCATTTGAACAAGCATGTCTGCAGCCCTTGGAGAGGGAAAGGAATCCCTGGGGAGGAAGTGGAATGGTCATTGTGGCAGCCATCCTTCAGAAAATCCATGAGAATGGAACATGAATCTGGCTCTGAACTCGAGTAAAACCAGCCTTTGATACTGACCCACCAGTTTGAGAAGGGGCCATCCAAATAATCCATTTTAAGAGCCCTGCATGTGGCTGACAACATCTTCCTGTGGGCTTGCATTTGAGAAGGGATCTTAAATTAAACTTTGCCAGCCACCTTTCTAACACAAACTCTTTACTTGTCTCAGATCTACACAGGCAGTGTTACTGAACCTGCTGCAGCAGCAGCCTTGTCTAGTGGAGCCTTTGCTCCCCAGCCTGAGAAGTGGAGCCTGGGCAGTTTGTTCATCTCCAGCACTGACACAGCTGCTGCTCGGCCAAAGGAGACTAAGAAGTACTTGCAGCTACTGAGTACGTCTGGTGTATTTCTTGTCTGAGGGACAGTGTGTTGTGTGCATGTGTCAGTAGAGCTGTACCAAATGTTCCTCCTCAGTTTGGTGGCACAGGGACATTTAGGATTCCCTGTAGGAACTGCTGTAGAAAATCACTCTCTGTGTTGGCCATCTGTGCTACAGAGTTATCTGTCTGGTTATTGTTGTTGTTCCTCAGCCAACCACAAAGGGTTCAGAGACCCACCCAGTGGGGCTGCCTTTTTTATCTTCTGGAAGCTGAGATCTCTGCTTTAAAGTGAGCATCTTGCATTTTGTTTCCCTCAGGGAAAATAGTGAACATGAAAAATCCTGCAACAAAGTACAATGAACTGGAAAACATTGGCAGCGGGTGAGTCCAACCACAGTTACTTCTACACAACCATGGGCAGGTGATTTGCTGGTAGAATGTCTATCAAGTGTGAAGTCAGGCAAGCTGCAAACATATTCAGACACTGAGGTTAGATTGCTCAACCTCTCAGTACTGGCCAGAATTTGTGAGCAAGGTCAAAAGGCATTGTCAAAGACATCTCCATGCTTCTAAGGTCTTGCCTGCAGCAAGAAACAGGACCTGGAAGATCTCCTTGTCTCTACAGTGTGGGACAGCTCTGTGTTATTTTCCTTAGCACTTTTTAATATCTCCAGATCATACAGCCAGAGTAATGAAAGGAGAAGAATCTTGCTTGCCTGAAAAAGCAAACTACCCACTAGGATAGCTGTCAGATTACGGTTCTCAGGAACATTTCTTTCCAAGAGTTTGCTGAAGCACATACTCCAAGGTCAGGAGAAGAACTGCAACAGTTTAGAAACTGCAGCCTGAGATGAAAGAATAAGCTCTGTCTTTGAGCTAAGGCAGTAAACCCCAACACTCCAGGAACAGGCCCAGTGCCCATGCACTTGAGAGGAAAATGCATCAGCTGCCTTCTGGCAGACCCTTCCTGCATCCTGCAGATTTTAGGCACTTCCTGGGCTGGCTTTCACTCCACGATCTAAATGGCTTCTCCTTTCCTTGCTTTGTTTTGTTTCTAGGACTTTTGGAGAGGTTTGTAGGGCACTTGACAAGGCAGCAGGAAGAGAGGTAAATGTCAACAGCCCCTGCAGACTCTGCAGCTCTTGAGGGCTTTCCCCTCTGGTGTCAGCTGTGGCTGGAGCTTTGGGTGGAGCTGTGCAGTAAAGGCACAAGAAGCACAGACTGGCACCAGCCTGCAAACTGTATTTGGGCCATTCTTTGTCCTTCTCAGCTGCCAGAAGGAAGGTGAGGAGGGCAGCGGTTCCTTTCAGAGAAGGACGCGCTCGCTCGCTCTCAATTGCTAAAACAAAGGTGGTGCCTTAGAACATCTCACTGCTCTTTGCGGCTACAGCTTCAGAGTTGTATTCTCATTTCTGGCTGCCAGCAAATACATCTGAATGTTACTGGCAGTTCCTTAGCCATCTGCAGGGCTGCACCTGGGAACTGCACATAGGGAGAGACCTGCAAGGCATCCCTAAAAGCCCGAAGCCCCGCTTGCAGCCCAGGATGTATCCACCGAGTACCAAGGCAGGCATTACTTTTGAATCCCAGGAAGGAATGTGGTCAGAGCCTTGTGGGTTATGGTTAAGACATCTTTGCTACCAGGTGGACATTGTAAAATGTCGGTGGCCACACATCCTGAAACTGGCCTCCAAGGGAGCAGAGAAATGGGCTGTTGGAATGACAGTTCCTAATTATTCCAATGTCTAATCACAAGGTGCTTTGGCTCAGCTTGGCTGTGTCATTCCAAAATCACTCACTCCGTGTGTGTTGTGGTCTCGTGCCACCAACTTCTGAAGTTACTGAATTTCAATGTCATTTTAGGTGGCCATAAAGAAAATAAATCTCCACAGACTGAAAGAGAAGGAACTACTAGTCAATGAACTCATGCTCATGAATAAGCATAAGAATCCCAACCTGGTTAACTGTTTAGACTGGTGAGTCATGCTTTTGTCCCATGACTGTTTGTTTACTACTGCAAATATGCAAGGTAAAAACCCACTTTGGTCCCTGGCAGAAAACAGAGCTGTTAATTATTACTTCTTATTGTTCTTCTCATCTCCAATGGATGGGAAGAGAGTGCATCTTGTCTGCATGAGTTTTCCCTGGCACACGTAGTTTGAAAATTGTTCAAAAACCTGGATCACCCATATCTTACCAAATCGTAAGTTCATCATGAATCGTAAGCCTGTAAGTTCACTGCCACCATGTTGTTCTGGGGCTTGATTTATTTCAAGTGTCCTCTTACATGCGGATCAACTAACAAGGATTTCCCTTGATTGTGTTCCCTCTTTTCTATTGCTTTGCATGCCAGGAAGACTAGGTGCTTTTTTTTCCAGAAACACATAGTGTGAGAGGCTTTTTATCTGTTACTAAACTGCATTTTTCACTTGCTGGTCATCTAACACATCTCTTTTTCATAGCTGTACCTTTCTCCTTGAGACGACATAGACTGCAAACACTGCACGGCATAGAGGGAATGTCTACTCCTTTCATTCTGTCCTTGTCAGAAAGGGACCCGGAAACAAGAATCAACCCTTGTCGTTTCCAAACAGCAACGTAGCCATGCACGTTCATATCCACGCCCTTGTTTCCTTCTTTCAGCTACCTTGTGGATGAGGAACTCTGGCTGGTTATGGAGTACATGGATGGAGGCACTCTGAGAGATATCATCAGCAAGACCTACCTATCTGAAGATGAGATGGCAGCTGTCAGTCGGGAGGTCAGGGATCCCACCTGGGCTTCCAAGGGCTTGGGCAGGATTGTCTGGGAAACTGGGGCTCAGAACTGGAGAGATTTCATGTGCCAAGCTTTGTTTCTGTATTACTAGAATGCTATGGGCAAGCAAGAGCCTTTCAAGTGAATTGCGTGGCAGTGTGCCTGCATTCACTGTACTCTGTTCTTATACTCTGATCTCCTGCTGTTAAATCCTTGCTCTGTCTCTTGTGTTTGTATTTTCTATGCTCCACTTCGCCTCTCTAAATGCTTACCTCGAGCCTGTCTGCGCTGCATTCATCGCCTGTAAAAGCAAAGGTGCTTGTGGTAGGATTTGAAATTAATAGCAAAGAAAGAGCAACTCGTTTCTCACAGGTCTCAAAAAGCACAGTAGTGCACCCAGGATGACGTTTGCTTCTGAAAGGTGACTGATGTGATGTTTCCAAGTCTGTGCTGAGGCCAACAATAAATCCTTTGTCATGCAGCCTCCCACCTCAAAGTAACCCACTTCACACCAAAGGGAGGGATGTTTTCTTTCTTGGCAAACCCTTGTTTGTCCTCTGCATGGAGGGCACATCCACTGCGGGAGCAGTCATTCTGGCTGGTTTGCGGGGGGCCAGTCTACAACAGCAGTTGCTGTTGCTCTTTCAAAAGCTGACATGCCTCTCCTTAGAAAGGTCCTGCTCTGCTAGTGTTGGAGCAGCAAGCTCTTCCTCTCAATGGCACCGTGTGTTCTGCCATTACTCCCCATTCCCCTGGAAGGGGAATCATTTAGAGTTGTTTCCCGTCTTGTGTGATGAACTCCCATCACTAATTTTTGCCCTCCTGTTTCTGTTTTCCTTCCCAGTGCCTGCAAGGACTGGATTTTCTTCACAGAAACCGTGTGATCCATCGAAATGTGAAGAGCCGCAACATCCTTCTCAGCACCGATGGCTCTGTCAAGCTGGGTCAGTATATTCCTGGTCAGGAGCAGTATTCCAGGGATGTGGGGTGTGGGTCTTCTTTGAGTGACTGCCAGCTCTCCAAAAATGGTGCTGGTGGGAGTGCAAGGGCCCAGGCTGCAAGCTGAAGGCTTGAAGTTGCAATGTGCACAGAGGTACAATAAGGAACCAAAAGCAGACAAGAGTGGCGTTGGTCTGCATGTGTCCCTTCCGGAGGGAGGGAGGCACAATCTAAACCTTCAGGGGAATAAAGGCTACTGCTGTGAGCTGCGTTTAAAAACCTCGGTTTTTCTGGAAGTGGCCAGTTTCCTACTTCCTTGGCTAAAGCCCCAGGGAAACGGAGCATGGACAGTTCTCCAGGAGATTCATCAACAGCACATTCTTAGACTGAGAGTGTGGAATTCTTTTGCTTGCTTTCATAATTTGAGCTGGCTTTTATGGTGTGTTGTTTTCTCCACAGCTGATTTTGGCCTCTTTGCTCAGCTCACCCCTGAGCAGAGTAGATGGAGCTCAGTGACCAGCACTTCTGAGTGGATGGCACCTGAAGTCATGACAGGTCAACCATATGGCCCCAAAGCAGACATATGGTCTTTTGGAATCATGGGCATTGAAATGGTGGAACAAGAAGTTCCTTGCCAGAGGCAAACTCCTGTCTGGGTAAGGTGCAAACACTTACTGATCTCACTGCCCTTCTCACCTGTCCCATGTTCTGTGTGCCACTGGACAAAATCCCATTGCCATGTGCTGGCACCACTTCCACCAATGTCCCTTTCTAAATATGTCCCTGCAGCACATTGGCATCTGCTGTAGAGTTTTGGTTGCATCAGAAGGGAAGTGGCAGGTAACCAGTTCAGCAGCCTGCCATTTTTGCCTCCAGCCATGCCTGACATTTCTCATTTGCTTTTTGAACACTGTTGGAGCTTTGTTTCGGGAGGAAAGGAATTATTTAATGAAATGGTTAGATATGTGATAAAAATCCTTCAAAATGGAGGTTGAATCTTCTGAGGTTCAATTTTATAGAAAAAGTAAGAAAAAAGGATAAAAAAGAAAATGAAAAATAGATCAAAAACAACCACCAAAGCAGTGCCCAAGCAATTCTGCTAGCTTTTTCATTTTCTAACCACAGCACATCAATTTTCCTGCATACTGTAGCACATTTTCCAAATCCTGTGTGTCTTTGGAGCTTCCAGTCTTTCAAATAATTTGTACATTCTTCTGTCATGTCTCTGGGTGGCCTGGATAGCTTTAGGATGCATTTTTCTCTGACTGCAGTTAGAATTGCACTCCAAACCCTTGGCTGTTTCTTGGTACTTTAACAAGTTGATGAGCTGCAGTCAGGTGCCTGTGGCTGGGATCCAAGGTGTGGGGTTGATGCGGGTGCTGTGTTCCTTTACTGCAGGAGCAGGGTCATTCCCTGACTTGCACAGTTCTAATGACAGTGAGGATTTCAGCTCCCCACCATGTCTAGTGGCTGAGCTCAGCTGCAGAGGGACAGGATAAAACCCCCTTTGTGACCTCTGGCGGTATGGGAAAAGGAAAGAAAGCTGCCATAATTATTTTTACTCAAGGGGAGTGTGTTTGCTTTTTTAGGCTTGGAAATTTCCCTCTGGGTTGAAGAGGATAATAACAGAGTCTCTTTGGTCACCATCTATTTCAGTGCCACCAGCACTGAGCTGTTGGTATTGTGATGGACATTTTTATGAAGACCAGGCTGGAGCCTGGTATCATGGAGAGCTTGCCCAAACCTCGCATTTCTTGCCTGGCACTTTCTAAGATGGCATACCATTAATGCATCAACTAGAGCATCCAAATGAGCAGAGGGGAACCATAGGGGTAGCCCTTCTCCTTCTTCTGATTTGCCCATGAAAAGGTTTCCTCTTGCCACATAAAGAAGATGAAACTTGCAGACTGCTGAGAAAAAGAGCTGCAGGTGTTTCCCGTTTGTGTGCCCAAACAAGCATTTTCATCCCAATATATTTGTGCATGCATCTTAATGTGTCTGTGTTGAATAAGAGATTCCAGATGTTTGTTTCCTTACCTGAGGAATACCTGGTGGATTTCCCTTTTTTTTTTCTTCCAATTACCATTGTTTTCCAGAACAGGAGAGAAAGCTTGATGAGTTTCGGTTTGTGGCAGCTGTACTTAAGGGACCAACAATCCCTGCAGAAATGCCTTTCTTGTAATAATTCTTTGAAACAGAGTTAATGTAACTAAATCCCTCTCCCAAAAAGCTTGTCAAGCTGTGTGAATCCTCAAGGAACCAAACACGCTTTTGGTGATGTAATTTCCCCTAACCAGGTCAGTCCATGAAATCAGCTGCCAAGGCATCCATTTCCTGGATGTCGGAAGAGCTGTGGCCGCTTTGCAGATGGTGTTTCTTGGTACAGGAGAGTCATCTCTGCCTCTCTGCCAGGACAAAAACTGCCACTGCAGAGTGGAGGTTCAACAACGGGGTCTGGGAGAGCAGTTACAGATGTGAAAGAAGCAGGCCTAGCCTCGTGTTTCCTTTTTCTCCAGCCTCAACTCCAGATAGCCAAAGGAGGGAGACCAAAGCTGCAGCAGCCCAACCTCTTCTCGCTTCAGCTGCGGGACTTCCTGAGCTGCTGCCTGCAGACTGACGAGGCTCGGCGCTGGTCTGCCATGGAGCTCCTGCAGGTAAAATGTGAAAGGGCTGCAGGTGAAACAGTGTCCAAGGGATGGGCTCCTCCTCCTCTGAAGTCCAAGGCATCAGATAAGCCCCGCTCCTCCCCACCTCCAATCTTGGTGCTGCTAAAATGAAAATGGGTGAGGAATCCTGGACTGGGCTGGGCTGGGCTGGCAGGGAGCTCTATATGTCATGTGGTCCAAGTGGCCTGCAACGAGCAGGGACATCTTTAAGGAGATCAGGTTGCTCTGAGCCCTGTGCCACCTGATCTGGGACGGTTCCAGGGATGGGGCACCTACCAGCTCTCAGGGTATCTTGTGCCAGTGTTGCACCATGCTCCTAGTAAACAAGTTCTTCCTCAGACCTACTGTAACTCGATTCCCTTTTTGTTTAAAAATGGTAGCCCACATCCTATTGTAACTGGACCTGTTAAAAAAAGGTGTCTTGCACTCCCTCAGAGACCACATTGAAGGTTTGGAAGGTGTCAATAAAGTCTCCCCGGGACCTATTCTTCTCCAGGCTGAATAACTCCAGGTCTCTCAGTCTGTCCTAAGAGGAGAGGTGCTCTGTCCTCTGACTGTTTCTGTCACATTACAATTGTGTAATTTGGTGGTGTGTTCAGTTTTATCTAATGGCAAAAGACTTGAAGTAGAGCAGTGCAGGGTCCAGAGGCATGAAATGGTGGTGGAAGAACCCAAGGAAGCCAGTCCTGGCCGAGCAGTCAGAGATTTGGCTGTGGGAAAGAGCGGCTGTGGCAGGCTCACTGTGAGCCTCTGAGGGGCCCTGCTTTGTGTCCCCCACCCCACTCTTAGAGGTTTCTGCCACACAAACAGAAGCAGCTGAAAGAGACTTTTCCCAGCCCCATCTGCTGCCTGGCATGGTCAAGCAGACAGGAACTGCCCCAGGGTTACTGCCAGGTTGTGTGGCAGAGAGGGAACTGCAGGACCCAGTGCCACTCGGCTGTCCCTGCTGGGAAGGAAAGAAGGAAAGGAGCCATCCTGTGCCATCCAGCACAGGAGGGGCAGGGCATGGAAAGGTAGACACTGCTCTCTCACTTTGTGGAAATTAGCATGATGCCCGTCTTTCAAAGAGAGGCACCTATGTGAGTCTTTGGAGTTTCCTGAAAGGAAGAAACCCCAAGGACAGAAAGCACCATTTCCAGAGCCCTGGCAGGGCAAAAATCCTAGCAAGATGAAGACACCAGAACAGAGATGAGTGGGATTCTGGGCCAGGTTTGCCTGTGATGGCAAGGTCCTGCACATGAAGGTTGAGGTGCAAATGGCCCCGTTGGTCCTCTTGCTGCATCTTTCATGCACCAGAGGAATCCTGATTGAGCCTATAAAGCACTGTACTTGGAAAATCATGATTCATTGTTTGTTCGTTTGTTTGTTTTTCCTGTCGACAGCATCCATTTGTTACATCAGCCAAGCCAGCATCAACTCTGGCACCACTCATCATTTCAATGAAGAGGAAGGTGGAGACAAGAATGTAACAATCACATCAAGACATTAGCTTCACAACCAGCACAGAGCAAGATTGTAGATTAGGACTGTACAATAGGATTTTAAATAAATAAAGTTTCTCAAACCTCAACTCACTTGGAAGATTCCCCACCTTCTGAATCATTCAGAAAATTCAACATTTCCTTCTGGATTGCCAGTTGTTTCTTAATGATGCTAAGTCACACTTATGGCCTGGTTTTTTTTGCTGTGGTTTCTATGTGGGGAAGGTTCTTCTTCATTTATCCTCACCAGAATACACTGCTTTTGGAATATGGCCCACTGGCCTGTTTGTTTTTGTTTTTGTTTTTTTCTGCCCAGCCAAGGAGCTTCTCTTTGAGGCAGAAAGGGCAATGGCATTTGCAGGCAAAACCAAAGGAGGAGGCAGCAGCCAAGCCATCCTGTGTGGATGCAGGCCTTCCATGATGGCTAACATCTGGCCTGGAGGCTTCACAGTCAGAGATACCGTAATTATACATCCACCAGTCTGTGCCATTAGGGAAAAGATGTAAACATCCCTAGGAGGAAGGCATTTGAAAGCTGGGAGATTTAAATACAAACAACGCCAGCCAATCCCTGGCAAGCGTGGACACAGGAAGCTCTTGGCCACTGAGCTGGGTGGTGGTAACCACATTCAGCCAGTTAGGAGAGCAACCGCGCAGGTTTTTGACAACCGTATAAAAAAGAACTGCACTCAGTAAAATTGGCTGTTATTGTGGGAACTACGGAGTGTCGTGTCTTGTACATCTCAACTGTGACAGCCTTTGGTCGTGACTCAAGAGCATTTGGGTTCCTGCCACTTGGATTTGCATCCCTCAGTGCAATCTCTTTGGCTGGAGGAGAGTCTTGCTCAACTGAGAAAGCAGGAAGACCGGTGAGGGTGCTCTGAAAGGTCTCCAGGATCTGGTGCAGAGCTGACAACGACTGCAAGGTGAGAGTGAGCCCAGCCTTGTCCAGGGTGGAGCCCCAGCAGAGCCCTGGCAGAGCCCGGAGCAGCCTCAGCCCGGGCAGAGGCAGGCTTGAAGGAGGCCCTTGTAGCTGCAAGAGGCAGCAGCCCGGCTCTGGGTGCCTCCTCCTGGCACCGGGCATATCCTCTGCTCTCAGAGCCGAACTGGCAGCTGGCTGGTCCCGTGGGGAAGCGCAGCCGTGCTGGGCACAGCACAGACTGCTGGCATTGGCCGTCTGGAGTGTGGCCAGGAGGAGAGAAAGGCAAAGAGCAGCCGAGGGCTAGCTCCCTGGCTGAGGATTGCTACTCTTGTGCCAGGTGCCCTGTAACTCCTGGGAAAGGTCAGCGGTGTGTGCAGCACTCTGGGCACAGGGGGAGGGAGCCCTGCTGCTGCACAGGCTCCAGCCCAGGGCAGCATCCTTCAGGCACGGCAGTTCTGCCAGGGAAACCGAGGCCAGCGGGAGGCGCTGTCAGCTCGGCAGGTCACATCTGCAGGACACACTGCCTCCCACAGCTCTGGGAGGAAGCGCCTGCAGTCCTGGAGTTGTGCACTGAGCCAGAGCAAAGGTAGGAAATGCAGAGTGTTTTGCAGAAATATTCAGGGGCAGCAGTCCAGCCTGCTTTGTGCTCTCAGGAGCGCGCGCGCACACAGGCATGCACGCCGGTGCACACGCACACAGACACACACACTCAGACTCACACTCCCAACAAAATGCTTCTTTTTATTGCCTTTCCCATTCGCTGCATACAGAGGGAAATCAACATTCCCTCCTGGCTTCCTACTTTTCTGTCTGTCCCCTCCTCCCCCCTTATCCTACTTCCTTTTTGGTCCGGTGTTCAATCCCGCCCCACTCCCAGCTCACAGGAACGCCCGAGAAATTGAGTAGAACAAATCCAAACCATAAAAATAACAGTGCCTAGAAGCATCAGCTTTTGTTCTCTTTTCTAATAACCTTTTGGCTGCACCAAACTATTACCTCGTATCTTACAAGAGGGAATTGGGGATGAGCCTGAGGCTTGTGCTTGAATAGTGAACTGATTTGGAAGGGAGCAGAAGGGTTTCAGTAGGCAATTTGTTTTCGTTATTAATTTCTGAAGGAATGATGCAAAGTGGTTTCAGTCTGCAAAAGCAATTTCAAGGTGCATTGAAAAATTGCTTGTGTACAATTCCCAGAGAAGGAAGGTGGTGTGAAAATGTTTAACAAGTCATTAATCCCTTGACCTTTAAAAGACGGTGTTGAGCCCACTATTCCTTCAGTGCAGTGATGAATGTGTGCAAGTGGCTAACTTAGCCTTGAGAATAAAGCGTTTGGTCCTCTTAAGAAGGTAGCTGGAATGCATTCAAGGGGAAGAAAGTGGTTTGAGACGGCTTTTGACCATCACAGGAGAACTTGAGGAATGGCAAGTTCCTCAAATGCCCACCAGAGTCCCTCAAGAGATCCCTACTCTCGTGTCAATATCTTCTGAGAAGTGATTTAAGTCTGTCAAATAATTTGGGGAAATGTTGAGCTTGTGAGTTTCAGCAATGAGTGTGTCTTAATTCCATGGTTACAAGCTAGTAAGTGAGATTTCTGAGTGAGCACATGTTAGAAAAGTGATTCCCCATGCACCCAGAGCTGAAATAAAGTGTCATTTCTCACACTGACCTGTCAGTGGGGATGGGGCCCTGCTTGGGTAACTTTCATTGTAGTCACTTCTGTGGAAAGGTGAAAATTAAATCTTTTCCAGCCGTTCCCTCAGGGTTACCTTTATTAGGACCCAAACCTCTGTACCGCAGGTAGCCTGGGTGTGTGCAGAGCAACACAGCCCCACAAACCCCTCGGCTTTCCCACAGGTCATCCTTACCTGTTCCCAGGTGTGCCCAGCTCTGGCAGCAGAAAGAGCCCACCGTGCAGTGGGCGCCATGCCCTGCCCAGCCGGGGCTCTCTGCCACAGAGCAGCAGCAGCGCCAGCACCTTTCAACTCACTCCTGCCTTGGCTTCACCTGGGAGACGGAAGCCTCTGGAAATCAGCACCGCCAGTCATGTTCCCAGCTTGGAGCAGCTCCTGCAGGCAGGCAAATCCTGCCTGACTGCTTCCAAATAGGAATAAAGGCAGAGGTAGACACATACATACACAGAAGCCCTGGGCCTGTCCAAATAGGCAGATGTATAGGGGAATGCGTTAGGAATTATTATAGCTGTTATGCCAATACTGCCTTCTCTCCTGCCCTTTTCTCTCTTCACATTTCCACCTGTTCCCACTCACAACTCTCACAGTTTTCTGGTCATGTTTCCCTCCCAAATTTCACTCATTTCCCCCACCCTTTTCAGCTCCGTTTCCTCACACTTTTCATCTCACATTTCCACACCATCCCATTCGTTTCCTGTTCTTTTCCTTCCCTCGTGTTTCTCACAGATTTTCTCTCACATATCCTGTCCTTTTGTGCCCTCATGTTTGTCTCCTTTTCTCAGTCATGTTTCTCAGTTTTCTCCTCACATTTCTCACTTTTCCCGTCATGTTTTTCACCCTTTTCCCTCTCACAGTTCTCACACCTTCCCCCTTCATATTTATCATTCTTTCCGCCCAACTTCCTTGCAGTTTCTCTCTCACAGTTTGTGCCCTTGTTTCACTCATGTTTTCTGCTTTTTTCTGCCCTCAGGTTTCTCACTCTTTCCCCCTCAGTATTCTCTCAATGTTCCCCTCACATTTTCTGCCCGTTTCTCTCTCTTTGCCAGTAAAGTTTCTCATTCTCTTCCCCTCACATTTCCCTCCATTTTCTCTGATATTTCTCACCCTTCTCTGCTCATGTTTCTCAGAATTTTCCCATCCTATTTCCTGCCCTTTTCTCCTCTAACCTTCCTCTCCTATTTTCACTCATATTTCTCAGCATTTTTCACCTCAGTTTTCTCTCCCTTTCCCACTCAGGTTTCCTACCCTTTTCTTCCTCCCGCTTCTCTCCTACTTCCACTCACATTTCTCATACTTGTCACCTCACATTTTCTGCCTTTTTCCCCCTCACATTTCTTCACCCACTGGTTCCTGTCAGTGACTGTTTCTCTTCAGTAGTTGATGGGCTTCTACTCTTTTATTCCTGCAATCCCCTACTCAAACTAATGGCTGCCAGAGCAGTGGTCCAAGAAGGCCCTGCCTGTGCATCTGCTGAAGAGAAAGTCTGTGCTCCACCTGAAGAATCTCATTAAGAACAACCTAAAGCACAGATTTGGTTTGCATTTCAATTCTACAGAGTCTTCGTACTGTTCTAAATTAATAGGTACCCTGAGGGATACACATTCCAGGTGAGCACCCGCTGCTCTAGTAGTCTGCTTCAAGTAGATGCCATCTCCGTCTTCATCACCTCACAGTCACTATGGCTCCAGCATGGAGAAAAACAGTCTGTGATGCCTCCTTGTGCCAAATACTGTCCATTTGCACAGGAGATGCTTTTGGCACTCTTTTGGGGGGAAAAAAAATATTGAAACCCTGGAGTTTCTTCCTATTTTCACCTACTTGAACTGCCTTGACATCAAAATACTGCCAGCCAATATTACAAACTGTCTGGTGCATGTTTGTGTGCACAGACCAAAGGTGCCACACTGTGTCTGCCCCCAGGTGACTGTTAATGTCCATTTAAACAGAGGGCTGAAAGGGGGGGATTCTGCCCACCCTGCGCTGCTCCGGGGTCAGGGCTGGGCCAGCAGAGGCTGCAGAGCACGAAGGGAGCGATAGCCTCAGCCCTGGCCACCATCTTGTGTGTGGCTGCTTCAGCCCTGGCCACCATCTGGTGCCTCCACCAAGTCCAACTCTGAAGGGAGTGGGTTGCTGATTGGCCAGCAGGCAGCATCAGTAGCAAAGTCACCACCAGCAGCTTATGGAATAAGTGTCGTTTAATGAAGTGCAAAGCAGCAAAGAAATACAAATGGATAAGCTCAGCAATGAACCTGATTATTACTACAAAAAACTTGCCTATAGGGATTAAGAAAGATACATCACCAGTTACCCTAATACCTGCCCATCGTCCTGACCCACACGTCACCTGGGCAGCCCCTGTCATAGCAAAGGATTGCAGAGGCACTCCCAGTAACTGGGAGTTCCTGTGCGGTTTGCCCACCTGCAGGTGAGGCTGCCAAAGTTGCTGTAAGAGGGCCCAGATTTTATACTGTTGAATAAACAAGCCACCGTAACTTCTAGTGTGGGAACATCTGGTTTCATCCTCCTCTTGGCCTGGGCTCAGGGAGGAACCAAAGGAGTTTACTTTGACCATATAACTTCCAACAAAACCAAATAGAGGTATCTGATTTTGTGGCCTTGTCTGGCTTCTAAGTGTAGGAAGGTAAACACCTGTTTCACTAACAAGTGGATTCATACATATACTGGTAATGACCATGCATATTTTGTTAATGAGTGAATATAAATATAATGTTTGGTTGGAAAGTTCATCTGGAAGCCAGCTTTGGCTTAGGCCTTGTTGTACAGGCCTTAGTACTTCACTGGAATTGTCCTTTTACAAGCAGTGATCCTGTCCCCTCAGCTGCAGTGGAATCCTCAGCTGGTCCCACAGGGATTGCTCAAGATCTGGTTGTGCTGAGCTCCTTGTGAGTGGAGTCATCAGTCTCTTGGAGAAGCAGATTCTCTGTCACAGGTTCTAGAATTTTTCCCAGGGATCCAGCAAGGTAAGAGGAAAGGTCTCTGCAGCTCTGACGTGGAAATTGTCCTGCTGGGTGGCCTTGGCTGTGAGTCTGAAACACAGGAGCTCTCTGGCCATATGGTGCTGCTGGCAGAGCTGGCTGTTGCCTACTCAAGGCTCAGGTAGGCACCTGAGCTGCCTTGCTGCGCTGCAAAAACCATCTCAGTGCTCAGCGGCACCTCCCGACACCTCGTCTCAGTGGGGATCCCGTTGGCAGTGTCAGAGCAGTGGCTCGTTAGGATCAGTGCTACTCGTGCTCTCTATCCACCCTGGCCCTGGCAGTCCTGGCCCTGCAGCTATGCCCTCACAGTGAATGGGAACTGCTGCCTGATGTTTTTTGAGCTGCGCCACTGCTGCTGCTGCTGCTGCTGCTGACGCCTTGATGAATGAATTAGTGGGATTATGGGCCATACTGGCCTGTGATAGCAAGGTCATGAAGGCAGAGGTGCAGATGGTCCTGTCAGTCCTATTTCTGCATTTTTCTGGAAACCAAGGAATCTCTTTTGATCCTGTGAGGCACTGAGTTTGCAAAGTCATGGTTCCTTTGTTGTTGTTGTTGTTTCCCTTTGGAAAGCATGCCTATTTGAGATGGCATCCCTGTTTGGAGCCAGCTGAGCTTCTCTCCCATGATATCTGATCATTTCAGTGAATCAATGGAGAGGGTTCAGGAGGTGGTGATGACCATTTCAGGATGGCTCTCTCCAGTTCAAGTCCTGAGTGGGACTCAGAATTCAAACTATATCAAACTATATCAACTCCGTTGGAAGGTTCCCTTCCTTGTCATCCTGTGAATAAGCTCTACATTAACTTCCTGGATTGTTCAGTGCTTTTTTTCAAGATGGAAAGTCCTGTTTGTGGTGGCTTTTGTATGGTTAGGAATTGGGGGTCTCCTTCTGATGCCAAAGTTAGTTTTGCTATTTTATTTCCTTCATATATATTCACAGATGACTATTGTTGTAGAGTTACAGAGTTCCTATGTTCAGTTCAGTACTTTTTCTCCTCTGATAGGCAGAAAGACAAAACACATTCCAAAGGCTCCTATCCTATCTTGCCTCCTCTGGCAACCAAGGGTAAAACACGTTCTCAGGAGACTTTCTTATAAAGTAGGTGTAGCCTGTACAGTTAGTAGCAAGAAAGAGGGACTCCAGAGAAGGTGGAATGAAAAGGGGGAGATTTCCTCCTTATTGTGCTTACAGTTGGGAATTCTTGTCAATTATGCTACTTTTCCAAACTTAGAAAACCCAATTTGCCCTATGTGGGGGGGACATTTTTCCATATCTGCCCCTGGAGGCCTCCAGTTAGACCAGATTTGATATTACTTCCTATACTAATATTGTCCCAAAAGTGTGTTTTGTTTCTCACTCATTCGGGCATTGCTTCCTCCACACTGCAGTGCCTTTGGAATGCAGCCCATTGCCCAACTTTTTCGCAACCTTGATGCTTCTCCATGAGACAGAAAGTGCAATTGCATTTCCAAATGCCAAAACCAATGAGCCAGAGCATCCCGTGCAGATACAGGCCTGCAGCTGTTTCTGAAGAACATTTTGGTTCCTGCCCAGGGCAGCGGATGCATCCCCTCTGTGACTGCTGCTCCTTCCCTGGTGCCCATGGGTAGTCGGTACAGAGTTCTGCCAGGGGAATGGAAAAGGCTGGGGATGTCTGCTGACAGTAGATTGCAGTGGAAAATGTTGGGAAAATGTTTGACTGTAGCAAACTGTGAATTCCTTTACCTTAAATAGACAGTGCTTAGTCCTGTATTCTTCCGTTGCGGTGATTAAAGTGTGCAAGTGGCTGTCTTTGCCTTGAGAATAAAGAGAGTGGTTCTGTTAAGATGGTAGCTGGAATGCATTCAAGGGGATGAAAGTGATTTTAGGAGGCTCTTGACCACCAAAGGAGAATTTGAGGAATGGGATGGTCCGCAAACAATTGTTTCAGGGACCAGAGTCGTGACTGAGGCCCTGCCATATTTGATCCATGTTTCAGCAGGTTGACAAGACAATGAAGAAAACGGTATTGTTTAATACTGGGAAGTTGTCCTTGAAAGAGAAGCAATGTATTGTTCAGTCAGTGGTCAGTTCACCTTTGAAAAAGGAACAATGCATGATGGAGCCATTGTTGGCATGCAGTCAGTCGAGGTCTCATCTCACGTGATAGCCATGTGTGAGCTGATGCTGGCACTGGGAAAATTCCACTCCTGGCTCGGGGGTGGAGGGGTGAGAAGGATGAGATGCACACTGATTTGATCCAGGGCATGTCCTGAAATTTCACTGCCTACCTGGCAGATCTTGACAGTTTGACTGCTTCCAAAGTGGAATAAAGGAAGAGGTGTACATACACAGGAGCCCTGGGCATGTCCAATAAACGTGGAGTTACGTGGAGACATTTGTTAGGAATTATTTCAACAATATTATTTTATGCCAACAGTGTCTTCTCTCCTAGTTCCGTGCAATGGTTAGGGCCATTTTCTTGGTCTGGTTTCCTTCCATTTGGTGCCATCTGAGTGCTTAGTTCAGGTATAGGCTGTGGGTGCTTGGGGCACTATTGGAGTTGCTCTTGGATCCCTTGAACAACAGGGTTTGTCTCACAAGGGGACTTTGTTCTGCTTTGAGAACTTCCCATGCTAATTTGTGTTCGCTGTGTGGAAGGTTGGGCTGCTTTGCATAAATTCACAGACCAATGCAGAACGTTTGCTTTGTGATGTCAGGGCATGGTTGCCATGTTGATGTGGTGACATCAGAAGGTTGCTTTGGTGTGCAGAAGGCCTCAGTGCCAGAGCCGCCCTTGGGTGTGCTCAGCATAGGAGCATCCTCCTGATTGTCAGTGGGCAGCTGCCTACTGACAAGAGCCTTGTTTTTTCTTGTGTTTCAGCACAGTCTGCAAACTTGCACAGCAGTGCTACAATGATTGAGCAACTTGTTGCTGCAGTTTGCACTGTGTATGGTATCTCTTATTCGGCCTATTACCTGACTAACCTGGCATGTAAGTAGAGATTTTCCCAGGGTGTAACCTAACCTGGCTTTTGTATGTCTTCCTGCTCTTTGTTAGTGACTGGGTTGATTTTGAAACAGAAAGAGCATTAGGATGCCACTGGCAAAGCTCCTGTCAACATGTACTGCTGAAAACAAGGAGCCTGTAGCCAGGGGGCTGCAGGCAGAAAAACAGCTGTCCTGCTTCGCTGCCAACAGAACTTCCACAGCTCAGAGGGATTTTGGGCAAGATTTTCTGGCCAACTCTTTTCACCAAGTCAATGAGAATTAGTGGATGCAACTAATTAAAAAAACCAAAAGTACCTGAAGGAGAGCATAAAAAAGGCTGCTTTAGATATAGGGCAGAAAAGAAGCATTGAGTGTTAAAGAACTATATCCATTATAGTGGTCAAATTTGCATAAATATGCTGGCAAGATAAGCCAAAGCATAATTAGAGCAAAGAATATTGCACTGTTCTCTTGATGGCAGTGTGAAAGATATCTCCTTAACCATCATCTCTTTATCCACCATCTCCTCATCTATGTCATTCGCATCCTCTCTCTCATCCACCACCTGGATGCTTGTGGTGAATGAAAAAATGCTCTCCGATAGGGTTGACTGGCTCTGTGGGATTCATCAGTTCAGACATTTGTCTAAAAGAGACTTCTTCAATTTCCTTGCCCACTCCAGGTCACCTCAGACATATCTACATAGCTGCCAAATCTGAGGTGAGTGACAAAAGAACGTTTGATGATCCAAGTGTTTAAGAAATGACAAGAAAACAGTAATCTTAGCCCATGGCAGGAGAGCGTGGAGGTTAACCTGGGAGGAGTGAAAGCCAAAACATATCCATGCCTGCAGCAGCAACAGCTGGCGATTTCCTAATTTTCCATTTCAGAGCTTTACACAAGTCAAAGCTCAGTTTTCAGAGGGAACGTTGCTTGCTGGTAGTAACCAGGGTGGACTATTGAATTAGGAGCAAGGTGCAATTCTGTTCAATCAGCCCGTCCTCACTGGACTGGAGTGACTTCAGAGTCCCATTGCTATGAGAGTTGATGATTTTGCCTTAGTGGAGCAACTTGTAGAGCTGAAGAGAAATAAGGTTAGGAATGATAGGCAATGGCCTGTCCCTGATGCTTCTCTCTGTCCACAGAGCCCTGAACCGATAACAGCCTCTGAAGTGACTCACTCAGTTCCTGGAGACGAGGCCAAAGAGGTGCAAAAGGATCGCAAGCCTCTGGCTGCAGTCAGGGAAGAAGCTGAGCATTCTGAGCTGGTAAGTGCCAGTTGTGGCTGGTGCCGTCTTTAGTGCGAGACAGAGCTGCAAGATCCTGACCAGCCAGCACTTGGTGTTGCTGGCTGAGGATGCTGAGTGCTGGAATGCTGCCAGGAGCTAGCAATCCCCCCAGCCAGTGAGAGCTGGAGAATGGGCTTTGACCTGTGCCGTTTAGGTCCCTGCCTGCTGGGATTCTGATAGGGGCCGGCCTGAAGCATGAAGGCTTCCCGGCCCCAGAGGAGGGAGCATGTCCAAGACACTGAGCTCAGCCGAGATGGATATGTAGGGACCAGTGTGGTCTGGAGAGACCGGTCCCTCTCCAGAGTCTGGTCAAGGGGCTGCAGGCAGAGAAAGGTGTGATCGGATCCCAGAGGCTCTTTGGGGTGCTTGGTCCCCATGAGCTTCTGGGCCGTGCTTACTTGGGAGCATTTCCGAGACACACTGTGGAGTTGCCGCTAGAAGTGAGAGATTTGGTGCCTTTCTTGCCAAGTCCTTCCTTTGCCTCTTCTGGCAGAGCGCTCCGTATCAGCATCCCCTCTGAGTCCTCCTGTCATTTGATTAGCTGCAACGAGTTGATTGTGTTGTTCACGAGTCCTTGTGGGCCTGGTCCTGTCTGGTGTGCAAAAAAGAGACAGAAATGGCATAGTTCTGGACCCATTTGTGAGGCAAAACCCAGCGGCAACATGTGTCTCTTGATACTTTCTGTGGTGTGGTCTGCCTTGATAAGTGCCCTTGAAAATGTGCATTGCAGCCTGGAGACGGGAGAAGGCGGAAAGGCTTGGATTGCTTTCTTGTGTTGCTAAGAACAGGAAAGGCATCTCGCAATTGCGGATGCCGGATCCTAAATCCAAGGTGCAACTTTGCACTTGGGGAGCCACCTGGGAGAAAAAGGAGCCAGGGCTTGCGGTCAACAGCAGCTGAACATGAGGCGGTGTGATCCCAGCTGGCCGAGAAGGCCAAGGGCATGGTGGCCTGTGTCAGCAGTAGTGGGGCAGCAGGAGCAGGGCAGTGCCCTGTGCCCTGTGCTGGGCATCGGTGCTGTGGCGGCAGCTGGAGTGCTGTGAGCAGTTCTGGGCCCATCTGAAGCAGAAAGACATTGAGGGGCTGGAGCGTGTCCAGAGAAGGACACGGCAGCTGGGGACAGGTGGGAGCACAAGCCCAATGAGGAGGTGCTGCGGGAGCTTTAGGCAGGGGAAAGGGAGGCTCATCAGCAAACTTGCAGGCTCACTTCCAGAAATGCCTACATGACAATGCTCCCCGCAAGGGCTGATCTCATTCCAAGAATGCCCTCACTGCATCCAGATGCTTTAGACACTGGAGTAGGGGGCACTTGGATCCTTTGCTTGGTGGGCTCCTTCCTTTGCCATTCGGAGAAGCCCCGTTCATTTGGTCTTTTAGCATCAAGCAAAAGTTCTTTTGCTCAAGATTTCCTCCACCTTTGCGGCACCGGCTGACATTCTGAGAGTGTTTTAGTTTTCCATGTCTGCAGTAGCAACAGCTGGCTATTTCCTAATTTTCCGTTTCAGAGCTTTACACAAGTGAAAGCCCAATTTTCAGAGAGAAGGTTGCTTGCTGATAGTAGCCAGGGTGGACTACTGAATTCGGAGTCATGTGCACGTCTGTTCAGTCAGCCCGTCCTCACTGGACGGGAGTGAATTAGAGTCCCATTGCTATGAGAGTTGATGATTTTGCCTTAGTGGAGCAACTTGTAGTGCTGAAGAGAAATAAGGTTAGGAATGATAGGCAATGGCCTGTCCCTGATGCTTCTCTCTGTCCACAGAGCCCTGAACCGATAACAGACTCTGAAGTGACTACCTCAATTCCTGGAGACGAGGCCAAAGAAGTGCAAAATGACTGCAAGCCTCTGGAGGCAGTCACAGAAGAAGCTGAGCATTCTGAGCCGGTAAGTGCCAGTTGTGGCTGGTGCCGTCTTTAGTGCGAGACAGAGCTGCAAGATCCTGACCAGCCAGCACTTGGTGTTGCTGGCTGAGGATGCTGAGTGCTGGAATGCTGCCAGGAGCTAGCAATCCCCCCAGCCAGTGAGAGCTGGAGAATGGGCTTGGACCTGTGCCGTTTAGGTCCCTGCCTGCTGGGATTCTGATAGGGGCCGGCCTGAAGCATGAAGGCTTCCCGGCCCCAGAGGAGGGAGCATGTCCAAGACACTGAGCTCAGCCGTGTTGGATACATAGGGGCCAGTGTGGTCTGAAGAGACCGGTCCCTCTCCAGAGTCTGGTCAAGGGGCTGCAGGCAGAGAAAGGTGTGATCTGACCCCAGAGGCTCTTTGGGGTGCTTGGTCCCCATGAGCTTCTGGGCCGTGCTTACTTGGGAGCATTTCCGAGACACACTGTGGAGTTGCCGCTAGAAGTGAGAGATTTGGTGCCTTTCTTGCCAAGTCCTTCCTTTGCCTCTTCTGGCAGAGCACTCAGTAGCAGAGTCTAGTCTGAGTGCACCTGTCTTTTGATAAGCTGCAACGAGTTGATTGTGTTGTTCACGAGTCCTTGTGAGCCTACTTCTGTCTGGTGTGGCAAAAGAACTGCATAGTTCTGGATCCATTTGTGAGGCAAAACCCAGAGGCTGCATGTGTCTCTTGATACTTTCTGTTGTGTGGTCTGCCTTGATAAGTGCCCTTGAAAATGTGCATTGCAGCCTGGAGAGGGGAGAAGGCGGAAAGACTTGGATTGCTTTCTTGTGTTGCTAAGAACAGGAAAGGCATCTCGGAATTGCGGATGCTGCATCCTAAATCCAAGGTGCAACTCTGCACTGGGAGAGCCGCCTGGGAGAAAAAGGAGCCAGGGCTTGCGGTCAACAGCAGCTGAACATGAGGCGGTGTGATCCCAGCTGGCCGAGAAGGCCAAGGGCATTGTGGCCTGTGTCAGCAGTAGTGGGGCAGCAGGAGCAGGGCAGTGCCCTGTGCCCTGTGCTGGGCATCGGTGCTGTGGCCGCAGCTGGAGTGCTGTGAGCCGTTCTGGGCCCATCTGAAGCAGAAAGACATTGAGGGGCTGGAGCGTGTCCAGAGAAGGACACGGCAGCTGGGGACAGGTGGGAGCACAAGCCCAATGAGGAGGTGCTGCGGGAGCTTTAGGCAGGGGAAAGGGAGGCTCATCAGCAACCTTGCAGGCTCACTTCCAGAAATGCCTACATGACAGTGCTCCCCGCAAGGGCCGTTCTCATTCCAAGAATGCCCTCACTGCATCCAGATGCTTTAGACACTGGAGTAGGGGGCACTTGGATCCTTTGCTTGGTGGGCTCCTTCCTTTGCCAGTCGGAGAAGCCCCGCTCATTTTGTCTTCAAGCAGAAGTGCTTTTGCTGAAGACTTCCTCCCCTTTGGCAGCACCGGCTGACATTCTGAGAGTGTTTTAGTTTTCCATGTCTGCAGTAGCAACAGCTGGCTATTTCCTAATTTTCCATTTCAGAGCTTTACACAAGTCAAAGCCCAGTTTTCAGAGAGAAGGTTGCTTGCTGATAGTAGCCAGGGTGGACTACTGAATTCGGAGTCATGTGCACGTCTGTTCAGTCAGCCCGTCCTCACTGGACGGGAGTGAATTAGAGTCCCATTGCTATGACAGTTGATGATTTTGCCTTAGTGGAGCAACTTGTAGTGCTGAAGAGAAATAACTTTAGGAATGATAGGCAATGGCCTGTCCCTGATGCTTCTCTCTGTCCACAGAGCCCTGAACCGATAACAGACTCTGAAGTGACTACCTCAATTCCTGGAGACGAGGCCAAAGAAGTGCAAAAGGACTGCAAGCCTCTGGCTGCAGTCACAGAAGAAGCTGAGCATTCTGAGCTGGTAAGTGCCAGTTGTGGCTGGTGCCGTCTTTAGTGCGAGACAGAGCTGCAAGCTCCTGACCAGCCAGCACTTGGTGTTGCTGGCTGAGGATGCTGAGTGCTGGAATGCTGCCAGGAGCTAGCAATCCCCCCAGCCAGTGAGCGCTGGAGAATAGGCTTTGACCTGTGCCGTTTAGGTCTCAGCTTGCTGGGATTCTGATAGGGGCCTGCCTGAAGCATGAAGGCTTCCCGGCCCCAGAGGAGGGAGCATGTCCAAGACACTGAGCTCAGCCGTGTTGGATACATAGGGGCCAGTGTGGTCTGAAGAGACCGGTCCCTCTCCAGAGTCTGGTCAAGGGGCTGCAGGCAGAGAAAGGTGTGATCTGACCCCAGAGGCTCTTTGGGGTGCTTGGTCCCCATGAGCTTCTGGGCCGTGCTTACTTGGGAGCATTTCCGAGACACACTGTGGAGTTGCCGCTAGAAGTGAGAGATTTGGTGCCTTTCTTGCCAAGTCCTTCCTTTGCCTCTTCTGGCAGAGCACTCAGTAGCAGAGTCTAGTCTGAGTGCACCTGTCTTTTGATAAGCTGCAACGAGTTGATTGTGTTGTTCACGAGTCCTTGTGAGCCTACTTCTGTCTGGTGTGGCAAAAGAACTGCATAGTTCTGGATCCATTTGTGAGGCAAAACCCAGAGGCTGCATGTGTCTCTTGATACTTTCTGTTGTGTGGTCTGCCTTGATAAGTGCCCTTGAAAATGTGCATTGCAGCCTGGAGAGGGGAGAAGGCGGAAAGACTTGGATTGCTTTCTTGTGTTGCTAAGAACAGGAAAGGCATCTCGGAATTGCGGATGCTGCATCCTAAATCCAAGGTGCAACTCTGCACTGGGAGAGCCGCCTGGGAGAAAAAGGAGCCAGGGCTTGCGGTCAACAGCAGCTGAACATGAGGCGGTGTGATCCCAGCTGGCCGAGAAGGCCAAGGGCATTGTGGCCTGTGTCAGCAGTAGTGGGGCAGCAGGAGCAGGGCAGTGCCCTGTGCCCTGTGCTGGGCATCGGTGCTGTGGCCGCAGCTGGAGTGCTGTGAGCAGTTCTGGGCCCATCTGAAGCAGAAAGACATTGAGGGGCTGGAGCGTGTCCAGAGAAGGACACGGCAGCTGGGGACAGGTGGGAGCACAAGCCCAATGAGGAGGTGCTGCGGGAGCTTTAGGCAGGGGAAAGGGAGGCTCATCAGCAACCTTGCAGGCTCACTTCCAGAAATGCCTACATGACAGTGCTCCCCGCAAGGGCCGTTCTCATTCCAAGAATGCCCTCACTGCATCCAGATGCTTTAGACACTGGAGTAGGTGGCACTTGGATCCTTTGCTTGGTGGGCTCCTTCCTTTGCCAGTCGGAGAAGCCCCGCTCATTTTGTCTTTTTGCAGCAAGCAGAAGTGCTTTTGCTGAAGACTTCCTCCCCTTTGGCAGCACCGGCTGACATTCTGAGAGTGTTTTAGTTTTCCATGTCTGCAGCAGCAACAGCTGGCTATTTCCTAATTTTCCATTTCAGAGCTTTACACAAGTCAAAGCCCAGTTTTCAGAGAGAAGGTTGCTTGCTGATAGTAGCCAGGGTGGACTACTGAATTGGGAGCCATGTGCACGTCTGTTCAGTCAGCCCGTCCTCACTGGACGGGAGTGAATTAGAGTCCCATTGCTATGAGAGTTGATGATTTTGCCTTAGTGGAGCAACTTGTAGTGCTGAAGAGAAATAACTTTAGGAATGATAGGCAATGGCCTGTCCCTGATGCTTCTCTCTGTCCACAGAGCCCTGAACCGATAACAGACTCTGAAGTGACTACCTCAATTCCTGGAGACGAGGCCAAAGAAGTGCAAAAGGACTGCAAGCCTCTGGCTGCAGTCACAGAAGAAGCTGAGCATTCTGAGCTGGTAAGTGCCAGTTGTGGCTGGTGCCGTCTTTAGTGCGAGACAGAGCTGCAAGCTCCTGACCAGCCAGCACTTGGTGTTGCTGGCTGAGGATGCTGAGTGCTGGAATGCTGCCAGGAGCTAGCAATCCCCCCAGCCAGTGAGCGCTGGAGAATAGGCTTTGACCTGTGCCGTTTAGGTCTCAGCTTGCTGGGATTCTGATAGGGGCCTGCCTGAAGCATGAAGGCTTCCCGGCCCCAGAGGAGGGAGCATGTCCAAGACACTGAGCTCAGCCGTGTTGGATACATAGGGGCCAGTGTGGTCTGAAGAGACCGGTCCCTCTCCAGAGTCTGGTCAAGGGGCTGCAGGCAGAGAAAGGTGTGATCTGACCCCAGAGGCTCTTTGGGGTGCTTGGTGCCCACGAGCTTCTGGGCCGTGCTTACTTGGGAGTATTTCTGAGACACTGTGGAGTTGCCGCTAGAAGTGAGAGATTTGGTGCCTTTCTTGCCAAGTCCTTCCTTTGCCTCTTCTGGAAGAGTACTCAGTAGTAGAGTCCAGTCTGAGTGCACCTGTCTTTTGATAAGCTGCAACGAGTTGATTGTGTTGTTCACGAGTCCTTGTGGGCCTACTCCTGTCCGGTGTGGCAAAAGAACTGCATAGTTCTGGATCCATTTGTGAGGCAAAACCCAGAGGCTGCATGTGTCTCTTGATACTTTCTGTTGTGTGGTCTGCCTTGATAAGTGCCCTTGAAAATGTGCATTGCAGCCTGGAGAGGGGAGAAGGCGGAAAGACTTGGATTGCTTTCTTGTGTTGCTAAGAACAGGAAAGGCATCTCGCAATTGCGGATGCTGCATCCTAAATCCAAGGTGCAACTCTGCACTGGGAGAGCCGCCTGGGAGAAAAAGGAGCCAGGGCGTGTGGTCAACAGCAGCTGAACATGAGGCGGTGTGATCCCAGCTGGCCGAGAAGGCCAAGGGCATGGTGGCCTGTGTCAGCAGTAGTGGGGCAGCAGGAGCAGGGCAGGGACCTGTGCCCTGTGCTGGGCATTGGTGCTGTGGCCGCAGCCGGAGTGCTGTGAGCAGTTCTGGGCCCATCTGAAGCAGAAAGACTTTGAGGGGCTGGAGCGTGTCCACAGAAGGACACGGCAGCTGGGGACAGGTGGGAGCACAAGCCCAATGAGGAGGTGCTGCGGGAGCTTTAGGCAGGGGAAAGGGAGGCTCATCAGCAACCTTGCAGGCTCACTTCCAGAAATGCCTACATGACAGTGCTCCCCGCAAGGGCCGTTCTCATTCCAAGAATGCCCTCACTGCATCCAGATGCTTTAGACACTGGAGTAGGGGGCACTTGGATCCTTTGCTTGGTGGGCTCCTTCCTTTGCCAGTCGGAGAAGCCCCGCTCATTTTGTCTTTTTGCAGCAAGCAGAAGTGCTTTTGCTGAAGACTTCCTCCCCTTTGGCAGCACCGGCTGACATTCTGAGAGTGTTTTAGTTTTCCATGTCTGCAGCAGCAACAGCTGGCTATTTCCTAATTTTCCATTTCAGAGCTTTACACAAGTCAAAGCCCAGTTTTCAGAGAGAAGGTTGCTTGCTGGTAGTAGCCAGGGTGGACTACTGAATTGGGAGCCATGTGCACGTCTGTTCAGTCAGCCCGTCCTCACTGGACTGGAGTGACTTCAGAGTCCCATTGCTATGAGAGTTGATGATTTTGCCTTAGTGGAGCAACTTGTAGAGCTGAAGAGAAATAAGGTTAGGAATGATAGGCAATGGCCTGTCCCTGATGCTTCTCTCTGTCCACAGAGCCCTGAACCGATAACAGACTCTGAAGTGACTACCTCAATTCCTGGAGACGAGGCCAAAGAAGTGCAAAATGACCAGAAGCCTCCTGTGGCAATCAGCGAAGAAGCTGAGCATTCTGAGCTGGTAAGTGCCAGTTGTGGCTGGTGCCGTCTTTAGTGCGAGACAGAGCTGCAAGATCCTGACCAGCCAGCACTTGGTGTTGCTGGCTGAGGATGCTGAGTGCTGGAATGCTGCCAGGAGCTAGCAATCCCCCCAGCCAGTGAGCGCTGGAGAATAGGCTTTGACCTGTGCCGTTTAGGTCTCAGCTTGCTGGGATTCTGATAGGGGCCTGCCTGAAGCATGAAGGCTTCCCGGCCCCAGAGGAGGGAGCATGTCCAAGACACTGAGCTCAGCCGTGTTGGATACATAGGGGCCAGTGTGGTCTGAAGAGACCGGTCCCTCTCCAGAGTCTGGTCAAGGGGCTGCAGGCAGAGAAAGGTGTGATCTGACCCCAGAGGCTCTTTGGGGTGCTTGGTGCCCACGAGCTTCTGGGCCGTGCTTACTTGGGAGTATTTCTGAGACACTGTGGAGTTGCCGCTAGAAGTGAGAGATTTGGTGCCTTTCTTGCCAAGTCCTTCCTTTGCCTCTTCTGGAAGAGTACTCAGTAGTAGAGTCCAGTCTGAGTGCACTTGTCTTTTGATAAGCTGCAACGAGTTGATTGTGTTGTTCACGAGTCCTTGTGGGCCTACTCCTGTCCGGTGTGGCAAAAGAACTGCATAGTTCTGGATCCATTTGTGAGGCAAAACCCAGAGGCTGCATGTGTCTCTTGATACTTTCTGTTGTGTGGTCTGCCTTGATAAGTGCCCTTGAAAATGTGCATTGCAGCCTGGAGAGGGGAGAAGGCGGAAAGGCTTGGATTGCTTTCTTGTGTTGCTAAGAACAGGAAAGGCATCTCGCAATTGCGGATGCTGCATCCTAAATCCAAGGTGCAACTCTGCACTGGGAGAGCCGCCTGGGAGAAAAAGGAGCCAGGGCGTGTGGTCAACAGCAGCTGAACATGAGGCGGTGTGATCCCAGCTGGCCGAGAAGGCCAAGGGCATGGTGGCCTGTGTCAGCAGTAGTGGGGCAGCAGGAGCAGGGCAGGGACCTGTGCCCTGTGCTGGGCATTGGTGCTGTGGCCGCAGCCGGAGTGCTGTGAGCAGTTCTGGGCCCATCTGAAGCAGAAAGACTTTGAGGGGCTGGAGCGTGTCCACAGAAGGACACGGCAGCTGGGGACAGGTGGGAGCACAAGCCCAATGAGGAGGTGCTGCGGGAGCTTTAGGCAGGGGAAAGGGAGGCTCATCAGCAACCTTGCAGGCTCACTTCCAGAAATGCCTACATGACAGTGCTCCCCGCAAGGGCCGTTCTCATTCCAAGAATGCCCTCACTGCATCCAGATGCTTTAGACACTGGAGTAGGGGGCACTTGGATCCTTTGCTTGGTGGGCTCCTTCCTTTGCCAGTCGGAGAAGCCCCGCTCATTTTGTCTTTTTGCAGCAAGCAGAAGTGCTTTTGCTGAAGACTTCCTCCCCTTTGGCAGCACCGGCTGACATTCTGAGAGTGTTTTAGTTTTCCATGTCTGCAGCAGCAACAGCTGGCTATTTCCTAATTTTCCATTTCAGAGCTTTACACAAGTCAAAGCCCAGTTTTCAGAGAGAAGGTTGCTTGCTGGTAGTAGCCAGGGTGGACTACTGAATTGGGAGCCATGTGCACGTCTGTTCAGTCAGCCCGTCCTCACTGGACTGGAGTGACTTCAGAGTCCCATTGCTATGAGAGTTGATGATTTTGCCTTAGTGGAGCAACTTGTAGAGCTGAAGAGAAATAAGGTTAGGAATGATAGGCAATGGCCTGTCCCTGATGCTTCTCTCTGTCCACAGAGCCCTGAACCGATAACAGACTCTGAAGTGACTACCTCAATTCCTGGAGACGAGGCCAAAGAAGTGCAAAATGACCAGAAGCCTCCTGTGGCAATCAGCGAAGAAGCTGAGCATTCTGAGCTGGTAAGTGCCAGTTGTGGCTGGTGCCGTCTTTAGTGCGAGACAGAGCTGCAAGATCCTGACCAGCCAGCACTTGGTGTTGCTGGCTGAGGATGCTGAGTGCTGGAATGCTGCCAGGAGCTAGCAATCCCCCCAGCCAGTGAGCGCTGGAGAATAGGCTTTGACCTGTGCCGTTTAGGTCTCAGCTTGCTGGGATTCTGATAGGGGCCTGCCTGAAGCATGAAGGCTTCCCGGCCCCAGAGGAGGGAGCATGTCCAAGACACTGAGCTCAGCCGTGTTGGATATGTAGGGGCCAGTGTGGTCTGAAGAGACCGGTCCGTCCCCAGAGTCTGGTCAAGGCGCTGCAGGCAGAGAAAGGTGTGATCTGACCTCAGAGGCTCTTTGGGGTGCTTGGTCCCCACGAGCTTCTGGGCCGTGCTTACTTGGGAGCATTTCCGAGACACACTGTGGAGTTGCCGCTAGAAGTGAGAGATTTGGTGCCTTTCTTGCCAAGTCCTTCCTTTGCCTCTTCTGGCAGAGCGCTCAGTAGCAGCATCCACTCTGAGTCCTCCTGTCATTTGATAAGCTGCAACGAGTTGATTGTGTTGTTCACGAGTCCTTGTGGGCCTGGTCCTGTCCGGTGTGGCAAAAGAACTGCATAGTTGTTGACCCATTTGTGAGGCAAAACCCAGCGGCAACATGTGTCTCTTGATACGTTCTGTTGTGTGGTCTGCCTTGATAACTGCCCTTGAAAATGCGCATTGCAGCCTGGAGAGGGGAGAAGGCGGAAAGGCTTGGATTGCTTTCTTGTGTTGCTAAGAACAGGAAAGGCATCTCGCAATTGCGGATGCTGCATCCTAAATCCAAGGTGCAACTCTGCACTGGGAGAGCCGCCTGGGAGAAAAAGGAGCCAGGGCGTGTGGTCAACAGCAGCTGAACATGAGGCGGTGTGATCCCAGCTGGCCGAGAAGGCCAAGGGCATGGTGGCCTGTGTCAGCAGTAGTGGGGCAGCAGGAGCAGGGCAGGGACCTGTGCCCTGTGCTGGGCATTGGTGCTGTGGCCGCAGCCGGAGTGCTGTGAGCAGTTCTGGGCCCATCTGAAGCAGAAAGACTTTGAGGGGCTGGAGCGTGTCCACAGAAGGACACGGCAGCTGGGGACAGGTGGGAGCACAAGCCCAATGAGGAGGTGCTGCGGGAGCTTTAGGCAGGGGAAAGGGAGGCTCATCAGCAACCTTGCAGGCTCACTTCCAGAAATGCCTACATGACAGTGCTCCCCGCAAGGGCCGTTCTCATTCCAAGAATGCCCTCACTGCATCCAGATGCTTTAGACACTGGAGTAGGGGGCACTTGGATCCTTTGCTTGGTGGGCTCCTTCCTTTGCCAGTCGGAGAAGCCCCGCTCATTTTGTCTTTTTGCAGCAAGCAGAAGTGCTTTTGCTGAAGACTTCCTCCCCTTTGGCAGCACCGGCTGACATTCTGAGAGTGTTTTAGTTTTCCATGTCTGCAGCAGCAACAGCTGGCTATTTCCTAATTTTCCATTTCAGAGCTTTACACAAGTCAAAGCCCAGTTTTCAGAGAGAAGGTTGCTTGCTGGTAGTAGCCAGGGTGGACTACTGAATTGGGAGCCATGTGCACGTCTGTTCAGTCAGCCCGTCCTCACTGGACTGGAGTGACTTCAGAGTCCCATTGCTATGAGAGTTGATGATTTTGCCTTAGTGGAGCAACTTGTAGAGCTGAAGAGAAATAAGGTTAGGAATGATAGGCAATGGCCTGTCCCTGATGCTTCTCTCTGTCCACAGAGCCCTGAACCGATAACAGACTCTGAAGTGACTCTTTCAATTCCTGGGGACGAGGCCAAAGAAGTGCAAAATGACCAGAAGCCTCCTGTGGCAATCAGCGAAGAAGCTGAGCATTCTGAGCTGGTAAGTGCCAGTTGTGGCTGGTGCCGTCTTTAGTGCGAGACAGAGCTGCAAGATCCTGACCAGCCAGCACTTGGTGTTGCTGGCTGAGGATGCTGAGTGCTGGAATGCTGCCAGGAGCTAGCAATCCCCCCAGCCAGTGAGCGCTGGAGAATAGGCTTTGACCTGTGCCGTTTAGGTCTCAGCTTGCTGGGATTCTGATAGGGGCCTGCCTGAAGCATGAAGGCTTCCCGGCCCCAGAGGAGGGAGCATGTCCAAGACACTGAGCTCAGCCGTGTTGGATATGTAGGGGCCAGTGTGGTCTGAAGAGACCGGTCCGTCCCCAGAGTCTGGTCAAGGCGCTGCAGGCAGAGAAAGGTGTGATCTGACCTCAGAGGCTCTTTGGGGTGCTTGGTCCCCACGAGCTTCTGGGCCGTGCTTACTTGGGAGCATTTCCGAGACACACTGTGGAGTTGCCGCTAGAAGTGAGAGATTTGGTGCCTTTCTTGCCAAGTCCTTCCTTTGCCTCTTCTGGCAGAGCGCTCAGTAGCAGCATCCACTCTGAGTCCTCCTGTCATTTGATAAGCTGCAACGAGTTGATTGTGTTGTTCACGAGTCCTTGTGGGCCTGGTCCTGTCCGGTGTGGCAAAAGAACTGCATAGTTGTTGACCCATTTGTGAGGCAAAACCCAGCGGCAACATGTGTCTCTTGATACGTTCTGTTGTGTGATCTGCCTTGATAACTGCCCTTGAAAATGCGCATTGCAGCCTGGAGAGGGGAGAAGGCGGAAAGACTTGGACTGCTTTCTTGTGTTGCTAAGAACAGGAAAGGCATCTCGCAATTGCGGATGCTGCATCCTAAATCCAAGGTGCAACTCTGCACTGGGGGAGCCACCTGGCAGATAAAGGAGTCAGGGCTTGTGGTCAACAGCACCTGAACATGAGGCGGTGTGATCCCAGCTGGCCGAGAAGGCCAAGGGCATGGTGGCCTGTGTCAGCAGTAGTGGGGCAGCAGGAGCAGGGCAGGGACCTGTGCCCTGTGCTGGGCATTGGTGCTGTGGCCGCAGCTGGAGTGCTGTGAGCCGTTCTGGGCCCATCTGAAGCAGAAAGACATTGAGGGGCTGGAGCGTGTCCACAGAAGGACACGGCAGCTGGGGACAGGTGGGAGCACAAGCCCAATGAGGAGGTGCTGCGGGAGCTTTAGGCAGGGGAAAGGGAGGCTCATCAGCAACCTTGCAGGCTCACTTCCAGAAATGCCTACATGACAGTGCTCCCCGCAGGGGCCGTTCTCATTCCAAGAATGCCCTCACTGCATCCAGATGCTTTACACACTGGAGTAGGGGGCACTTGGATCCTTTGCTTGGTGGGCTCCTTCCTTTGCCATTCGGAGAAGCCCCGCTCATTTTGTCTTTTTGCAGCAAGCAGAAGTGCTTTTGCTGAAGACTTCCTCCCCTTTGGCAGCACCGGCTGACATTCTGAGAGTGTTTTAGTTTTCCATGTCTGCAGCAGCAACAGCTGGCTATTTCCTAATTTTCCATTTCAGAGCTTTACACAAGTCAAAGCCCAGTTTTCAGAGAGAAGGTTGCTTGCTGGTAGTAGCCAGGGTGGACTACTGAATTGGGAGCCATGTGCACGTCTGTTCAGTCAGCCCGTCCTCACTGGACTGGAGTGACTTCAGAGTCCCATTGCTATGAGAGTTGATGATTTTGCCTTAGTGGAGCAACTTGTAGAGCTGAAGAGAAATAAGGTTAGGAATGATAGGCAATGGCCTGTCCCTGATGCTTCTCTCTGTCCACAGAGCCCTGAACCGATAACAAACTCTGAAGTGACTCACTCAGTTCCTGGAGATGAGGCCAAAGAGGTGCAAAAGGACTGTAAGCCTCTGGCTGCAGTCACGGAAGAAGCTGAGCATTCTGAGCCGGTAAGTGCCAGTTGTGGCTAGTGCTGTATTTAGTGCGAGACACAGCTGCAAGGTCCTGACCAGCCAGCACTTGGTGTTGCTGGCTGAGGATGCTGAGTGCTGGAATGCTGCCAGGAGCTAGCAATCCCCCCAGCCAGTGAGAGCTGGAGAATAGGCTTTGACCTGTGCCGTTTAGGTCTCAGCTTGCTGGGATTCTGATAGGGGCCGGCCTGAAGCATGAAGGCTTCCGGGCCCCAGAGGAGGGAGCATGTCCAAGACACTGAGCTCAGCCGTGTTGGATACGTAGGGGCCAGTGTGGTCTGAAGCGACCGGTCCCTCTCCAGAATGTGGTCAAGGAGTTGGAGGCACAGAAAGGCTTGATCTGACCCCAGAGGCTCTTTGGGGTGCTTGGTCCCCACGAGCTTCTGGGCCGTGCTTACTTGGGAGCATTTCCGAGACACACTGTGGAGTTGCCGCTAGAAGTGAGAGATTTGGTGCCTTTCTTGCCAAGTCCTTCCTTTGCCTCTTCTGGCAGAGCGCTCAGTAGCAGCGTCCCCTCTGAGTGCACCTGTCTTTTGATAAGCTGCAACGAGTTGATTGTGTTGTTCACGAGTCCTTGTGGGCCTGGTCCTGTCCAGTGTGGCAAAAGAACTGCATAGTTGTGGACCCATTTGTGAGGCAAAACCCAGCGGCAACATGTGTCTCTTGATACTTTCTGTGGTGTGGTCTGCCTTGATAAGTGCCCTTGAAAATGTGCATTGCAGCCTGGAGAGGGGAGAAGGCGGAAAGACTTGGATTGCTTTCTTGTGTTGCTAAGAGCAGGAAAGACATCTCGGAATTCCGGATGCTGGATCCTAAATCCAAGGTGCAACTTTGCACCTGGGGAGCTGCCTGGGAGAAAAAGGAGCCAGGGCTTGCGGTCAATAGCAGCTGACCATGAGGCGCCGTGTGCCCTGGTGGCCAAGAAGGCCAAGGGCATGGTGGCCTGTGTCAGCAGTAGTGGGGCAGCAGGAGCAGGGCAGTGCCCTGTGCCCTGTGCTGGGCATCGGTGCTGTGGCCGCAGCTGGAGTGCTGTGAGCAGTTCTGGGCCCATCTGAAGCAGAAAGACATTGAGGGGCTGGAGCGTGTCCAGAGAAGGACACGGCAGCTGGGGACAGGTGGGAGCACAAGCCCAATGAGGAGGTGCTGCGGGAGCTTTAGGCAGGGGAAAAGGAGGCTCATCAGCAACCTTGCAGGCTCACTTCCAGAAATGCCTACATGACAGTGCTCCCCGCAAGGGCCGTTCTCATTGCAAGAATGCCCTCACTGCATCCAGATGCTTTAGACACTGGAGTAGGGGGCACTTGGATCCTTTGCTTGGTGGGCTCCTTCCTTTGCCAGTCGGAGAAGCCCCGCTCATTTTGTCTTCAAGCAGAAGTGCTTTTGCTGAAGACTTCCTCCCCTTTGGCAGCACCGGCTGACATTCTGAGAGTGTTTTAGTTTTCCATGTCTGCAGCAGCAACAGCTGCCTATTTCCTAATTTTCCATTTCAGAGCTTTACACAAGTCAAAGCCCAGTTTTCAGAGAGAAGGTTGCTTGCTGGTAGTAGCCAGGGTGGACTACTGAATTGGGAGCCATGTGCACGTCTGTTCAGTCAGCCCGTCCTCACTGGACTGGAGTGACTTCAGAGTCCCATTGCTATGAGAGTTGATGATTTTGCCTTAGTGGAGCAACTTGTAGAGCTGAAGAGAAATAAGGTTAGGAATGATAGGCAATGGCCTGTCCCTGATGCTTCTCTCTGTCCACAGAGCCCTGAACCGATAACAAACTCTGAAGTGACTCTTTCAATTCCTGGGGACGAGGCCAAAGAGGCGCAAAAGGACCAGAAGCCTCCTGTGACAATCAGCGAAGAAGCTGAGCATTCTGAGCCGGTAAGTGCCAGTTGTGGCTGGTGCCATCTTTAGTGCGAGACAGAGCTGCAAGATCCTGACCAGCCAGCACTTGGTGTTGCTGGCTGAGGATGCTGAGTGCTGGAATGTTGCCAGGAGCTAGCAATCCCCCCAGCCAGTGAGAGACGGAGAATGGGCTTGGACCTGTGCCGTTTAGGTCCCTGCCTGCTGGGATTCTGATAGGGGCCGGCCTGAAGCATGAAGGCTTCCCGGCCCCAGAGGAGGGAGCATGTCCAAGACACTGAGCTCAGCCGTGTTGGATATGTCGGGGCCAGTGTGGTCTGAAGAGACCGGTCCCTCTCCAGAGTCTGGTCAAGGGGCTGCAGGCAGAGAAAGGTGTGATCTGACCTCAGAGGCTCTTTGGGGAGCTTGGTCCCCACGAGCTTCTGGGCCGTGCTTACTTGGGAGCATTTCCGAGACACACTGTGGAGTTGCCGCTAGAAGTGAGAGATTTGGTGCCTTTCTTGCCAAGTCCTTCCTTTGCCTCTTCTGGCAGAGCGCTCAGTAGCAGCATCCCCTCTGAGTCCTCCTGTCATTTGATTAGCTGCAACGAGTTGATTGTGTTGTTCACGAGTCCTTGTGGGCCTGGTCCTGTCTGTTGTGCAAAAAAGAGACAGAAATGGCATAGTTCTGGACCCATTTGTGAGGCAAAACCCAGCGGCAACATGTGTCTCTTGATACTTTCTGTGGTGTGGTCTGCCTTGATAAGTGCCCTTGAAAATGTGCATTGCAGCCTGGAGAGGGGAGAAGGCGGAAAGACTTGGATTGCTTTCTTGTGTTGCTAAGAGCAGGAAAGACATCTCGCAATTCCGGATGCCGGATCCTAAATCCAAGGTGCAACGTAGCACCTGGGGAGCTGCCTGGGACAAAAAGGAGCCAGGGCTTGCGGTCAATAGCAGCTGACCATGAGGCGCCGTGTGCCCTGGTGGCCAAGAAGGCCAAGGGCATGGTGGCCTGTGTCAGCAGTAGTGGGGCAGCAGGAGCAGGGCAGTGACCTGTGCCCTGTGCTGGGCATCGGTGCTGTGGCCGCAGCTGGAGTGCTGTGAGCAGTTCTGGGCCCATCTGAAGCAGAAAGACATTGAGGGGCTGGAGCATGTCCAGAGAAGGACACGGCAGCTGGGGACAGGTGGGAGCACAAGCCCAATGAGGAGGTGCTGCGGGAGCTTTAGGCAGGGGAAAAGGAGGCTCATCAGCAACCTTGCAGGCTCACTTCCAGAAATGCCTACATGACAGTGCTCCCCGCAAGGGCCGTTCTCATTCCAAGAATGCCCTCACTGCATCCAGATGCTTTAGACACTGGAGTAGGGGGCACTTGGATCCTTTGCTTGGTGGGCTCCTTCCTTTGCCAGTCGGAGAAGCCCCGCTCATTTTGTCTTCAAGCAGAAGTGCTTTTGCTGAAGACTTCCTCCCCTTTGGCAGCACCGGCTGACATTCTGAGAGTGTTTTAGTTTTCCGTGTCTGCAGCAGCAACAGCTGGCTATTTCCTAATTTTCCATTTCAGAGCTTTACACAAGTCAAAGCCCAGTTTTCAGAGAGAAGGTTGCTTGCTGGTAGTAGCCAGGGTGGACTACTGAATTGGGAGCCATGTGCACGTCTGTTCAGTCAGCCCGTCCTCACTGGACTGGAGTGACTTCAGAGTCCCATTGCTATGAGAGTTGATGATTTTGCCTTAGTGGAGCAACTTGTAGAGCTGAAGAGAAATAAGGTTAGGAATGATAGGCAATGGCCTGTCCCTGATGCTTCTCTCTGTCCACAGAGCCCTGAACCGATAACAAACTCTGAAGTGACTCACTCAGTTCCTGGAGATGAGGCCAAAGAGGTGCAAAAGGACTGTAAGCCTCTGGCTGCAGTCACGGAAGAAGCTGAGCATTCTGAGCCGGTAAGTGCCAGTTGTGGCTGGTGCTGTATTTAGTGCGAGACACAGCTGCAAGGTCCTGACCAGCCAGCACTTGGTGTTGCTGGCTGAGGATGCTGAGTGCTGGAATGCTGCCAGGAGCTAGCAATCCCCCCAGCCAGTGAGAGCTGGAGAATAGGCTTTGACCTGTGCCGTTTAGGTCTCAGCTTGCTGGGATTCTGATAGGGGCCGGCCTGAAGCATGAAGGCTTCCGGGCCCCAGAGGAGGGAGCATGTCCAAGACACTGAGCTCAGCCGTGTTGGATACCTTGGGGGCCAGTGTGGTCTGAAGAGACCGGTCCCTCTCCAGAGTCTGGTCAAGGAGTTGGAGGCACAGAAAGGCTTGATCTGACCCCAGAGGCTCTTTGGGGTGCTTGGTCCCCACGAGCTTCTGGGCCGTGCTTACTTGGGAGCATTTCCGAGACACACTGTGGAGTTGCCGCTAGAAGTGAGAGATTTGGTGCCTTTCTTGCCAAGTCCTTCCTTTGCCTCTTCTGGCAGAGCGCTCAGTAGCAGCGTCCCCTCTGAGTGCACCTGTCTTTTGATAAGCTGCAACGAGTTGATTGTGTTGTTCACGAGTCCTTGTGGGCCTGGTCCTGTCCAGTGTGGCAAAAGAACTGCATAGTTGTGGACCCATTTGTGAGGCAAAACCCAGCGGCAACATGTGTCTCTTGATACTTTCTGTGGTGTGGTCTGCCTTGATAAGTGCCCTTGAAAATGTGCATTGCAGCCTGGAGAGGGGAGAAGGCGGAAAGACTTGGATTGCTTTCTTGTGTTGCTAAGAGCAGGAAAGACATCTCGCAATTGCGGATGCCGGATCCTAAATCCAAGGTGCAACTTTGCACCTGGGGAGCTGCCTGGGAGAAAAAGGAGCCAGGGCTTGCGGTCAATAGCAGCTGACCATGAGGCGCCGTGTGCCCTGGTGGCCAAGAAGGCCAAGGGCATGGTGGCCTGTGTCAGCAGTAGTGGGGCAGCAGGAGCAGGGCAGTGACCTGTGCCCTGTGCTGGGCATCGGTGCTGTGGCCGCAGCTGGAGTGCTGTGAGCAGTTCTGGGCCCATCTGAAGCAGAAAGACATTGAGGGGCTGGAGCGTGTCCAGAGAAGGACACGGCAGCTGGGGACAGGTGGGAGCACAAGCCCAATGAGGAGGTGCTGCGGGAGCTTTAGGCAGGGGAAAAGGAGGCTCATCAGCAACCTTGCAGGCTCACTTCCAGAAATGCCTACATGACAGTGCTCCCCGCAAGGGCCGTTCTCATTCCAAGAATGCCCTCACTGCATCCAGATGCTTTAGACACTGGAGTAGGGGGCACTTGGATCCTTTGCTTGGTGGGCTCCTTCCTTTGCCAGTCGGAGAAGCCCCGCTCATTTTGTCTTCAAGCAGAAGTGCTTTTGCTGAAGACTTCCTCCCCTTTGGCAGCACCGGCTGACATTCTGAGAGTGTTTTAGTTTTCCGTGTCTGCAGCAGCAACAGCTGGCTATTTCCTAATTTTCCATTTCAGAGCTTTACACAAGTCAAAGCCCAGTTTTCAGAGAGAAGGTTGCTTGCTGGTAGTAGCCAGGGTGGACTACTGAATTGGGAGCCATGTGCACGTCTGTTCAGTCAGCCCGTCCTCACTGGACTGGAGTGACTTCAGAGTCCCATTGCTATGAGAGTTGATGATTTTGCCTTAGTGGAGCAACTTGTAGAGCTGAAGAGAAATAAGGTTAGGAATGATAGGCAATGGCCTGTCCCTGATGCTTCTCTATGTCCACAGAGCCCTGAACCGATAACAAACTCTGAAGTGACTCTTTCAATTCCTGGGGACGAGGCCAAAGAGGCGCAAAAGGACCAGAAGCCTCCTGTGACAATCAGCGAAGAAGCTGAGCATTCTGAGCCGGTAAGTGCCAGTTGTGGCTGGTGCCATCTTTAGTGCGAGACAGAGCTGCAAGATCCTGACCAGCCAGCACTTGGTGTTGCTGGCTGAGGATGCTGAGTGCTGGAATGTTGCCAGGAGCTAGCAATCCCCCCAGCCAGTGAGAGACGGAGAATGGGCTTGGACCTGTGCCGTTTAGGTCCCTGCCTGCTGGGATTCTGATAGGGGCCGGCCTGAAGCATGAAGGCTTCCCGGCCCCAGAGGAGGGAGCATGTCCAAGACACTGAGCTCAGCCGTGTTGGATATGTAGTGGCCAGTGTGGTCTGAAGAGACCGGTCCCTCTCCAGAGTCTGGTCAAGGGGCTGCAGGCAGAGAAAGGTGTGATCTGACCTCAGAGGCTCTTTGGGGAGCTTGGTCCCCACGAGCTTCTGGGCCGTGCTTACTTGGGAGCATTTCCGAGACACACTGTGGAGTTGCCGCTAGAAGTGAGAGATTTGGTGCCTTTCTTGCCAAGTCCTTCCTTTGCCTCTTCTGGCAGAGCGCTCAGTATCAGCGTCCACGCTGAGTCCTCCTGTCATTTGATAAGCTGCAACGAGTTGATTGTGTTGTTCACGAGTCCTTGTGGGCCTGGTCCTGTCTGTTGTGCAAAAAAGAGACAGAAATGGCATAGTTCTGGACCCATTTGTGAGGCAAAACCCAGCGGCAACATGTGTCTCTTGATACTTTCTGTGGTGTGGCCTGCCTTGATAAGTGCCCTTGAAAATGTGCATTGCAGCCTGGAGAGGGGAGAAGGCGGAAAGACTTGGATTGCTTTCTTGTGTTGCTAAGAGCAGGAAAGACATCTCGCAATTGCGGATGCCGGATCCTAAATCCAAGGTGCAACGTAGCACCTGGGGAGCTGCCTGGGAGAAAAAGGAGCCAGGGCTTGCGGTCAATAGCAGCTGACCATGAGGCGCCGTGTGCCCTGGTGGCCAAGAAGGCCAAGGGCATGGTGGCCTGTGTCAGCAGTAGTGGGGCAGCAGGAGCAGGGCAGTGCCCTGTGCCCTGTGCTGGGCATCGGTGCTGTGGCCGCAGCTGGAGTGCTGTGAGCCGTTCTGGGCCCATCTGAAGCAGAAAGACATTGAGGGGCTGGAGCGTGTCCAGAGAAGGACACGGCAGCTGGGGACAGGTGGGAGCACAAGCCCAATGAGGAGGTGCTGCGGGAGCTTTAGGCAGGGGAAAGGGAGGCTCATCAGCAACCTTGCAGGCTCACTTCCAGAAATGCCTACATGACAGTGCTCCCCGCAAGGGCCGTTCTCATTCCAAGAATGCCCTCACTGCATCCAGATGCTTTAGACACTGGAGTAGGGGGCACTTGGATCCTTTGCTTGGTGGGCTCCTTCCTTTGCCAGTCGGAGAAGCCCCGCTCATTTTGTCTTCAAGCAGAAGTGCTTTTGCTGAAGACTTCCTCCCCTTTGGCAGCACCGGCTGACATTCTGAGAGTGTTTTAGTTTTCCATGTCTGCAGCAGCAACAGCTGGCTATTTCCTAATTTTCCATTTCAGAGCTTTACACAAGTCAAAGCCCAGTTTTCAGAGAGAAGGTTGCTTGCTGGTAGTAGCCAGGGTGGACTACTGAATTGGGAGCCATGTGCACGTCTGTTCAGTCAGCCCGTCCTCACTGGACTGGAGTGACTTCAGAGTCCCATTGCTATGAGAGTTGATGATTTTGCCTTAGTGGAGCAACTTGTAGAGCTGAAGAGAAATAAGGTTAGGAATGATAGGCAATGGCCTGTCCCTGATGCTTCTCTCTGTCCACAGAGCCCTGAACCGATAACAAACTCTGAAGTGACTCTTTCAATTCCTGGGAACGAGGCCAAAATGGCGCAAAAGGACCAGAAGCCTCCTGTGGCAATCAGCGAAGAAGCTGAGCATTCTGAGCCCGTAAGTGCCAGTTGTGGCTGGTGCCATCTTTAGTGCGAGACAGAGCTGCAAGATCCTGACCAGCCAGCACTTGGTGTTGCTGGCTGAGGATGCTGAGTGCTGGAATGCTGCCAGGAGCTAGCAATCCCCCCAGCCAGTGAGAGCTGGAGAATGGGCTTTGACCTGTGCCGTTTAGGTCCCTGCCTGCTGGGATTCTGATAGGGACAGGCCTGAAGCATGAAGGCTTCCCGGCCCCAGAGGAGGGAGCATGTCCAAGACACTGAGCTCAGCCGTGTTGGATATGTCGGGGCCAGTGTGGTCTGAAGAGACCGGTCCCTCTCCAGAGTCTGGTCAAGGGGCTGCAGGCAGAGAAAGGTGTGATCTGACCCCAGAGGTTCTTTGGGGTGCTTGGTCCCCACGAGCTTCTGGGCCGTGCTTACTTGGGAGTATTTCCGAGACACACTGTGGAGTTGCCGCTAGAAGTGAGAGATTTGGTGCCTTTCTTGCCAAGTCCTTCCTTTGCCTCTTCTGGCAGAGCGCTCAGTAGCAGCGTCCCCTCTGAGTCCTCCTGTCATTTGATAAGCTGCAACGAGTTGATTGTGTTGTTCACGAGTCCTTGTGGGCCTGGTCCTGTCTGTTGTGCAAAAAAGAGATAGAAATGGCATAGTTCTGGACCCATTTGTGAGGCAAAACCCAGCGGCAACATGTGTCTCTTGATACTTTGTGTGGTGTGGTCTGCCTTGATAAGTGCCCTTGAAAATGTGCATTGCAGCCTGGAGAGGGGAGAAGGCGGAAAGACTTGGATTGCTTTCTTGTGTTGCTAAGAGCAGGAAAGACATCTCGCAATTCCGGATGCCGGATCCTAAATCCAAGGTGCAACTTTGCACCTGGGGAGCTGCCTGGGACAAAAAGGATCCAGGGCTTGCGGTCAATAGCAGCTGACCATGAGGCGCCGTGTGCCCTGGTGGCCAAGAAGGCCAAGGGCATGGTGGCCTGTGTCAGCAGTAGTGGGGCAGCAGGAGCAGGGCAGTGACCTGTGCCCTGTTCCTTGTTCCATGTTCCCTGTTCCCTGTTCCCTGTTCCCTGTGCCCTCTGCCCTGTGCCATGTGCCGTTTCTCCTGTGCTGGGCATTGGTGCTGTGGCCGCAGCTGGAGTGCTGTGAGCCGTTCTGGGCCCATCTGAAGCAGAAAGACATTGAGGGGCTGGAGCGTGTCCAGTGAAGGACACGGCAGCTGGGGACAGGTGGGAGCACAAGCCCAATGAGGAGGTGCTGCGGGAGCTTTAGGCAGGGGAAAGGGAGGCTCATCAGCAACCTTGCAGGCTCACTTCCAGAAATGCCTACATGACAGTGCTCCCCGCAAGGGCCGTTCTCATTCCAAGAATGCCCTCACTGCATCCAGATGCTTTAGACACTGGAGTAGGTGGCACTTGGATCCTTTGCTTGGTGGGCTCCTTCCTTTGCCAGTCGGAGAAGCCCCGCTCATTTTGTCTTTTTGCAGCAAGCAGAAGTGCTTTTGCTGAAGACTTCCTCCCCTTTGGCAGCACCGGCTGACATTCTGAGAGTGTTTTAGTTTTCCATGTCTGCAGCAGCAACAGCTGGCTATTTCCTAATTTTCCATTTCAGAGCTTTACACAAGTCAAAGCTCAGTTTTCAGAGAGAAGGTTGCTTGCTGGTAGTAGCCAGGGTGGACTACTGAATTGGGAGCCATGTGCACGTCTGTTCAGTCAGCCCGTCCTCACTGGACTGGAGTGACTTCAGAGTCCCATTGCTATGAGAGTTGATGATTTTGCCTTAGTGGAGCAACTTGTAGAGCTGAAGAGAAATAAGGTTAGGAATGATAGGCAATGGCCTGTCCCTGATGCTTCTCTCTGTCCACAGAGCCCTGAACCGATAACAAACTCTGAAGTGACTCTTTCAATTCCTGGGAACGAGGCCAAAATGGCGCAAAAGGACCAGAAGCCTCCTGTGGCAATCAGCGAAGAAGCTGAGCATTCTGAGCCCGTAAGTGCCAGTTGTGGCTGGTGCCATCTTTAGTGCGAGACAGAGCTGCAAGATCCTGACCAGCCAGCACTTGGTGTTGCTGGCTGAGGATGCTGAGTGCTGGAATGCTGCCAGGAGCTAGCAATCCCCCCAGCCAGTGAGAGCTGGAGAATGGGCTTTGACCTGTGCCGTTTAGGTCCCTGCCTGCTGGGATTCTGATAGGGACAGGCCTGAAGCATGAAGGCTTCCCGGCCCCAGAGGAGGGAGCATGTCCAAGACACTGAGCTCAGCCGTGTTGGATATGTCGGGGCCAGTGTGGTCTGAAGAGACCGGTCCCTCTCCAGAGTCTGGTCAAGGGGCTGCAGGCAGAGAAAGGTGTGATCTGACCCCAGAGGTTCTTTGGGGTGCTTGGTCCCCACGAGCTTCTGGGCCGTGCTTACTTGGGAGTATTTCCGAGACACACTGTGGAGTTGCCGCTAGAAGTGAGAGATTTGGTGCCTTTCTTGCCAAGTCCTTCCTTTGCCTCTTCTGGCAGAGCGCTCAGTAGCAGCGTCCCCTCTGAGTCCTCCTGTCATTTGATAAGCTGCAACGAGTTGATTGTGTTGTTCACGAGTCCTTGTGGGCCTGGTCCTGTCTGGTGTGCAAAAAAGAGACAGAAATGGCATAGTTCTGGACCCATTTGTGAGGCAAAACCCAGCGGCAACATGTGTCTCTTGATACTTTCTGTGGTGTGGTCTGCCTTGATAAGTGCCCTTGAAAATGTGCATTGCAGCCTGGAGAGGGGAGCAGGCGGAAAGACTTGGATTGCTTTCTTGTGTTGCTAAGAGCAGGAAAGACATCTCGGAATTCCGGATGCCGGATCCTAAATCCAAGGTGCAACTTTGCACCTGGGGAGCTGCCTGGGAGAAAAAGGAGCCAGGGCTTGCGGTCAATAGCAGCTGACCATGAGGCGCCGTGTGCCCTGGTGGCCAAGAAGGCCAAGGGCATGGTGGCCTGTGTCAGCAGTAGTGGGGCAGCAGGAGCAGGGCAGTGCCCTGTGCCCTGTGCTGGGCATCGGTGCTGTGGCCGCAGCTGGAGTGCTGTGAGCAGTTCTGGGCCCATCTGAAGTAGAAAGACATTGAGGGGCTGGAGCGTGTCCAGAGAAGGACACGGCAGCTGGGGACAGGTGGGAGCACAAGCCCAATGAGGAGGTGCTGCGGGAGCTTTAGGCAGGGGAAAGGGAGGCTCATCAGCAACCTTGCAGGCTCACTTCCAGAAATGCCTACATGACAGTGCTCCCCGCAAGGGCCGATCTCATTCCAAGAATGCCCTCACTGTATCCAGATGCTTTAGACACTGGAGTAGGGGGCACTTGGATCCTTTGCTTGGTGGGCTCCTTCCTTTGCCATTCGGAGAAGCCCCGCTCATTTTGTCTTTTAGCAGCAAGCAAAAGTTCTTTTGCTCAAGATTTCCTCCACTTTGGCGGCACCGGCTGACATTCTGAGAGTGTTTTAGTTTTCCATGTCTGCAGTAGCAACAGCTGGCTATTTCCTAATTTTCCATTTCAGAGCTTTACACAAGTCAAAGCCCAGTTTTCAGAGAGAAGGTTGCTTGCTGGTAGTAGCCAGGGTGGACGACTGGATTCGGAGTCATGTGCACGTCTGTTCAGTCAGCCCGTCCTCACTGGACGGGAGTGAATTAGAGTCCCATTGCTAAGACAGTTGATGATTTTGCCTTAGTGGAGCAACTTGTAGTGCTGAAGAGAAATAACTTTAGGAATGATACGCAATGGCCTGTCCCTGATGCTTCTCTCTGTCCACAGAGCCCTGAACCGATAACAGACTCTGAAGTGACTACCTCAATTCCTGGAGACGAGGCCAAAGAAGTGCAAAAGGACTGCAAGCCTCTGGCTGCAGTCACAGAAGAAGCTGAGCATTCTGAGCCGGTAAGTGCCAGTTGTGGCTGGTGCCATCTTTATAGTGCGAGACAGAGCTGCAAGATCCTGACCAGCCAGCACTTGGTGTTGCTGGCTGAGGATGCTGAGTGCTGGAATGCTGCCAGGAGCTAGCAATCCCCCCAGGCAGTGAGCGCTGGAGAATGGGCTTTGACCTGTGCCGTTTAGGTCTCAGCTTGCTGGGATTCTGATAGGGGTCGGCCTGAAGCATGAAGGCTTCCCGGCCCCAGAGGAGGGAGCATGTCCAAGACACTGAGCTCAGCCGTGTTGGATACGTAGGGGCCAGTGTGGTCTGAAGAGACCGGTCCCTTTCCAGAGTGTGGTCAAGGAGTTGGAGGCACAGAAAGGCTTGATCTGACCCCAGAGGCTCTTTGGGTTGCTTGGTCCCCACGAGCTTCTGGGCCGTGCTTACTTGGGAGCATTTCCGAGACACACCGTGGAGTTGCCGCTAGAAGTGAGAGATTTGGTGCCTTTCTTGCCAAGTCCTTCCTTTGCCTCTTCTGGCAGAGCGCTCAGTAGCAGCGTCCACTCTGAGTCCTCCCGTCATTTGATAAGCTGCAACGAGTTGATTGTGTTGTTCACAAGTCCTTGTGGGCCTGGTCCTGTCCGGTGTGGCAAAAGAACTGCATAGTTCTGGACCCATTTGTGAGGCAAAACCCAGCGGCAACATGTGTCTCTTGATACTTTCTGTGGTGTGGTCTGCCTTGATAAGTGCCCTTGAAAATGTGCATTGCAGCCTGGAGAGGGGAGAAGGCGGAAAGACTTGGATTGCTTTCTTGTGTTGCTAAGAGCAGGAAAGATATCTCGCAATTCCGGATGCCGGATCCTAAATCCAAGGTGCAACTTTGCACCTGGGGAGCTGCCTGGGACAAAAAGGATCCAGGGCTTGCAGTCAATAGCAGCTGACCATGAGGCGCCGTGTGCCCTGGTGGCCAAGAAGGCCAAGGGCATGGTGGCCTGTGTCAGCAGTAGTGGGGCAGCAGGAGCAGGGCAGTGACCTGTGCCCTGTTCCCTGTTCCATGTTCCCTGTTCCCTGTTCCCTGTGCCCTCTGCCCTGTGCCATGTGCCGTTTGTCCTGTGCTGGGCATCTGTGCTGTGGCCGCAGCTGGAGTGCTGTGAGCAGTTCTGGGCCCATCTGAAGCAGAAAGACATTGAGGGGCTGGAGCGTGTCCAGTGAAGGACACGGCAGCTGGGGACAGGTGGGAGCACAAGCCCAATGAGGAGGTGCTGCGGGAGCTTTAGGCAGGGGAAAGGGAGGCTCATCAGCAACCTTGCAGGCTCACTTCCAGAAATGCCTACATGACAGTGCTCCCCGCAAGGGCCGTTCTCATTCCAAGAATGCCCTCACTGCATCCAGATGCTTTAGACACTGGAGTAGGTGGCACTTGGATCCTTTGCTTGGTGGGCTCCTTCCTTTGCCAGTCGGAGAAGCCCCGCTCATTTTGTCTTTTTGCAGCAAGCAGAAGTGCTTTTGCTGAAGACTTCCTCCCCTTTGGCAGCACCGGCTGACATTCTGAGAGTGTTTTAGTTTTCCATGTCTGCAGCAGCAACAGCTGGCTATTTCCTAATTTTCCATTTCAGAGCTTTACACAAGTCAAAGCCCAGTTTTCAGAGAGAAGGTTGCTTGCTGGTAGTAGCCAGGGTGGACTACTGAATTGGGAGCCATGTACACGTCTGTTCAGTCAGCCCGTCCTCACTGGACTGGAGTGACTTCAGAGTCCCATTGCTATGAGAGTTGATGATTTTGCCTTAGTGGAGCAACTTGTAGTGCTGAAGAGAAATAAGGTTAGGAATGATAGGCAATGGCCTGTCCCTGATGCTTCTCTCTGTCCACAGAGCCCTGAACCGATAACAGACTCTGAAGTGACTCTCTCAATTCCTGGAGATGAGGCCAAAGAGGAGCAAAAGGACCAGAAGCCTCCTGTGGCAATCAGCAAAGAAGCTGAGCATTCTGAGCCGGTAAGTGCCAGTTGTGGCTGGTGCCATCTTTAGTGCGAGACAGAGCTGCAAGATCCTGACCAGCCAGCACTTGGTGTTGCTGGCTGAGGATGCTGAGTGCTGGAATGCTGCCAGGAGCTAGCAATCCCCCCAGCCAGTGAGAGCTGGAGAATAGGCTTTGACCTGTGCCGTTTAGGTCTCAGCTTGCTGGGATTCTGATAGTGGTCGGCCTGAAGCATGAAGGCTTCCCGGCCCCAGAGGAGGGAGCATGTCCAAGACACTGAGCTCAGCCGTGTTGGATACGTAGGGGCCAGTGTGGTCTGAAGAGACCGGTCCCTTTCCTGAGTGTGGTCAAGGAGTTGGAGGCACAGAAAGGCTTGATCTGACCCCAGAGGCTCTTTGGGGTGCTTGGTCCCCACGAGCTTCTGGGCCGTGCTTACTTGGGAGCATTTCCGAGACACACTGTGGAGTTGCCGCTAGAAGTGAGAGATTTGGTGCCTTTCTTGCCAAGTCCTTCCTTTGCCTCTTCTGGCAGAGCGCCTAGTCGCAGTCCACTCTGAGTCCTCCTGTCATTTGATAAGCTGCAACGAGTTGATTGTGTTGTTCACGAGTCCTTGTGGGCCTGGTCCTGTCTGGTGTGCAAAATAGAGACAGAAATGGCATAGTTGTGGACCCATTTGTGAGGCAAAACCCAGAGCCTGCATGTGTCTCTTGATACTTTCTGTGGTGTGGTCTGCCTTGATAAGTGCCCTTGAAAATGTGCATTGCAGCCTGGAGAGGGGAGAAGGCGGAAAGACTTGGATTGCTTTCTTGTGTTGCTAAGAACAGGAAAGGCATCTTGCAATTCCGGATGCTGCATCCTAAATCCAAGGTGCAACTTTGCACCTGGGGAGCTGCCTGGGACAAAAAGGAGCCAGGGCTTGCGGTCAATAGCCGCTGACCATGAGGTGCCGTGTGCCCTGGTGGCCAAGAAGGCCAAGGGCATGGTGGCCTGTGTCAGCAGTAGTGGGGCAGCAGGAGCAGGGCAGTGCCCTGTGCCCTGTGCTGGGCATCGGTGCTGTGGCCGCAGCTGGAGTGCTGTGAGCAGTTCTGGGCCCATCTGAAGCAGAAAGACATTGAGGGGCTGGAGCGTGTCCAGAGAAGGACACGGCAGCTGGGGACAGGTGGGAGCACAAGCCCAATGAGGAGGTGCTGCGGGAGCTTTAGGCAGGGGAAAGGGAGGCTCATCAGCAACCTTGCAGGCTCACTTCCAGAAATGCCTACATGACAGTGCTCCCCGCAAGGGCCGTTCTCATTCCAAGAATGCTCTCACTGCATCCAGATGCTTTAGACACTGGAGTAGGGGGCACTTGGATCCTTTGCTCTCTTGGGTTATTGCTTCTATGGTTTTAGAAGGCCTTTTTATTTTCTTCCTGCTGCTAGCATATGTACTATTCCTGAACTGTTTTTTTCACGAGAAGATGCAGTTTGGTCAGGGATTTGGGTGTTGAAAGTCCTTTTCTCTTGCCAGGTCGGCCATTAGGACCTTGCACGTCTGTGTCATTTTAACAGTGCCTTTTCCTTCTGGCAAGCTTGCAGATCCAGAATTGCCCAATTATAGAATCAGGTTTTCAGTCTGGGAATTGAGCATTAAATCATCTCCTTTGCATTCCAGCTGGTCCTAAGATGTCAGATTAGTTTGGAGGGGCTCAGCTTGATTCTGATTACAGGCACTTTAGCACCATCCGTGTGGCTGTGACATACAGTAGATCTTGCCCCAGCGCAGATGCATAAAGAGTGCAGTTCCAAGGGCCATGCTCTGGGTCTGATGTCATTCCATAAGCTGCTACACCCTCCAGATTCCTCGAGAGTGTGGTTCGCTGAAGCAACAAGACAGCAAGTTCAAGATTGCTGCTGAATGGGGCACTGGCTTTCCAAGAGTTGATGTGTGTCATAACAGAAAGTATAGTAAGAGAATATATATAAGTGAGATCGATCTGTCTATCTATTTATCTATCTATCTATCTATCTATCTATCTATCTATCTATCTATTTATCTATCCATCTATCTAACTTTTCCATAAGTGATTCTTCCCAATTCTGGTTAGAGGCAGGTGGAGGTGCAAAGCTCACCCTTAAGGCATCCCTTCAGCAGAAGAGGAGAGGCATGTTCTATCAACTGATCCCGAGCAGTCAGAGATGTCTCCCCTCCAGAGATGGTTGTTTTCCCCCCTCAGAGTTGTTTTCCTCCTCCTGCCTCTTCTGCCCTGAAGCCCTATTTTATTCTTTAAATTTCTCCCTTTCCTAGTGATGTGGAACGATTCCATGTTTTAGGTGGTGTTTGGTGACTCTTGTCATACATCCATTACATGGCACATGATTTTCTTCATTGGAACCCCTGAGGGTGTGTAAGTTCATTTGTTGATGGGGGTTTCTGTTGAGAAACCCCCATCTTTCTTATGAGGGTTTCTGTTACCACTGGTGTGAATTCTCAGGTGACAAATGAGCAAGAATGAATGCCTTGGTCCTCCTCCATATACTGAGGTGGCTGTAGAGGCTCTCTGGCCTCCATCAGAGGAGTTGTGCATGCATCCTTATCTCCTGAATGAGCAGGATTTCTAACAAGAGTGTAGATGTCAGAAAGGCAGGAGACTAGTGGTGTGGCCTGAAGAAAACATGAACTCCAGAAGTGTCTCTCACAAGAAGTGAGCCCACAATGGAAGCAGAGCCAGGATGGAGCCGTGGGACAGGGCGGGGTGTCAGTCACAAAGGAAAGACAAACGGGACACAGCAGAAGTGGAGGGAGGTCCTCACCAGACCCTTGAGAAATGCCACACCTTCCCTGTCAGCTGCCTGAGAGGCTCTTGGAGCTTCAGTCCCAGATGGACCCTGATTGTACTGCCAGTGTCACTTTGGAATCTGTGCCTCCCCATGGGCAGAGAATGATGCAAGAGAGCAGCAGCACAGTGCTTTGGGAACATGTGAGCCCATCCGGCTTAGAGACTTGGCCCACAAGTGTTGTATGAGAAGTTGAAACGCATCTTCTTTTGCTTTCTGTGCAGGCCCTTCTAGAGAAAGAGCGTGAGCAGATTGCTTTATCAGAGGTGCCATGGCAGACTCAGGAAGAGGTGTTCCCAGCCCCAGAGCAGGAAGAGCAGCTCAGGCAGCAGGTGGAAGAGCTACAGGAGAATGGCCAGGTAAGCCTGGCTCACCAGATGACAGACTGAAGGGCAGAAGCAGGAGCAAAAAACAGAGCTCCTGGGACTGAGGAGGCCAGGAGTCCCACAGGCACTGAAAGCACAGAGCCTTGTAATCTGCAGAGATCAGCACTGGGATGGGAGGGTTAAAATGGAAGCACAGGTGGGTAGGGAAGCAGAAAGAAGTGGCTGAATGAATTTGATTTTGAGGCTGAAAGAGGAAAAGCTGAGCTGGTGACAGCTTCCTGTGACTTGCTCTGCATTTGTGTCTACAGAACATCAAGGCAGAGCCACAAGTAGAGCTGCCTGAAGATCAGATTGCCATCATGGCAGTGAAGAGGAGGAACAAGGAAGACATGAGAAGTGTCCAAGAGGAGATGAATCTCCATCAGCAGAGAGGCGATCAACAAAACCAGGTTAGTGCAAAAGTGACACACACTCCACTCAAGAAACATTTCACTTCTTTTTTACAGAACCTCAAGGACAACATCAGTGCAGAGCTGAAGGAAATTGAGGTTAGGATGAAGGCAAGAGAGAAGAGGCTGGAGGAAGAAATAAAAATGATCAGAGAGAAACATAATCCCCTGCTTCAGGCTGTACAAAAGCAAGTGAGTGAAAAAAGCAATAGCCAATGCAGTCACCAGTCTAGTGGTTTCTGCCCTTCTTGCCTTTCCAGTGTAGAGTAGCAGGGGGTGGGGTGGTGCCTCTGAGTGCCATCCTGCTGTAGGGTCCATCACAGCCACTCTGAAGGACATTTTCTGGTGTGCTGAATCACAACATCTGCCCTGGAGAGTGAGGCTAGTCCTTTGGCCTTTTGGCTAACAGTCATTCAAATGGATTCCTGCTGGCCTGTTCCTGCACTCCTTCTTTCTTGAGGTATTTTTTACAGTGGGACATGGTGACCCAGACGGAGGATTGAAACAAGCTGTCTGTAGTCTTGTAAATCTGTTCTCTCCCTTTCCTCACAGTCAATGACTCTTGGCTGACAGGGACAAGCTGTAGTCTCTGACTGCTTTGTTCTGTTTGACTTGAGGTGGAAGCCTTGACATCTCACCTGCCAGCCCGCAAAGACTTCCAGCAAATGACTGGAAAGAAAAAGCCCCGTTGTCAGCGTGAGGCACAAGAGCTGTCCCAACCGGAGATGCTGCAGGTTGGGCATGTCCTGAAGATGGGCCAGGAAAAGAGGACTCAGTGGAAGGAGGTAAAGCATTTGAACAAGCATGTCTGCAGCCCTTGGAGAGGGAAAGGAATCCCTGGGGAGGAAGTGGAATGGTCATTGTGGCAGCCATCCTTCAGAAAATCCATGAGAATGGAACATGAATCTGGCTCTGAACTCGAGTAAAACCAGCCTTTGATACTGACCCACCAGTTTGAGAAGGGGCCATCCAAATAATCCATTTTAAGAGCCCTGCATGTGGCTGACAACATCTTCCTGTGGGCTTGCATTTGAGAAGGGATCTTAAATTAAAACTTTGCCAGCCACCTTTCTAACACAAACTCTTTACTTGTCTCAGATCTACACAGGCAGTGTTACTGAACCTGCTGCAGCAGCAGCCTTGTCTAGTGGAGCCTTTGCTCCCCAGCCTGAGAAGTGGAGCCTGGGCAGTTTGTTCATCTCCAGCACTGACACAGCTGCTGCTCGGCCAAAGGAGACTAAGAAGTACTTGCAGCTACTGAGTACGTCTGGTGTATTTCTTGTCTGAGGGACAGTGTGTTGTGTGCATGTGTCAGTAGAGCTGTACCAAATGTTCCTCCTCAGTTTGGTGGCACAGGGACATTTAGGATTCCCTGTAGGAACTGCTGTAGAAAATCACTCTCTGTGTTGGCCATCTGTGCTACAGAGTTATCTGTCTGGTTATTGTTGTTGTTCCTCAGCCAACCACAAAGGGTTCAGAGACCCACCCAGTGGGGCTGCCTTTTTTATCTTCTGGAAGCTGAGATCTCTGCTTTAAAGTGAGCATCTTGCATTTTGTTTCCCTCAGGGAAAATAGTGAACATGAAAAATCCTGCAACAAAGTACAATGAACTGGAAAACATTGGCAGCGGGTGAGTCCAACCACAGTTACTTCTACACAACCATGGGCAGGTGATTTGCTGGTAGAATGTCTATCAAGTGTGAAGTCAGGCAAGCTGCAAACATATTCAGACACTGAGGTTAGATTGCTCAACCTCTCAGTACTGGCCAGAATTTGTGAGCAAGGTCAAAAGGCATTGTCAAAGACATCTCCATGCTTCTAAGGTCTTGCCTGCAGCAAGAAACAGGACCTGGAAGATCTCCTTGTCTCTACAGTGTGGGACAGCTCTGTGTTATTTTCCTTAGCACTTTTTAATATCTCCAGATCATACAGCCAGAGTAATGAAAGGAGAAGAATCTTGCTTGCCTGAAAAAGCAAACTACCCACTAGGATAGCTGTCAGATTACGGTTCTCAGGAACATTTCTTTCCAAGAGTTTGCTGAAGCACATACTCCAAGGTCAGGAGAAGAACTGCAACAGTTTAGAAACTGCAGCCTGAGATGAAAGAATAAGCTCTGTCTTTGAGCTAAGGCAGTAAACCCCAACACTCCAGGAACAGGCCCAGTGCCCATGCACTTGAGAGGAAAATGCATCAGCTGCCTTCCGGCAGACCCTTCCTGCGTCCTGCAGATTTTAGGCACTTCCTGGGCTGGCTTTCACTCCACGATCTAAATGGCTTCTCCTTTCCTTGCTTTGTTTTGTTTCTAGGACTTTTGGAGAGGTTTGTAGGGCACTTGACAAGGCAGCAGGAAGAGAGGTAAATGTCAACAGCCCCTGCAGACTCTGCAGCTCTTGAGGGCTTTCCCCTCTGGTGTCAGCTGTGGCTGGAGCTTTGGGTGGAGCTGTGCAGTAAAGGCACAAGAAGCACAGACTGGCACCAGCCTGCAAACTGTATTTGGGCCATTCTTTGTCCTTCTCAGCTGCCAGAAGGAAGGTGAGGAGGGCAGCGGTTCCTTTCAGAGAAGGACGCGCTCGCTCGCTCTCAATTGCTAAAACAAAGGTGGTGCCTTAGAACATCTCACTGCTCTTTGCGGCTACAGCTTCAGAGCTGTATTCTCATTTCTGGCTGCCAGCAAATACTTCTGAATGTTACTGGCAGTTCCTTAGCCATCTGCAGGGCTGCACCTGGGAACTGCACATAGGGAGAGACCTGCAAGGCATCCCTAAAAGCCCGAAGCCCCGCTTGCAGCCCAGGATGTATCCACCGAGTACCAAGGCAGGCATTACTTTTGAATCCCAGGAAGGAATGCGGTCAGAGCCTTGTGGGTTATGGTTAAGACATCTTTGCTACCAGGTGGACATTGTAAAATGTCGGTGGCCACACATCCTGAAACTGGCCTCCAAGGGAGCAGAGAAATGGGCTGTTGGAATGACAGTTCCTAATTATTCCAATGTCTAATCACAAGGTGCTTTGGCTCAGCTTGGCTGTGTCATTCCAAAATCACTCACTCCGTGTGTGTTGTGGTCTCGTGCCACCAACTTCTGAAGTTACTGAATTTCAATGTCATTTTAGGTGGCCATAAAGAAAATAAATCTCCACAGACTGAAAGAGAAGGAACTACTAGTCAATGAACTCATGCTCATGAATAAGCATAAGAATCCCAACCTGGTTAACTGTTTAGACTGGTGAGTCATGCTTTTGTCCCATGACTGTTTGTTTACTACTGCAAATATGCAAGGTAAAAACCCACTTTGGTCCCTGGCAGAAAACAGAGCTGTTAATTATTACTTCTTATTGTTCTTCTCATCTCCAATGGATGGGAAGAGAGTGCATCTTGTCTGCATGAGTTTTCCCTGGCACACGTAGTTTGAAAATTGTTCAAAAACCTGGATCACCCATATCTTACCAAATCGTAAGTTCATCATGAATCGTAAGCCTGTAAGTTCACTGCCACCATGTTGTTCTGGGGCTTGATTTATTTCAAGTGTCCTCTTACATGCGGATCAACTAACAAGGATTTCCCTTGATTGTGTTCCCTCTTTTCTATTGCTTTGCATGCCAGGAAGACTAGGTGCTTTTTTTTCCAGAAACACATAGTGTGAGAGGCTTTTTATCTGTTACTAAACTGCATTTTTCACTTGCTGGTCATCTAACACATCTCTTTTTCATAGCTGTACCTTTCTCCTTGAGACGACATAGACTGCAAACACTGCACGGCATAGAGGGAATGTCTACTCCTTTCATTCTGTCCTTGTCAGAAAGGGACCCGGAAACAAGAATCAACCCTTGTCGTTTCCAAACAGCAACGTAGCCATGCACGTTCATATCCACGCCCTTGTTTCCTTCTTTCAGCTACCTTGTGGATGAGGAACTCTGGCTGGTTATGGAGTACATGGATGGAGGCACTCTGAGAGATATCATCAGCAAGACCTACCTATCTGAAGATGAGATGGCAGCTGTCAGTCGGGAGGTCAGGGATCCCACCTGGGCTTCCAAGGGCTTGGGCAGGATTGTCTGGGAAACTGGGGCTCAGAACTGGAGAGATTTCATGTGCCAAGCTTTGTTTCTGTATTACTAGAATGCTATGGGCAAGCAAGAGCCTTTCAAGTGAATTGCGTGGCAGTGTGCCTGCATTCACTGTACTCTGTTCTTATACTCTGATCTCCTGCTGTTAAATCCTTGCTCTGTCTCTTGTGTTTGTATTTTCTATGCTCCACTTCGCCTCTCTAAATGCTTACCTCGAGCCTGTCTGCGCTGCATTCATCGCCTGTAAAAGCAAAGGTGCTTGTGGTAGGATTTGAAATTAATAGCAAAGAAAGAGCAACTCGTTTCTCACAGGTCTCAAAAAGCACAGTAGTGCACCCAGGATGACGTTTGCTTCTGAAAGGTGACTGATGTGATGTTTCCAAGTCTGTGCTGAGGCCAACAATAAATCCTTTGTCATGCAGCCTCCCACCTCAAAGTAACCCACTTCACACCAAAGGGAGGGATGTTTTCTTTCTTGGCAAACCCTTGTTTGTCCTCTGCATGGAGGGCACATCCACTGCGGGAGCAGTCATTCTGGCTGGTTTGCGGGGGGCCAGTCTACAACAGCAGTTGCTGTTGCTCTTTCAAAAGCTGACATGCCTCTCCTTAGAAAGGTCCTGCTCTGCTAGTGTTGGAGCAGCAAGCTCTTCCTCTCAATGGCACCGTGTGTTCTGCCATTACTCCCCATTCCCCTGGAAGGGGAATCATTTAGAGTTGTTTCCCGTCTTGTGTGATGAACTCCCATCACTAATTTTTGCCCTCCTGTTTCTGTTTTCCTTCCCAGTGCCTGCAAGGACTGGATTTTCTTCACAGAAACCGTGTGATCCATCGAAATGTGAAGAGCCGCAACATCCTTCTCAGCACCGATGGCTCTGTCAAGCTGGGTCAGTATATTCCTGGTCAGGAGCAGTATTCCAGGGATGTGGGGTGTGGGTCTTCTTTGAGTGACTGCCAGCTCTCCAAAAATGGTGCTGGTGGGAGTGCAAGGGCCCAGGCTGCAAGCTGAAGGCTTGAAGTTGCAATGTGCACAGAGGTACAATAAGGAACCAAAAGCAGACAAGAGTGGCGTTGGTCTGCATGTGTCCCTTCCGGAGGGAGGGAGGCACAATCTAAACCTTCAGGGGAATAAAGGCTACTGCTGTGAGCTGCGTTTAAAAACCTCGGTTTTTCTGGAAGTGGCCAGTTTCCTACTTCCTTGGCTAAAGCCCCAGGGAAACGGAGCATGGACAGTTCTCCAGGAGATTCATCAACAGCACATTCTTAGACTGAGAGTGTGGAATTCTTTTGCTTGCTTTCATAATTTGAGCTGGCTTTTATGGTGTGTTGTTTTCTCCACAGCTGATTTTGGCCTCTTTGCTCAGCTCACCCCTGAGCAGAGTAGATGGAGCTCAGTGACCAGCACTTCTGAGTGGATGGCACCTGAAGTCATGACAGGTCAACCATATGGCCCCAAAGCAGACATATGGTCTTTTGGAATCATGGGCATTGAAATGGTGGAACAAGAAGTTCCTTGCCAGAGGCAAACTCCTGTCTGGGTAAGGTGCAAACACTTACTGATCTCACTGCCCTTCTCACCTGTCCCATGTTCTGTGTGCCACTGGACAAAATCCCATTGCCATGTGCTGGCACCACTTCCACCAATGTCCCTTTCTAAATATGTCCCTGCAGCACATTGGCATCTGCTGTAGAGTTTTGGTTGCATCAGAAGGGAAGTGGCAGGTAACCAGTTCAGCAGCCTGCCATTTTTGCCTCCAGCCATGCCTGACATTTCTCATTTGCTTTTTGAACACTGTTGGAGCTTTGTTTCGGGAGGAAAGGAATTATTTAATGAAATGGTTAGATATGTGATAAAAATCCTTCAAAATGGAGGTTGAATCTTCTGAGGTTCAATTTTATAGAAAAAGTAAGAAAAAAGGATAAAAAAGAAAATGAAAAATAGATCAAAAACAACCACCAAAGCAGTGCCCAAGCAATTCTGCTAGCTTTTTCATTTTCTAACCACAGCACATCAATTTTCCTGCATACTGTAGCACATTTTCCAAATCCTGTGTGTCTTTGGAGCTTCCAGTCTTTCAAATAATTTGTACATTCTTCTGTCATGTCTCTGGGTGGCCTGGATAGCTTTAGGATGCATTTTTCTCTGACTGCAGTTAGAATTGCACTCCAAACCCTTGGCTGTTTCTTGGTACTTTAACAAGTTGATGAGCTGCAGTCAGGTGCCTGTGGCTGGGATCCAAGGTGTGGGGTTGATGCGGGTGCTGTGTTCCTTTACTGCAGGAGCAGGGTCATTCCCTGACTTGCACAGTTCTAATGACAGTGAGGATTTCAGCTCCCCACCATGTCTAGTGGCTGAGCTCAGCTGCAGAGGGACAGGATAAAACCCCCTTTGTGACCTCTGGCGGTATGGGAAAAGGAAAGAAAGCTGCCATAATTATTTTTACTCAAGGGGAGTGTGTTTGCTTTTTTAGGCTTGGAAATTTCCCTCTGGGTTGAAGAGGATAATAACAGAGTCTCTTTGGTCACCATCTATTTCAGTGCCACCAGCACTGAGCTGTTGGTATTGTGATGGACATTTTTATGAAGACCAGGCTGGAGCCTGGTATCATGGAGAGCTTGCCCAAACCTCGCATTTCTTGCCTGGCACTTTCTAAGATGGCATACCATTAATGCATCAACTAGAGCATCCAAATGAGCAGAGGGGAACCATAGGGGTAGCCCTTCTCCTTCTTCTGATTTGCCCATGAAAAGGTTTCCTCTTGCCACATAAAGAAGATGAAACTTGCAGACTGCTGAGAAAAAGAGCTGCAGGTGTTTCCCGTTTGTGTGCCCAAACAAGCATTTTCATCCCAATATATTTGTGCATGCATCTTAATGTGTCTGTGTTGAATAAGAGATTCCAGATGTTTGTTTCCTTACCTGAGGAATACCTGGTGGATTTCCCTTTTTTTTTTCTTCCAATTACCATTGTTTTCCAGAACAGGAGAGAAAGCTTGATGAGTTTCGGTTTGTGGCAGCTGTACTTAAGGGACCAACAATCCCTGCAGAAATGCCTTTCTTGTAATAATTCTTTGAAACAGAGTTAATGTAACTAAATCCCTCTCCCAAAAAGCTTGTCAAGCTGTGTGAATCCTCAAGGAACCAAACACGCTTTTGGTGATGTAATTTCCCCTAACCAGGTCAGTCCATGAAATCAGCTGCCAAGGCATCCATTTCCTGGATGTCGGAAGAGCTGTGGCCGCTTTGCAGATGGTGTTTCTTGGTACAGGAGAGTCATCTCTGCCTCTCTGCCAGGACAAAAACTGCCACTGCAGAGTGGAGGTTCAACAACGGGGTCTGGGAGAGCAGTTACAGATGTGAATGAAGCAGGCCTAGCCTCGTGTTTCCTTTTTCTCCAGCCTCAACTCCAGATAGCCAAAGGAGGGAGACCAAAGCTGCAGCAGCCCAACCTCTTCTCGCTTCAGCTGCGGGACTTCCTGAGCTGCTGCCTGCAGACTGACGAGGCTCGGCGCTGGTCTGCCATGGAGCTCCTGCAGGTAAAATGTGAAAGGGCTGCAGGTGAAACAGTGTCCAAGGGATGGGCTCCTCCTCCTCTGAAGTCCAAGGCATCAGATAAGCCCCGCTCCTCCCCACCTCCAATCTTGGTGCTGCTAAAATGAAAATGGGTGAGGAATCCTGGACTGGGCTGGGCTGGGCTGGCAGGGAGCTCTATATGTCATGTGGTCCAAGTGGCCTGCAACGAGCAGGGACATCTTTAAGGAGATCAGGTTGCTCTGAGCCCTGTGCCACCTGATCTGGGACGGTTCCAGGGATGGGGCACCTACCAGCTCTCAGGGTATCTTGTGCCAGTGTTGCACCATGCTCCTAGTAAACAAGTTCTTCCTCAGACCTACTGTAACTCGATTCCCTTTTTGTTTAAAAATGGTAGCCCACATCCTATTGTAACTGGACCTGTTAAAAAAAGGTGTCTTGCACTCCCTCAGAGACCACATTGAAGGTTTGGAAGGTGTCAATAAAGTCTCCCCGGGACCTATTCTTCTCCAGGCTGAATAACTCCAGGTCTCTCAGTCTGTCCTAAGAGGAGAGGTGCTCTGTCCTCTGACTGTTTCTGTCACATTACAATTGTGTAATTTGGTGGTGTGTTCAGTTTTATCTAACGGCAAAAGACTTGAAGTAGAGCAGTGCAGGGTCCAGAGGCATGAAATGGTGGTGGAAGAACCCAAGGAAGCCAGTCCTGGCCGAGCAGTCAGAGATTTGGCTGTGGGAAAGAGCGGCTGTGGCAGGCTCACTGTGAGCCTCTGAGGGGCCCTGCTTTGTGCCCCCCACCCCACTCTTAGAGGTTTCTGCCACACAAACAGAAGCAGCTGAAAGAGACTTTTCCCAGCCCCATCTGCTGCCTGGCATGGTCAAGCAGACAGGAACTGCCCCAGGGTTACTGCCAGGTTGTGTGGCAGAGAGGGAACTGCAGGACCCAGTGCCACTCGGCTGTCCCTGCTGGGAAGGAAAGAAGGAAAGGAGCCATCCTGTGCCATCCAGCACAGGAGGGGCAGGGCATGGAAAGGTAGACACTGCTCTCTCACTTTGTGGAAATTAGCATGATGCCCGTCTTTCAAAGAGAGGCACCTATGTGAGTCTTTGGAGTTTCCTGAAAGGAAGAAACCCCAAGGACAGAAAGCACCATTTCCAGAGCCCTGGCAGGGCAAAAATCCTAGCAAGATGAAGACACCAGAACAGAGATGAGTGGGATTCTGGGCCAGGTTTGCCTGTGATGGCAAGGTCCTGCACATGAAGGTTGAGGTGCAAATGGCCCCGTTGGTCCTCTTGCTGCATCTTTCATGCACCAGAGGAATCCTGATTGAGCCTATAAAGCACTGTACTTGGAAAATCATGATTCATTGTTTGTTCGTTTGTTTGTTTTTCCTGTCGACAGCATCCATTTGTTACATCAGCCAAGCCAGCATCAACTCTGGCACCACTCATCATTTCAATGAAGAGGAAGGTGGAGACAAGAATGTAACAATCACATCAAGACATTAGCTTCACAACCAGCACAGAGCAAGATTGTAGATTAGGACTGTACAATAGGATTTTAAATAAATAAAGTTTCTCAAACCTCAACTCACTTGGAAGATTCCCCACCTTCTGAATCATTCAGAAAATTCAACATTTCCTTCTGGATTGCCAGTTGTTTCTTAATGGTGCTAAGTCACACTTATGGCCTGTTGTTTTTTTTTTTGCTGTGGTTTCTATGTGGGGAAGGTTCTTCTTCATTTATCTTCACCAGAATACACTGCCTTTGGAATATGGCCCACTGGCCTGTTTGTTTTTGTTTTTTTTTTTTTTTTGCCCAGCCAAGGAACTTCTCTTTGAGGCAGAAAGGGCAATGGCATTTGCAGGCAAAACCAAAGGAGGAGGCAGCAGCCAAGCCATCCTGTGTGGATGCAGGCCTTCCATGATGGCTAACATCTGGCCTGGAGGCTTCACAGTCAGAGATACCGTAATTATATATCCACCAGTCTGTGCCATTAGGGAAAAGATGTAAACATCCCTAGGAGGAAGGCATTTGAAAGCTGGGAGATTTAAATACAAACAACGCCAGCCAATCCCTGGCAAGCGTGGACACAGGAAGCTCTTGGCCACTGAGCTGGGTGGTGGTAACCACATTCAGCCAGTTAGGAGAGCAACCGCGCAGGTTTTTGACAACCGTATAAAAAAGAACTGCACTCAGTAAAATTGGCTGTTGTTGTGGGAACTACGGAGTGTTGTGTCTTGTACATCTCAACTGTGACAGCCTTCGGTCGTGACTCAAGAGCATTTGGGTTCCTGCCACTTGGATTTGCATCCCTCAGTGCAATCTCTTTGGCTGGAGGAGAGTCTTGCTCAACTGAGAAAGCAGGAAGACCAGTGAGGGTGCTCTGAAAGGTCTCCAGGATCTGGTGCAGAGCTGACAGCGACTGCGAGGTGAGAGTGAGCCCAGCCTTGTCCAGGGTGGAGCCCCAGCAGAGCCCTGGCAGAGCCCGGAGCAGCCTCAGCCCGGGCAGAGGCAGGCTTGAAGGAGGCCCTTGTAGCTGCAAGAGGCAGCAGCCCGGCTCTGGGTGCCTCCTCCTGGCACCGGGCATATCCTCTGCTCTCAGAGCCGAACTGGCAGCTGGCTGGTCCCATGGGGAAGCGCAGCCGTGCTGGGCACAGCACAGACTGCTGGCATTGGCCGTCTGGAGTGTGGCCAGGAGGAGAGAAAGGCAAAGAGCAGCCGAGGGCTAGCTCCCTGGCTGAGGATTGCTACTCTTGTGCCAGGTGCCCTGTAACTCCTGGGAAAGGTCAGCGGTGTGTGCAGCACTCTGGGCACAGGGGGAGGGAGCCCGGCTGCTGCGCAGGCTCCAGCCCAGGGCAGCATCCTTCAGGCACGGCAGTTCTGCCAGGGAAACCAAGGCCAGCGGGAGGCGCTGTCAGCTCGGCAGGTCACATCTGCAGGACACACTGCCTCCCACAGCTCTGGGAGGAAGCGCCTGCAGTCCTGGAGTTGTGCACTGAGCCAGAGCAAAGGTAGGAAATGCAGAGTGTTTTGCAGAAATATTCAGGGGCAGCAGGCCAGCCTGCTTTGTGCTCTCAGGAGCACAGCAAGCACTGTGCAATGCAGCTCTGAACTGCTGGGAGAGAGGGAATATGGGGATGTGCCTGAAAATTGTGCTTGAGTAGTGAACTGATTTCGGTAGGCAATCTGTACTTTCTTTATTCCTTTCTGAAAGACAGATACAATGTGGCTTCATTCAGCAAAAACACAGATTTGGTTTTTGGGTTTTTCGTGGGGTTTTTTTCTGTATTTTAGGACAACTACTCAGGCAAGACCTTCAAAGCAGCAATTGTAGCAATTCCTGCCCAGTGAGCAAAAAAAATACCAAAACCCCCTACATCTTTCTAATGTAGATCTTGACTTTTTGGGCTGGTCCTGCAAACAGTTAAGTGGCCTTTAAGGTGTGAAGCGCCTTCTCGTGTTGCCAGCAGGGACATGGATGCTTGGCCTGTTCTGGGATCAGGCCATGAGCTTGTTTGGTTTTGCTGCAGCCCCTCTGCAAGCTGACCAAGCCTTGCTTACTCTGTCCATCTCAGTGCTTCTGGCAGAGGCAGCAGATGGAAGCCTCTTCTGCTGCAAAGGGAACCTATTTGGAATGGTGCAGTGATCCCAAAGTCCACACAATGCCGCACTGAAAGATTAGACCCCTCACTCGTCAGTACCTTCTAACTGATCCTGCCTAAGGATCGCCTAATAACCTAAGGTGGTTCTAGTGAATATCAGCCGCCTCACACCTCTGTTGCAGGGCTGTTCTTCCTCTCAGTAATAATGGCTCAGCTGTCTCCTGCTGACATATTGCTGACCCAAGGCCAGTCTCTTGCCTGTTCCCTATAGAAGGACTTTACCTTAGATCCTCAAATTTTGCATGCATGCATGTAAAAAAGCCAACACAAACCCTTAGGAAAATCAAGACAGAAAAGCAGATTTATCAAGCCCAAAGCAACTGCATTAAAATGTAGGTCTATAAGCCTTTCTTCAGAATTTTCTTAATCATGGCTCCAGAGTCATTTTTGAGAGATAACTAGGCTGCCCCTAACAAGTCCAGATTAGTTGGCAAGCGGCAATTAGTCATCCGTAAAGCTATCCAGCAGTTGTGCAGCATTTTATCCAGATAACTGCTCCGTGGACATTGCAACCAGCTCCTGATTTATGTCTCCCCACTTCTTTTCCATGTTCTGAGCCAAGAGCGGTAGTATCTTTGTGAGGGCATCCTAACGCATTCCACGGGGACACCTCACTCCTATTCCATGTATTCTTCCATGGAAGATTCCTTGCTCTTTTTTCCCTGTCACCAGTGGGGATCAGCAGTCCCTTCCTGGCCCTGCTCGTTGTGCGTTCTCAAGACAGAGGCGATGCTCTGGCGCACCTGGCGCAGGTGACCCTTGGGCCCGAGGAGGGACCGATGCTCTGAGCTGCCGCGGATACGGCGGCGAACCCGAGCGGTGCCATCGCCTCACTGGGAACCCGAGCGGTGCCCATGGCGCTGCCTCCCCGGGCAGGGCTGTGCTCTCAGTGCCGCCGGGGCTGCCGAGCAGTGGCTTTCCACGTGTTCCGGCTCCGGCTCCGTCCCCGCAGCCGCGCTCTCCCGAACGCACTGACCCGCGCCCATTCCCGGTCCGGCTGCAGGAGCCCCCGCTCCTGGGCTCCCGCCGCTGGGCTGTCCTCTCCCAGAGCTTTCCCAGACTCTCTCCGCTCTACCAGGCTCCCACCTCTCTCGGGCTCTTCCCCCGTTCCCAGGTTCTGCCCCGTGTCCCGGGCTCTCCCCCCTCTCTCGGGTTTCCCCCGGTCGCGAGCTACTCCTTGTTCCAGGTTCCATCCTTTCCCGGGCTGTAGCCAGTGGTTTTCTTCCTCTCCCGGCATCTCTCCCAATCACTCCTCCCTCTCCCACGATCTCCCCTCTCTCCTAGGCCTCTCTCCCCTCCCCCGGCTTGTCCGTCGGTTCCCAGCCCGCCCCATCCCCGGCCCGGAGCGCAGCTTGGAGCTCGGAGAGCACCGGGGCCACACCGGTCCATTTTGTATAGACATTAGCACACAGCTTTCCTCTCACCCAGAAATACCCTTCTTGTTTAGGCGACCCGTTTCAACATCTGCCAAAAGAAACAAAACAGGAAATAAAACTTTTAATCTAAAGCAGCATCACCTCCTTTGTACACTGCGATTCCTGTTAAAAGATGCAACAAAGGCAGCAGGAGCGACAGCAAGATCCACAGGAAAGGAAAACAGAGCAGCCAAGTGTGAACCAGAAAATACAAAGCAACACAAGACATAACTGCTAATGCTTTCCAGATAATGAAACCCATGACTGAATACATCTAGAAAAGTGGCTACTCTGGAACAATCACTACAGCATCATTTCACAAAAGGAAAAGTTGGAATTGGTGGCTGCAAAAACCAGTCTTAATTCACTTTAAAGATAAAGTGTCTGGGGATAACTATGGACTAATCCAACCACAACCCCCAAGCAGGGGCTTGGAATGAGATAACCTTTAAGGTCCATTCCAACACAAACCATTGCGTGATTCTGTATTTTAAGAAATAACTACATGTATAATTATATACATATAAAAATATACATGCAAAGTAAGAAGTGTGAGAGAGTTCAGCCAGATTCACAAATTATACTACCACGACAAAACAAAGTCTTTTGCTTTAAAAAGAAATGTTAAAAAAAGTTTCAGAGCAGAACTTCTTGCTTTTAAGAGTAGGGATCATTATATCTTTCAAACAATTTTGTAACTAGGGACAGGTTTTTTGCCATTTTGCCTTGCTCCATCTAGAGAAAGGACTGATTGAAACAATGGAAAAATGAATCAACTCCAATTCTATCAGCTGATTAGAAGAGTATTTTCTAAAGCTGAAGTATTAAATGCCCATGCTGCTTTTAAAGTACTAACAACTAGGAAAAAGACATTTTTAAAAGCTGTGATAGATTTTAGTGCTCTTTTTTGTGAACTGTAAGTTCAAAGTGATTTTACCTTTTTATACTGAGACTGACCAAGAACAGAGGTAGGATGAAATCGCACTTTCTTCTCCTTTGGTTCAGTCAACACCAGGCTTTCTCTGTCTATATGAACAAGATTGGGATACATGCCAGCCACTAAGGCAGCTTTAATTACAGCCCAGTTCTCAGAGTTAGTATTGACATCTCTAATATCAGCTCCTCCTCTGGCTCTCACAAAACCTGACAAAAGAACAGGACAAAACAGTCCCATGTGAGTTTGCATTTGTTTCCCAAAAGGAGTTTGAAAATAAAGGCAAAATGAACAACTTACTTGTTGCATTTTTCACTACTGCCAACCTCAACAGCACCAAGAAGAAACCATTACACTGAAATCCTTCCTGATAAGGGGTTTCATACTAACACAGAATACAATTCTTTTCTACAATACAAACGTATTTCCTATGGGAATAATTTATTAAAACATCAAGATCCAAAGAAATTAACAGTGAAATGCAGTGGCATGTAGAGATGAGGGTGCTCTCAGTTAGATCAGCCACACTTCCACATCTACACCATACCCTGAATGCACACATGAAGGCGTGTTTCAAATTAAGTGAAGAAGATTACAACGGCGAACATGGCTTTTTACAATTCCTATTAGCTTGACTTTAAAATAAGGTCAACATTTTTTCCAAGTTCTTTACCTGAGGCTCTAAGCTGGCCAAGCAACTGTGTTCTCATTCCTACGATGATTTCCATTGTGGCTTGGGATAGGAAGTTCTTTTCACAGAAGGTTCTCTCCCAGCCGTCACTGCGTGCCTTCTGCCAAGCCTGAAAATGTTTTTACATTTGCCTATTAATTTTATAAACTACTACTAAAAACTGCATTTTTAAAGACAATTTACATTTATGTCAATAAAATTTACACAAAATCCACTCTAAAGTAAATGCATCAAACTAGATTATTTGTTTCTGTTCAAGAATTAGATTCTCTTTTCCCATTCACTGCAATAGCCATTATGTCAAGTCAGAATGATTAATTTAATAAATTAATCATATTAATTATTGAATAATAATTTAATAAATTCATCTAATTTAATAAATATCATTACATTAAGATGGTTATTTGAAGGTCTCATTGTAGTAGGATGTAAAGAGCAGCTTGTTGGAACATTCATAATTTTGTAAGGCTTGAAAATACAAACAAAACATACCACAAAAAGTGTTCCTTCACGAATTTAGGAGTCCAATAAACAGGAAAGCCACTAGGCAAAAATGAACTCTTCTCCAAGGACTTAATCACAGTCCACCACTCTATATTCAAGTAGACTGGTACGTTATTTGCCTCAATTGGGTGATCTACTGTGATTAGTTCTCTCTGAAATGAAATATTACCTGGAAAGCCCTGAGCAGGGCCATGTGGTCACTGAACGTCCCTGCAGCAAAACGCTTCCTGCACAGCATGGCTGCACGCTTTTGGGAGGCCAGCATGGGCAGCACAAAAGGGTCTTGGCAGGCAAGAGCACAGGCAATGGTCAGAACAGGATCCAGGCACTTCAGAACTACAGCATACAACACCATTTTACCGAGGTGTGGCTCTACAGGTAATTCAGTGAGATGATAACCAAGCTCAGTGAGATCTTCCCAAGGGTCCATGGCATCTATGGTCTGTTTATAAACAAACAAACAAAGAAACAAACAAAGGCGAGGGGGTTGGGGACAGTGGACAAAATAAATTTACAGTGAAAGCAAAAAGAATGTGACTACTGGACATTAATTAGACTTGTTCCCAAACTCTTAAAAAACAAGTCAAATTAACAGAGACAAGACTTTGAAGCACTCTCTTCCCTTGATATGGAAGAACACATCCCCCCACACAAAATGAAAACAGACAATAAACAAAAAATCAAAACATCCTTAAGTAATTGAAAACAGCTCCAGTACAAACTGAAGCCAGTAAGATAGACTGCTGCTACATCACAATACCCATATAAACCTATTCCATTTCTGACCTTAAGCATATGTACAGCATTTCTCACAGTTACAGCAGGTGGAGGATCAGGAGCTCTCATAAGAAAGTCTATAACTGGACAATTAGTTGGAGCCAGAAGTTTTGTGTACAAACAAATCTCCTGCAAGTTAAAAGGTGGAACATAAAATATTACCAGGAGTTGGAAATAACCCCAAAAACCCACAATTTGTTGCATTTAATAGTATGGTTTGATAACATTACATTTTTTAAAGTTATTATTTCTAACTGAACATTCACCTGAAGTGGAATTCTTAGAAGCTCTGGAGACTGAAATTCTAACATATTCTGAAATCGGAGCCTGCTGAAGAGACGAAAACAGACTCCAGGCTGACAGCGCCCAGCCCTTGAAAATAAAATACAGGAAGTTATGAAAATCAGGATTTCTTTCTGAAAACAAAACTAAAAGCCAACAAACAGACACAGAAACTTAGAATGGAAAAGTAGAAGCTGTTCTGAAGAAAGAGTTGTTAAGTGTAAGTCACACACAAAGCGAGAGTTTTCCAATCATGGATTATTTTTGAGAGTCTGGCAATTTTTTACTGTAATTTTAACTCAAGACTGAGAAATGTGGAGAAGGAAAAACAAGGCTTATCTAAGTGAAGTGCTGTTTTTGCTAACCTAAGACCAGTCCAAATCTCAATCATCCCTTGCTGTAAGGAATTTAAGTTCCAAACTTCATTTTTTCCCCTCACATCCCCCAAACAGAAGTGACCCTTGGAGTAAAAGGTAAAATAAAGATTAAATAACTTGTGAGTGAATGGACAGAGACAGCAAATTTTCACATTCATGCACATATACCTGTATCTTAATGCCAATTTGGTTGATTAAACAGACATTTGTTGCTAAATAAAACTCTGAGCCCTCACCCACAGTGTTAGGAAGAATATGATCATGGCCTGTTAAGTCATGGATAGTTTGGACAAAGTGAAATATGCAGTCCTCTGCACACAGACTGCTGTTGCTACATGGGAGAAAGAGGAAGGAGAGCGAATTAATGGAGGGAAAATAACCTAGAACTTTGGGAAATGTCTCAGCATTACTTTTCTACAATTTGGGAAATGAATCCAAGGAAATACATACTGACCCCTACTCGTCTGCAGTGTTGGCCACTGTCCATGCTACTAGACTAGGCTAGAAACAGTTATTATGTTGTGTGCCTTTATTCTTAACATACAGGATGCTGGTTATCTGCAAAATGAAAACCAGTATGAGGCATTACCTTCCTTTCCTCTGGATAGCGCTGGCTTTTGAAATCCACCCCATTTTTAGCATTGTAACACGACTCCGTGGATCAAAAGACATCTATAAAAACAAAGAAAGGAAAATAAACCCCAGACTGAATAGGGTACACGAAATAAAAGTTACAGTTAGTTATTTGGATTACCAACAGAACTAAAAAGTATGAAACAGTAATATACACAGCAGCTCCTGGCACAAAGGTATCTTCTCAGTTTCAAGCGAATTTATGATGGTTTCTACTTTGCCGTGTCTTTGTGCTACACAGTTTTTGAAATTAATTTTTTTCTAGTCAATAGGTAACTGCAAGTCAGTAAATGATATGTCAGATCTGTGTTCTGAGACATTACAAAGCAAGCAAAAATACATTATTGTACTGAATCAAGTTTTCCTTTTTGTCTCACTTGGAAATTACCTACTTATTTTCTTAGACTGATGTAAAATTACAAAAAAAGAGTTTGATTTATTGAAATTCAGAAATTTGGTGTGCATACCACCCCTGAAATCCAATTTTATTTTTGAAGCCATTCACTAGATCTTAAATTGCCTTAAAATCATTATGGTGTCTCACTTTGCTTGAACAAATAATGTAGGAGCACTCAACACATCAAAAAAGTGCGCAAAAATTTAATGGATTATTTTTGGACTTGATACAATAGTAGGACAAAAAGAACTCCCAGTGGTCTCAGGAAGGTGGTGGCCTAAACTGAAGACTTGTTTTAAAAATCCAAGAGAAATACTAAATTAGAAAAAGACAAAGATACTTCAACACATCAACCTACATTAGCTTTTACAGGTTTTTTATACCAGTTTAAGTAGACAGCTATTCACAGTATTTGTCTTAAAACTAATGGATGTTGAAAGTTTTCAGTGAGGTCTGTTGCCTGACAGGCACCAGCTCTCAGCCTACTGTAAAGCTGAAAAACCAGAAGTGCTCCAAAATTTACGCACCATGTGTTTTAGAATCATCCTAGGAAAAACTAAGGCAATCATACCTCTTTCACCTTGCCTGAGTCAATGACAAACACAACATCACTGACCGTTATGCTTGTTTCTGCAATATTAGTAGAAAGAATCTGCAATGAAAGAAAATCAAAACCAAAACTATAGTAACTGTAAAAGCAAAGGCAAAACAGATCATTGTAGCATCTGACAAAGTCCTCTGCTACTTGCAATTTTGCGGATGCCAGAAGGTGGAGTTTCAAGCACTTTCTTCTGATCCAAAGTCTGCACACTTGAATGAAGCAAGAAAACTCGGTATCTAACGCAAGACAAAAAGCACATTTTGAGGATCCTTAAAAGAAGCAATGAAAAGCCACAGAAATGAAAGGTTTTACCTGTGAGCATTATCAGCAAATTTTTTGTCATCAAAAAGAATGCGATCCCTCAGGCTCACTATCTCATCGTATCCAGGAAGAAATATTAAAATTGCTCCTAAAAAATGGAAGTGGGTTTGCAACGTTAAACAGAAAATTCAAGCGTATGTCATACCATGTAGACTAGCACTAACTCAGAAGGTCCTAACTTTTGGGGATTTCTGAAAACAGAGCATGATTCATCAGAAGCCTAACCCACAATTCACTGGGAGTGTGGGTATTTACCCACCTGCACCACAACTATGACAGATGGTGTGAAGTAAGTGCATTATCAGATCCAGATCCACTTTTTCATCATCAAAACTGTGATGATAAGCTGTCAGTAGCTCTCTGTCCTCTGCTCTAAGGTCACTACCGCTGTTTTGGACCAGGGAACTTTCATCCAGATTTCCAAATCCGAATGAAGCACTGTAATAGAAAAAAACACAGAGCAGAGTCAAGGCTGCCCTCTTCGGGTTTGCATTCAGCCATCAGCTCAAACTTAGACCAAGACCAACATGACTATTGGCCACAAATTCTAATTTTTAAGTGTAGCAGAAGAGAAATCACCACACTATTGCTGTTCACTGATTTAAATGTTAACATAACAAAGCATGCCACTTCATTTTTTTAGTGTTAACTTTAGTTTTCTTAAACTTTATTGAAACACAACCATAAGCAAATGAAAGTATAAAGATACTTCTCATTTTTAATCCGTTCAAGAAAAATTTTTTAACAGATACATATTCCCCAAAAATTTCCCACTTGCAAAAACTACACCAACAGAAATTATAATAAATATAATCTTTACAAAGATTATTTACCTCAACTGTGATAACTGTAAGTTAAGAAAAAAATCATTCTTTAATAGCCTAATGTACCTGTTACTTCTAAGAATTTTCTTTAATATTTCTATAGTGTATAAACAATATACAGATAAAAACATGACATATTTGTTTCCAAAGTACACATGTGAAAATAAATGGTACACAGTACAGAATCTGCAAGTTGTGCAAACACAAGCAATGATACTGAGTACAAACTTTTTTGCTGTTTGTTTTTGAAATGCTCCTATTCTCAAAAAAAAAAAGGTATTGCTATTTAGTCCAGATTTTACAGCATGAAAAACTAAAACCTGTTCTGATTAAACGAATACAAAACTCAAATTTCCCTTCACCATGCTATACAATTCTTTCTGCAAAGTAGTTACAGCTTACCTGTAGGATTCCAATAGATCAATAACCTCTGTTTGTCCAAAATGCCTAGCCCAGTCCACAGCCATCCTGAAGAGAGTTGCACAGGTATTTTTATTAGATTTTTCACTTCAGAAGATGAATATGCATAGCACATCAGCCGAGGAGACAACTGACACCAGACTTTTGTATCCATTTCTGTACTGTTATCAGTACTGCTACTGATGGATATACAACTTCCCATATGAATGGGCTTGAATAGGTATTAACAGCTATCTGATTTTTAGATAACTGCAGTTCTTTACCACAAAAGAATGTTAGTTTTATACACGAGTACCTGCAAACATGCACAAAGAAATGAGGAGGGAAAATGTGCCACTCTTAAAAAGCCCGCAAGTGCAGAGATCAGACCTGCCAGTTTGCAGCACCCTTCAAGTCATTCCCCAAAAGGCACACCCCAGTGTTCTTCATCAAAATGTGGGAAACCATTGGGCTGTTTCATGTCTTTCAGAAGCTATCCTGCTCACAATGCATTCACAGTTTCACCTTTAAACCGCATTCCTTCCTAAGTTTTTCAAGTGTTAGTACACCAAATATCAGACCCCTGGTATCCTGATTCTCATCCTTCCATATGACAATTATTTACTTCTTTTAATTATTATTTAATTATTTCCCCTGTTTATAGGAAGACATACTTCACAATCACAAAACTTGAGTTTTTACAGATTCACAAATATTTTTACATGCTACAACATATTTAGAAATATAACACAAAGATCTTCTGATATAGGTTAACTCCATGAAAATAAGAATTGCCAAACATTTTGGTTCAATTCAGCAGATTACAGTATTTCTGCTGACCAGTGTCTTTAATAAAACCTATTGAAACAAGGTTTATAGCCCATAATCAAGACCATGTACAGAAAACAGTGTGATTAACAGGAGCTACAAACTCTTTGGGCTGTCAAAATCTATAGGTCTTACAGCAGTGTGATAAGTTAGCAAATTAACTTAGATGTTATAGAAGTTTAGTTCGTTCTCCTATATTGACAAATAAATGTATCTTTTGGATTTTCTGTTTGTTTTTACCAGCCATTGGATGATTTGAAGTGGATACTTGCTCCCATGCTGATCAGCTGTTCTATTTGACTCAAAAAGCCTCTCCCTGAAGAAATCATCAGAGCAGTTGCACCGGTTTCACTGTGCCTATAATCAACTGAGATGTAAAAAAAAAAATTAAAAAAAAAAAATCAGCAAACCAAATAGAAATGTTATTTCTTCATCTAAGTATAGTACAAATATCGCTTTAAAATTCCAGCCCACAGGGAATTTGTTTCCTCACTTTATCTCTGCAGTCAGTTCATGTGAATTCCACACTGTTTTAGAAACACACTTCTGTCAATATTTCAAAACTAACTAAACAATTTTTTAATTCTGCTAGCCTATTCATTTTTTCAGTAGGCATCAAAAAGCAAAGGTAACAACATCTGAAACTGGAGATAAAAGTAGCCATAAATTTGAAGTTCCTTGTTTTCTTGCGTAATAACACAGGAAACTTACCACTGACATTTTCAGTTAAAATAAGATGGAACACGTGAGCAAAGGAATCAATATCTTTATGTAACCAGATGTCAGAAAGACAGGAATCCATTTCTTTTACTATCCATGGTTCAAGGCAATTCACATCTTTCTCCATCTGAAGACAGAAAACAATATTGAAAGATTAATCTCTTCCAAGAGTTTTCTTTATTCTCATACATTACCCACAAAGAATTTGAATGGTTAGTTTTCCCAGCAGCAATCAGAAATCCAGCACTCAGGTATCAGTTAATACACTGATTGAGTCATATGCAAGTACTCCCACAATGGCAGTCAAGCCATTTGATCTAAGAAAATGTTGTGTACAACGACCATAATTAAAAAGCACACTTCAGCTAGAGCAGTTCATCCTAATAAAGTAATCTTTATAATACGTTAATATTCTGAGAGACTCTACTGCACTGTCTTTAGAAAACAGATTCTAGCAATACAACGCAAATATAAACATCTCTTCGAACAAAAAGAAAAACTTACGAGTTGATTAAATACTGTGTCACCACCATCATCCAACCATTTGTACTCTTCATTTGCCTTTGGAATCAATTTTTGTCTCCGAGATGCCAGTTTGTGAGTGTTTTCTTCAGCTGAACACCACTCAGCGAGAGTGTTCTTCTGCTTCTCTTCTAGAATGCAAAGTATTTCCCAAGAAAGTTTTGCGTCATTTTTATTATCCATTGTTTTCTACTAAAAAAAATAGTTACAGCAGGTAAAGTTTAACCTATTTAACCTCTTCTATTTAATCTAGAAAGCTACTACCACTCCAACGTAAATGGTATGTGTAAAGGTACCCAAAGTGCACCACTGCAAACAAGGGCTCTACGAACAAGGCAAAACCCACCATTTTGGTGGGTTCATTCAAGCTTCCATTATTCCAAACTACTGCATTCAAAGGAGCAATCTCAGCTCAGAACTTTCTCTAGAAGTGAAAGGCTGAAGACAAGGGATACACTCCCTGCACGTAACAACGCTTTTTTGTACACTAGTGGAAGAAACAGTAGAAAACACCAGCATCTTAACTGAACTTTTCTGTCCCCAGTGATCAGAGCTGAGCACTGTGATAAATATCCAGTTAGGATTGTATGTTATAGCTTTGGGGTTTGCGTTTTTTAAAAAAAATTTCCTTAAATAATCATGGGATCATTGTTTACATTGCTTATCATTGCCAGGAAAACTTCTGAAGTAGTATCTTCCTAATCAACTGAAAACCAATTATGTTGAGCTCAAGAGTGTTAAGACTTATAAAAAATACATCCATGCCTGAAGAATGCAGTGAAAGATATTACTGAAGTGTATAAAATCCTGCCTGCTTTAATAGCTGCACTTCAATTCACACCCAAAGGTACAGTGTTTATGTGGGCAGATACCCCAATTACATGTAACTGCACACCATAGTAATTAATAAAAAATATGACATTTATTAACTGAAAGCAAAAAGAATGCAACCACTGGATCAAAGTGACTTTTTTTCTTTAATTGCATAAACTATTTCAATCATGTAAATACTGAGAGTTTAAAGATACTTGCTGTCATCTAATCACATCTCATTTAACCTCCTGACTTGAGAATTTTAACAGAAAATAATCCTGTTAATTGTTTGTTCAATCAATGATTCTCACTGCCAACTCTTACAATTAAGAAGTCCACCAACCTTGGTGCTTCTCATTTTTGTACTTTACCATCTCTTTGTTTGTATACCCAGTGCTTCGTAAAATGTCCTCCAGAAACATCTCTTTAACTTCAAAAGCTCTTCCTTGGACTAAAAGTATAAAAAAATCCATCAAAGATTATATATTCACTAGCTTCACTTACAGCATTTATTTTTTTTTTCAATTATCTTTGCTGGAGTTTATTTTTCTGAAAATTATACAAAACAAAACATTTCCAAAGTAAAAAGTCACCTTGTTTCTCATCAACCTCTTCAATTTTATCATGTGCTAGAGCAAGAGATGTTCACAAGATTTACCATTATTAACTCCAAAATTTTTTCAATTAGAAAACAGCCGTTTTTGTTTAGGGTTATAAACAAGAACTCACCATGTAAGGTTGCCACCTGGATTTAAAATGCAATTAATTAATAAGCAATGAATATAGCTTTGTGCAAGGTTGCACAAGGAGACAGTACATCTTTGTACTGAACTACTTTCTTTTCATGAGAAGTATGTGACGATATTGATTTATCTCAACTACCTCAACTAATTTAGCAAAGCTGGGCTTTCTTTACCGAATACTTCTTGACAGATGAGACATCCCAGTGGTCTTCAGCTTCTAATAATTTATCCTGACTTATTTTTCAACACGACTCTTTTCTAGACCCTATCTGTGTATATTAAAGGATACTTTTTGCATGAACAATTAAAATCCCTACCTTTTTTTTTCTAGTCTCTTAAGATGACTTTAGATCACTCAGGATTTTCCTTCAGAAAGAACAATCCTCAATTCACATACTTTTAAAAACTGTCACAGAGGAACTCCTCCAACAATGATCACAAACTCTGTGAACTACAGGAATCCACAACCACAAAATGTTGGTTTCTGTGGTCAGGATTTTGTCAGCCATATTGCTGGAGGAGAATCAAACCTTTTTGTTACATTAATAGACAAAGCCACTTCTTTTAATTCTTAAATTCCCAAGGAAAAAAAAAAAAAAAAGGAAAAAATCCCATCAAAAATCCCATCATTTCAATTGCTATTGGCCTGTCACATTAGCAGCATAAGCACTGTGGTAAACTGGAGAGATTGCCATCCGAATTTCCAACACAAATATCCTGATCTAAAAGAACAGGAAGCTACAGAAAGAGTAAAACTGGAAGGCCACACAACAATTACACCTGAGGCTGCCCCTTGCAAAAAAAATTCAGAGAATATGGGATCATGTGCAATTTCCAGATTCCTGTCTCCAACAAGATGCAAGCCTTAATTTTACTATGCAGAAATTCAAAGCTGGGGACTAGAAATAAACACTTCTATCTGTAAAAAAAAAAACGGAAAAAGAGGTTTCCTTCTCCAAACATTTGCTAAAACAACCCAGTAAGCAATCCCACCCATTTCCTAAAACTGTTGAGATGCTTTTAAAACAGGCTGATACTCAGAGAATCCACCCAATTGTCAAATAAAGCATTTATCTTAAAAGCTACTTTCCAAAACACATTAAACTTGGACATCGTTGTTGAAAAAGTAAGAGGATGCCAAGGTGCCAGAGGAGTTCACCTATACAGAAAACCTGCAACCCAGGATGGGGAAAAAAAAGAAAACAACACAAACAAAACCCCCATCTCCCACACATCTATATTTTGCCTCTACGAAAGATTAGTCAAATTAAATTAAAAGAGCAATAATGGTAACTTCTTTGCATCTGAATGTAATCTAACTGCAGGAAATAAGCCTGAACATAAACTAAGAGAAATAGTTTTGAATGGCTACTGATTTCCTTTACATCTAAGAATCATGTGATTCAAGCATGAAAGCCAATCTGCCTAGGCCTGTATTTCTGAACTGAAGAGGTACAGTTTTACAGTCTGTGTTTTATTCAGTAACAACCTTCATGAGGCCTCAAGACTTAGAATCTACTGGAATGTATTAACATGTATCACACTCATGTAGCTCAGAAGTCCTGTATCAGCATGAAGACAGCACTTCAATAACCTTATCCTACCTCTTGAATTAACAGTGGAAAGAGGCAGGACATAACCTGCATTTACAGAACACTCCTAGTGATTGAAACACTTCACTCTGAAGTAGGTGCAAACTTAGGTGCAAAAAGCAGTTGCAAACAAGAAACTTCAAAAAACAACGAACAGGATTCCTGTAACTCTCAGTGTACTTACTCATCATGTGCCTTTACTCAGAATAGTTTGCTACAGTTTAGTAAGTCTCAGGACAGGTAGACTCAGATTTAAGAGTGAAGATAAATACTTACTATGTATTACTGGGCAGCTTCCAAAATATCTAATAAAGAGATTTGCATCTAGAGCAGCACTAGAAATAATTAGCTTTAAATTAGGCTGGTTTTGCAGCACATCTCTCAGTTTTATTAGCAAGAAGTCGCTAAACCTATCCCTCTCATGTACTTCATCCTATAACAAAAGGGAAAATAGATTCAAAATCAAAACTTCTGACAAACACAAACTACTTTTTAAAATAAAATATATTGTTAGGTGGCACACTAGAGAAGCCTTAAAATGTCTAAGAATAGTTTAAGTAATAGAGTTTTTTTAAAAAACTATCCATAAGCAAAAATAAACTTCAGAAGGCTTTTATCAGAGCTGAGTGCACTGCAGTGCTGAATCTGTGCACACCTCAACTTCAGAGGCCAAAATGAATATCTGAAACCTCGCTAATTTTTTATTTGAAGCCCACTTTCAAGAAAAGGGCACAAGCCACAAATCCTACAAACCTTATTTTAGTGAATTCTCACTTCACCACTGACAACATTTAATGAAATGTATGACACCACACAATCAGAAAAAAACATAGATTGCTGAGACAAGTCATACGCAAAGCCTATAAATTAAGGTACATAATTGATTAATCATCTGTCATTCTTCTGTTTTCTTTTCTACTACGAATGAACGAAGCAAGGACTCATCTACAAGGTTTGCAGTTTGACATCATAAATGCACAGATCATTCCCATGTTTTTTAACTTTGATAAACAGCTAGACACCTAAACTTGCCATGATTTATTTTAATCCTCACTACTTAAATCTTGCCATAAACATTCTAGCTCCCCTTACTCATTAAATTCACAATTGGACTGTTAACATGAACACACCTGGATCATTTGCTAGCAATTAGACTGCACATTATCTTGAAAACACTGGGCAAACAAATGGACTGAAAACCTGGTATTGGTAAAACAATGGTAACAGAAATTCTCACATGATCCCACTGAAGCACATCAATGTAAGCCTCCCTAAGGCTTTTCTGATGACAGGGGAAGTTCAGAAAAACTTACACTCCTGTCCTCCTCAACTCCTCCCGATTCCACAACTGGCATGAAAATTAAATAAGATATTTTTACAGGAAAAAAAAAACAAAAACACACAGAAAAACACCAAAATCCACAAAACATGCATGCTACTCTAAAGACTCAGAAAGTCTTTAAAACCGATTCAGTGTCTACCAAACAAAACCACCTAAAATGCTCAGCAAATTTAAATAAAACAAGCAAGGACCTCATTTTCCAAAGCAATACTCCAAAGTATTGCTCCAACCCACATGAAAGCCACAGGATGCTCACCACAATAACATGAGTCACGGTGGAGAGGGTGCTGTCTCCTGCCATCAGCGTGCCAAGGAGCATGTCATTAGTGCAGAATGTTACCAGTGTCTTTGGAGAAACCCTGTGGAACAAATCACAGAGACAGCTCAGGACTTTTGCACCATTTAAAGGCTGCTAGCTTTCCACAGCTCAAAAATTACAACAGCTGCTCACCAGAAGAGGAATTACAGTTGTCTCCCCAAAAGATTCATGCACACCACTTATTCTTAAACTACGCCTTTTCTCAGAAATTTCCTAACAATTCTTAATGTTTGCACCCCAACGGATTAATTGAAAAAATAAGATTCAGATTGTAATAAATAAGGAAGTTAAACAGAACTGTGAGAAACTCTGCATGTCATTTAATTTACTAGAAAATTCCATATGGAAAAACAGGTTCCAATTCCTCAGCATATGCTTGGATATAGCCTTTTTATTTGCCTACATGGGGTGGGATGATCCTGGTAGGATGCCAAGTACCTACCCAGCCACTCCATCTGTCCTCTCCATGAGCAAGGGAGTGGAAACACAACAGGGTCAAGAGAAGGACAAGAAGAGATATGGGTCTCTCCCATGGGCGACAGTCCTTCGTGAGCTTCTCCAGTGTGAGTCCTTCCCATGGCCTGCAGTTCTTCATGAAGTGCTGCAGCACAGGTCCCTTTCCACAGGGTGCAGTGCTTCAGGAACAGCCTGCTTCAGCATGGGACCCTGACAGGGTCACAATCCTGACGGCAAACCTGGCTTTGTGTGGGCTACCTCCATGGGGTCACAGGTTCTGCCAGGAGCCCGTTTCAGCACAGACTTCCCAGACCACAGCCTCCTTCAAGTATCCACCTGCTCCAACACGGAGTACTGCACAGGGGTGTCCCTGCTGCACCGTGGACCTCCACAGGCTGCAGGGGCACAACTGCCTTACCATGGGCTGCACCATGAGCTGCACCATGGGCTGCTCTGGCATTTGGGGCACCTCCTCCCCTCCTGCACTGACTTTCCTGTCTGCTCCTTTCACATGCCCTCACTGCTCTCCTTGAACTGCTGCCTCCATTGTGCAGGTTTTTCTCCCCTGCTTCCCACTATCCGAGAGGCACTACCACCATCACAGATGGGCTCAGCCTCAGCTAGAGGCAGGTCTGTCTTGGCTAGCACCAGCTCTATCAGACATGGGAGAGGCTTCTGGCATCTTCTCACAGAAGCCTCCCCACAGCTCCCAAAGCCTTGCCCTGCAAACCCAATAGAGTACAGCTGAGTAAAACACAGAGTAATCAGCTGATCCTCTGATTTTTCAGGAGGTGAAAATGGACTGAAATGCAACTATTCTATACCTGGGGCAGAGTTAGCTGTCCTAGTAAAAGCAGCAATTCTACTTCTACAAGTCACTACTTCCTCCCATACTGCCATCCTAAAGGAGCTGAAAAGTTCCTTTGTACTGTACTCTACAGCTCTTCTCTGGAAGACAGTTTAGAAAGCTTTAAACATTAGACTTCTGTGTTACTATAAACACTTCTAAACATCTCCACTCCAGGTCTTTTTTGTCCACAGCTCAAAATACTGTCATCTCTCCCTTTCAGTGTTTCTCTGGAGTAAATGTCTTGATTCTTCTCAAGAAAAAGATTTCGGATTTTCTGCACTACTTCCAGTAGTTCTTCCATTTTTATCTGACCTCGTTCTTCTGCCAGTATAGTACTTCCACACATTAATCATCCATCTTATTTGTGGTGCATCTTCACTAGCTCTTCTAATCCCTTAGAGCCTTGTGAGCTTTCATACAGACATCTGAATTCTTATTGCGACTTTGTTGTTCAAGTGCATTCCTTTTCATCAGCTATATTCTATCTCTGTTCATTCAAGCAACACAACCTTTTGCCATCTTCTGGTCACTCATATCTCAGCCATTGCTCCTTACCTGAAATGTCACTGGCTACACAGTGCAAAGATGTTAAAACCCCCACACAATCCATTCATGCTCTGCTTTGATCTCATCAAGGGATATCAAAATCTCTACTTTCACATCACTTCATGTTTTAAACACAAAAGCTGAAGCAGAGTAAATTTAGCCCAAAACTAGACTGGTAAATAATGCTCAGCTTCATCAGCCACTTTCCAATTTTGTTGTTTTCCCTTTTAAGACTCCTATCAACTCGCACTACATAACATTTGTTATAGCATGCTGGTCTTCTCACCTACCTTCAAAGCTTGGAGAACTTTTGGATCCACACAAGTTAAGAGGAAAGAGGCGAGGGGGGAAAGAGAGGAAAGTGCAGATTTGATCTGAAAATCACACAAGGATTTACACGCACACACTCTGCAGAGGAAATCAATAGAAAGCACTTGAAATTCAGTTCGAGAAGACAACCTGCTACATGTTCCTGCGAAACACAAGAAGAAAGTCATCCTGTTCGTTCTTAAGTATTCCTTACCTGCAATAACATAGCCACCTATAATTTATGGGCTGCATACCAAAGATGTTGCAGTTCAAATGTACTCAAGATTCACAATACCAGCACAAGATCAACACTTAGAAATACCATTAGTACCTGCTTTCTAAGCGGATCTGGTAACCAATCGTCTGGCCAATCTTCTCTTTTCTTTCTGCTGCAACCCTTTCAGCCGCAGCAACAGCTGCTAAACGTCTTGGCTGGGTACAAAACACACGACAGGGAGTTCCATTCTTGCAGCAGTCATCAAGGATAAACTGAGGGATCTGTAAAGAAGGGGTTCAAATTCACTTTTTGAGAAAGTTACAGCTTTCTTAGCACAGGGAAACAATTTCATTTCATCCCAGTATTACACATTGCAAAAGACTTTTCATTAGAACTATCCCTGCAAACACACCTGAATCGGCAGAAAATAAATTTCTAAGTATAACCTCTTTAGGTTTGTTTTAGAGAAAAAACCTGCAGTGTCTCTCCTGCTTCAGCGAAATCTATTTTAAAAAAAGCCCTACAGATAATCAAATAATCTCTCATTTGAACACAAAAAATATGTTACTCTGGGTACTAAGAACAGATCTAGCCTTAGAAGTATATATATATATATATATATATATATATATGTATATATATATACATACATATGTATGTACAAACATCACAGCACCTTCCCTTCCATATTTTGCATTATTTTAATGAAAAAATTGTATCCATCAGAAAATCATGAGGAACCATTTAAGCTTTTAGTGTCTATCTGCTGGCTTAGTGGTTCAAAAGCAAGAAAGTTAATTGGAACACGAGATTTCCAATCATACAGGAAAAGAAAAGCCTTAAAATGTCATAAAAATATCCCTTTATCACAAATGTTACATAACTGCCATTAGTTTAGTATGAATACAGTTATCTTTTTTATTTCATTGAAGAAACATACTTGAGTAGTTTTTCCTGATCCAGTCTCTCCTATAATCAAAACGATTTTATTGTCCTTTATTATTTGGACGATTTCTTCCTGTTTTTCAAAAACTGGTAGTGATTGCCTGAAGGAATCAAACTCTGATTCCCCTCTTTTCACTGGGATCTGGGGGATACCATCATTAAGTCGACAACTTCTCTTGTTCACTTCTTTGTTTTCTGTGAAGAGAAGTTAAAAGTTTATTTATACAGATACAGAGGAAGGTCGTATAAAATCACTGCTCAAAAACTGCTCTTCAGAATTAATGTTGCTGACTTTTATGCATCCCTGTGGGTAAAGTGACAAGCCCATCACACATTTAGAAGTCATACTTATAGCAACACATCCTCCTGAAGTATTTCAAATAGACATTTTCCAAAATGGTTATTACTTTCATAGGTATTTTGAACAAAACCAGAGTCTTCCAGAGCATTGTCAAAAAAGTCAAAAAAGCCTACCAAGAGCAAAAGGAGAAAGAGAAACTAAACCAGTGAAAAACAGCCTGGTGTATTTTGATGGCCTTTTTATCAGCATCCATGCTTTACATCTGTACTTTTCCCTAGAAAACACACTTACAGAGTTAAACCTATAAGCTATTCCACGAAGTTGCCTGAAATCATACTCATTCAAGCATGCTATATCCAGAGTCCTGAACCCCACATAATAGTGTGATGTGTTAGAAAGCAGGTCATAAGTAGCTGAAAAACATGCACCTCTCCTGAGCCAGAGACTTCAACTGCAGCCCTGGAAGTGCAACTCTGTAATTCCTTGATAATTACTTTCCAGAAGAATGAAAAGCTTGCTGTAAGCTCAATTATACGTATTTAATGTGATTAGCAGTTTCCTGTACTAAACTACAAGCTCTGTTGTACCAAGACAAACACAGACTAAGAGATCAGGAGAACTAAAAACACATTCTTGAGAAACAGAGAAAGACAAATGTTAGACTGTTCATTAACTTACCCCTTCCATTCCTAAGACATTGTGTTTCAGTACCTTTATTATAGCTTCCCTGTGCTCACTAAACAATCCCATTAAACAACTGAAAAAAATAGCAAAGGAAGCACTTAAAGAACACACATCATGTATCAGAAATATGCAATTAAAGAAGGCATATTGGTACAAGTGTTTTCTGCTCACTATATCCACCTCTGCACACAGAAACACAGCGTAACTCTTCCACTTGTAGCTGCTAAAGCAGTAATTTAGATGAAAGCGTTGCATTTAAAAAAACCCCAACATTTTATTAGGAGTTTGTCTTTCAGTGTTTATCTTTCATTTGAACTCTTTCATATTCTAGAAATCAAGATGTCTGGACAGTAGTCTCTTAAGGACCAAATCTATTTTGCAGAGATGAAGAAACAAAAACCAAACTTCCCAATTTATCAAGGACACGAACTTCTATAAGCAGAACCGCCAACCTCATTTTCTCATTAGGGTGTTCTTATGGCATCATGGTAACACCCTGACTCTTCAGTCCCACCTCACAGCACTTGTATGAAGCCACATTTCACAAATGTGCTTCCAAAAAGATTTGCCTGGAACTGGCTCAAAGGTTCTAAATTAACTCAGCACAAGGTAAGATATTGCAATATGCATGATATGACTGCCCAAGTTCCTCACAACACCAGTTATAGAAGACCTTAAAAGCAAGGAAAAATCATGTTTGTTTCAAGGTGTCCGTCAGGACATGAGAAGGGACAGAACAGAAGGAGGTTTATTTTTTCCCTGGGCTGCAGGTTGTTTTTTCCACTGGCATTGATGGACAAGTCCAAATCAGAAGACATACCAAACATACCAGATTCAACAGCACAGGTATTTCCTCGCTCTGACCTTGGCAGGAGTTCTGTGTGTTCCTTATTTGTGACAGGAAAGCTCTCAATTACACTCCAAACAATGTGTCTTGTACGGAGAGCCAAGTCACAAGTCATGACTGCATGCGTCAGTTCTGACACATCCTTCTTCCTTGCAGTCAGGTATCGATTGGCTCCTTTTCTGTGAGGGAGGAAAACATATCTTAGGAATAAGTAACTTAACTCTAGGTTAATTTTTATCTGTCAAGGTATGGGATTCTATGCAAAACCTTTGAAAAACAAACAGAGATCACTTTGATCACTTTGAAAGGTTTTTGAGAAGCTTCTTTAATGGACCCATTAAATCCATGAAGTATAAAAACAAGCTATCCCAAAATGCATGTTACAAGTTTTTCCAATGAAGCATGCAGCAATGAAAAAAGATACTTATTTCTATGTCTACTTTTACACTTTTTTCTCTAATACTATTCCTTGCTACACAGTAGGGTATGTTGAAAACTTCAATCAGGTTATCAGTAGGCATGAAATTCCATTCATCTGCACCAAAAAATGCAAAGCTGTACCCCAACTCACCCTTTGCTTTTAGGTACCAGTCCAAGAGACTGACAGCGCCGGCGAACAAATGCTCTTTCAGTACTAGTGAAACTAGAAGGAAATTCCAACTCTAGAACAAGAAATAATCATAAAAAACCCAGTATCAATGCAACAGGCGGTAATCTTGGCATCTTATCTTAATGTTACAGAATCGCTGAATTGTTAGGATTGGAAGGGAGATCCCCCAGTGCAACCCCCCCTGCCAAGGCAGAGTCACCTGGAGCAGATGGGTTTGGGATGTCTCCAGAGGGGGAAATTCAACACTCTCCCTGGGCTGTGGTTCCAGTGCTCTGCCACCCTCAGTGGAAAGAATTTCTCCCTCGTGTTGAGATGGAACTTCTTGTGCTTTAATTTACACCATTGCTTCTTGTCCTGTCACCAAGAAGTCCACACTGCCCTCCTGGCATTCATCTTGGATATATTTATGCATTAATTATATTAATAATTAATATATTTATGCATTAATGAGATCTCCTCGCAGTCTTATCTAGGCTGAACAGGCCCAGCTCCCACACCTCCCCTGATAAGAAATGCTCCGGACCCCTCATCTCATCTCATTGTAATAAAAACAACATAAAAATTGTTCATTAAAATAGAAGGACTACCAAGAGTTCGATAAAATAACCAAGAATAGAACCAGATCTGAGAGGGCACAAGTCATGCACCCGTAGTCCACAAGAATGTCTTGATTAGTTTGAGCTGAGTTAATTAACCATACTTAAGTATCCATTGTTCAACGTGTAAAAAGGATCTACTGATAAGGCAGAGGTTCTGCCGGGAAGAGGAGTCTTCTTCATTCCAACGACCACCGGAGAGCAGAGTACGACCCCTATCAACAGGCAGTGCCAGCGCAGACACGATTGCAAAAGGGACACGTATACCAGAAACAAGGGGTATAAAACCCAAAGGACTGAGAGAGGAAAGTGCGCGCCGTTGGTGGAGTGCTAACTCCCGGCCACCCAGCGCTGCTTTTGCTTGCTACCGCTTGCTTAATAAATCCCCCTTGTTGATGTTCAATTGGCTCTGAGTCAGTGTGTGTGACAAACACTTATAACATCATCTCAGTGGTCCCTGCTGGACTCCCTCCTGTGGGTCCCTCTCTCTGTCTGAGGAGCCCAGAACTGACACAGCACCACAGCTGTGCCGCACCAGGGCCGGGCAGAGGGGACAGGATCCCCACCCTGCCCCACTATCAGCGCCCGTCCAACACCCGCAGGTTCCCCCCAGGCCGGGCTGTGCCACGCACCCGCCTCGTCCCCGCTCCGGAACCGCTCCAGGGCGAGCTGCACCGCAATCTCCACCTCCTCGTCCACGACGACCTCCCTGAGGGCCTCGGCCCGGGCGCGCACCGCGGCGGAGGCAGCCGAGCCCCCCCTGGCCCCGCTGGGCTGCCGGCACGAGACCCGCCTGTGTCGCGACATGGCCTCCACACGGCCTCGACACCGGCACGGATACGGGCCCGTTGCTCCTCGGCCCGCGGGGCGATGCTGGCGGCAGGGCGGGGCGCGTCTGGGGTCACCCACAGCCGGAATCGCCCCCGGACGGAAGGAAATGGGCCCTTTTTCCCGCGTTAGGGTGTTAAAGCCTGCCTGACGTATGTGTATGGCCGTGACCAAAGAGTGGCAATGGTACCCTGTCTGGTCATAAATTACGTGATTTAATTGAATGGCATTCAACATAGGTGTGGCGGGGGTCATCTCGGCCCTCAGCGCCTCCAACCTGTGAAGTGCTACTTGCTCTTGATTTTGGATCGTCTTTTCCTGCTGTTTGACTCCACGCTGAGAACATGAGATAGAAATTAAACCCAAATCTCTTGGGCATGGCACAGGGCGCGGTATTGAGGGCTGCTGCTTTGGAAACAACATTAAGTCAGGAGGAGAGTACTTGGAAGAAGAGCTACTCAGCTGGGGAGAATTAAATGTACAGAAAAGAAACAGTAACTGATGTAGCTGGCTGGAAAATAGCTCTTAAGAGACCCATACCAAAGCTGTGTACAAAGCTCATTTCCGCATAATTCTGCACTGAGAGGTCACACTGGAGCTGAACAATTCATCTATTCTAATGATGGGGGTTTTTTTTCCGGTTTTCCAGTACAGGTATCTGCCTATGTATCGTCAACCAAAGAGCTGTTCCTATGACATTCAGTACTGCCACCTTAGAGCACATCACAGTTATGGCAAATTAAACACTTAAGCTGAATAAAATGAGGATTACTCTTATCATCCTTGGTATCAACAATAAAAACTGAGAGCTCATAATTCATTTGAAAAAGTCACATCAGAAATCCTTATTTAAGAATTCAGATCTCTTAACAGTTTCTGTCTCTTAACAGCATCATCTTGCCTTCATATAGAAAAAAGCACCATTATTCTCAAAAGTTATACCTCAGGTTGAATTCTGCTATTGGTTTGCAATCCTGTAAATACAGTAACTAACTATCTGTTAGGTTAGGTCTCATCTATATGGCCAAGAGTGGGGTGAAGCTTGAGTATGTCCTGCATAACAAATGCCTTAATACATGCCTTTCTTCTTTCACTGCTTTTTTGAATCTCTGATGCTATTAGAAGGGTGAAAAATAGGAGAATGTCACCCATGTGCTGCCTCCTGCAGCCCTGCTAAAGACAAAATTGCAGTCTGCACTCAAGACATGAAAAAACATGAGCAAAGACAGAATTGTGCTTACCCAAGCTCTTAGACATGGAGGTTTTATTTATATATATTCTCTTAATAAAAACTTCTAGATGTGGATTTTCATACTAGAATTAGCAACCTGTAAGTCTTTAAAAATTCTGTTTTCGTGATTAGCCTCAGAAATACCTTCTGGCTGATGTTTACTCAAAAACAAAAACAAAAACAAAAACAAAAACAAAAACAAAAACAAAAACAAAAACAAACCCTGGAATACGAATGAGTTCCTTCTATTAACATATGTCCAAATGTCCATGTATGTTTTAATAAGAAGAATCAAGAGGCTGCACAGTTTTATGCAAAAACACATCTGCATGTTTAAATACAATTAAGTATTCTTATTTTACCCTCCCTAGAGGCACTTCTGCTGACTTCTTTTAATTTTGTGGAATATTTTCTCTCTTGTAAACACTCTTATTTTCCAAAAAAGGTGCCAGTTCTGAGAAAAAGACCTGCAATGGGAGTTGGTGAAACAGTATTATCTATTATGTACTGTGTTAGATTGTGTCAGATTTCACTGCAAAATAGTCTTTCTGGTTTTTGTTTGTTTGGGATTTTTTAAAGATTTTTAAGTGCTGTAAAACTTATTAGCTGTTGAAATATAAGGATCACTGGTGAGCCAGTTCTTCAAGATCAAGTTAATGAAAAAGCACAAGATTTATTCATCTTTTCAGTTCCTTGGTTATAAAAACAAACAAACAAAACAAAACAAGACCCAAAAAATCCAATAGATAGGGTTTTTTTAAGCATTACAGTAAATTTGTAAGCAGACAGTTGTTGGCCGCTGTGATTATTAATGATCCCATCAAATAAGTTATGTATTTACACACATTGAGGAAAGTAAGACTGATGTGAAATTATATTGAGAGATATTTGTTTAATAAATTAACTGCAGTGAAAATGGGCTTCTTTTGCTTTACTGCACACTACTGTATACAATGATAGTTCCCCAGACCTTTGGCTGCTGATGTGGGCTTTATTTGGGTCATTGCCTCCATCCCATTTCTATAACCTCTCCTGTCATCTACTAACACATAATTTCTTATTTATCTGTCTTTTTCCACTTCCTTTACTCAAATTTTGGTGGTTTTTTTAGACATAATGGAAAAAGCCTTTCAATCACTTCTACCCCTGTAAAACAACCTCTCTCAGGTCCTCACTTGCCACAGTTCAGAGCTTGGGCTGTTGAACATCCAGGGAAAACTGGAACCCTTCAGTGGAGCTCAGGGCATCCATAGAGTTCAGGAGGGAATCCAGAATGAAGGCTGAGAAAGAGTATGATTCCCAACAGGGTCAAATATGCCCCGGCTCTTCTCACAGCTTTCTTCACTACTCCTCACTCCTAAATTGAGAAACTCCAGTTTCCAGGGTGAGCAAATGACTGAAGTCAGGAGGGAGAATGGAATGATCCTCTGCTAACAGATCTTCCTGTGTCTACATATAAAGGCAGGAGTTTAGGAGTAGACTGAAGGCAGAATGATTTCATGTGGTTGTGTGATTCATGTGGTTGTGTCTTTGCTGAAACTGGAACTGAGTGGAACTGATGGGCTCCTGATGGGAGCTGGGAAACTGATGGGGATTTATTTATCCAGAATATAATCTCCTGTTAGAATACTGTCTCACTGAAATATTTTGACTAAAATGATACCTATGTTGCAGAAATTTTCTGGAGCACAAAACACGTTTAACTATTCCAGTCATCAGTAGCCTGCAGAAAAAAGTTATTGAAGTTACCTCATAGTCACAGTCTACAAAAAGTCCATTTATTTTTACATGTGCCCCCATTTTTTTTTTACCAAAGTAGTATTTATTAAAGAGAGCTTTTTTAAGCTTCAAATAACATACTTTGATAAAAAATAGTGGAAATATTCAATATTGGGTTTAGATGTATATACAAGAAATGAGGAAATTAACTTCTAACTTCCTGTATCCAAATTGTGGATCCTTATGTAAGATCCAGGAGTAGGAAGCTGTTTGAGTAGGAGAATAGTTTAGGATATTTTTGGAACAAGGAGCAAACCTGTCTCATTTCTATTCATCATCACAAAAAAGTACTCTTTTTAGAACAGTTTTACAAAGTGGTTGAGCATTTATAAAGGTGAAGAATGAGTAGGAAGCTTATCAAAAGAGGCATTAATAATCCATATAAAATTAATACTCTATCTAAAATATTTTCACTCCTAGATAAAATATCTCAGTTTTGCAGATTACTCTTGGGAGCAGGAGGAGAAAAATTGGAAAAATTTGCCTTCCAAAAAAAAAAAAAAAATCTTTTGAATATACTGTTTTGAGAATTTCCAAATAGTTCTATTGCAAAGAATTCCACAGTAAGGGCTGCACAAGACTTTTATTTCTAAATGCAACTTGAAATCTAAAGTCTGTGATGAGAACAAAGTAAGCCTAAGCAAAGTAATGTGAAGAAAGTAATACAGTAACTTCAAACCCAAGATTTTGATGAGAATTTAACTAGCAATTTCCTAGCTAAACCATGGCTCTGTTAGCAGCAGAGGCTACACAATGATGTTTTAAATAACATTAATTTGAACTCATATGTCTGCTACTTTAACTTTTGCTACTATGAAGATCAAAAAGCAAAGATGGTCTTTATCTGAAGCCAACTGAAACACAGAATAATCCCTCCTTTGATAGCTCCAGGCATTGCTTTTGATCATAGTGCACATCAAAATCTTCAGTCTGAATACCTAAGCAGGAGCAGCAATTAGAATAGCTAATTCCCCCATCTATCTTACAGCAACATCAAAAATATGCATTTTTTAACTTACATCATAGAAAATAAAGTATGTTTTTAATTTCACTTCCTTAATGAGGAAAAGAAAAATATTACATAGGAAGTAACTTTTACTTAGCCCTTTTATTACCTGGGCATGGTTTATATAGGCTAGGCACAAATTTACATCTGAGCATATTTGCATCTTAGTAGCTTGGTGTCCATGTGCAAAGTCATGTTATGTGAGTGCTGGTGGCCAAGCTAGCTCCACTCTGGTGCCATGTCCCAGCCTGGCCTGCAGCCCAGGGAGGTGTCTAATATCCTGGCTGACCTGGCTGGGATGGCTGGGTGAGTCCTGGTTGCCAGGTCCTGCCATGCCATCCCAGGCAGTCTCTGCAACCTCTGGCTTCCCAGCCCCTCGAGATTTCGATTGTAATGCTGATACTACAAGCCGTGGATTGGGATCTGACCCGAGTGCAGAGGATCCAGGTGATTAGAAATTATAAGTTAAGTTGTATTATAAATTCCCTACCATCCTAGTTACAGACTGTACTATGTTGACTCTGCTCATAGAAATCTGTACCATTCTAATAATAAATTCTCTTCTATATCAATCATAACATTTTGTTAAGAAAACAGAGTTTTAATTGTATCTATGGTTTATGCTCATGCTCGCTCTACCAATATCACCAAGAGAAGCCACCTGTGCTGGACGACAGTGCCACTCAAGATAACAGTGACATGTCTATTAACCAAGAACCTCATGGAGCAACAGGGAACTTTTCAGCAAATATGTGAGAAGGGCTGGATGTAGTATTTAGGAAACTGAAAGAGATGGTGTTCTGGGCAGTTGGACTCTGGATACTCAGAAAGTTCTGTATTGCACACCCCTGGCTGCCTTGCTCAAAGGACTGTTACTAAATTAAACTTCCTGCTTGCAAATTAAGTTAGTGTTTCTTTTGTTGGTGGGTTTTGAAAGAGATTAGTAGAAAAATGCAACAGCTGAATGTTATCTAGAGGAAAGTTTTTATCTTTTTCTAGTCATTTGATTTTGGTCATTTGGCAGCTTTTTATGCAGCGACTTAAGTTGTTTTCTACTGCAAAACCATTTATGCCGGACTTCCCCTGGTCTTTCTGACCTGCCTCGGCCAGCTGGGGTCAGAGAGATAGGGGATTTTTATCCAGCATGGACAAAGGCAAAAGATTAGAGGAGGTTCTCCTTCCCGGGATGATTCAAGTTTATTGTCCTGAAGAGTTCCAGGGAGAAGAGGGGGCGAGCATGGGAAACGCGGGGTATTTTCTATCCCAAGTCAGGGGGCAGAGGAACCCTGTGTCACAGCCACTCAGGGCTGGCCAGGGGGAAAAGGGAGGGGTTAAGGGAAGGGGAGAACCACGCTACAAACCGAGAGGGGAAACAGAACAAACCATCCTCAGTGCAACACAAAACCATAAACGTGCATTACAACACATTTTTAGTTAAATTTAGAGTGGTTTACAGTGCTTTTCTTTTCCTGTTGTTCAACACCTAATTTGAGCTAGACTTGACTTTCAAAGATCACATGAGCCTAAGTGTCCTGTTGATTTGATGGAAAGTCTGAGAAGTCCAGCATCTCTGGAAATCAGTCGTCTCCTACCCATCTTACAGAGATGTCAGATTTTGGGTATATAAATGTTGGAGATTAAGAGCAGCTAATTGTGCTACAGCATTGTTATTAATGTTTGCATTGACTGTCTGGTGTCTGCTTATTTGCATTTAGAATTCAGGTCATTATGGAAAATTAATATTGTAGAATATAGATTAATATTGAAAAACTACAGATTTATTTAATTTACATAGAAGACAAGCAAACAAATACCCAACGATTGACAGATAAAACCCACAGTCTTAAAGATAAAACTTACAAACTATTAAAAGATTTCTTTTGAGAAATATCAAGCCTATTTTCCTACTCACAGCAGTACGGAACTCTCACTCCTTGCCCTCCTTCCTTGCTCTCTCTTTACAACTTTCTAGGTGCCATACACCCCGTGCACCTGGGATATTTCAGGCAGAATTGTACTTTCTGCTACACAGCATTCTTTGGTTTTAAATGTAGGGGGTTTGCCATCTGAAATTCACATTCTTGGCTGTAGGAGTGATCTGCCACATAATTCACAGCAGGCACAGCAGGAATGTGGTGAACTGCAGCTTATGGTATTGCATCTGATGTGATGCATCTTTTAAAAAATGCAGATGGGCATCACTATACAAGCCAGCAAGCTCAGCTGGTTTTACAGTCTTGCATGCCATACCACAGCTAGGATATCAGCTGTTCCTATCAGCAAGGAGGAACTGGTATCAGGGAAAGTCAGAAACCACTGCACCAGGCTTTTTATGGGACTGGTGCAAATGCAAAAAAGTCAACTACAGCTGATCCCCCAAAACGGAAAAGACAGCAGGAAAAATTCAATTCAATGGGCTCCAAAATTGTTCACAATGAGCAGGGAGAAAATAAGGAATGGGTGAATTTCTGACCCACAAAGAAAGCTACTGTGTGAATCCTGCAGCTAAGATCAAAACAAAAGATTAAATGTTATCTATATTAGGGGAGAAGTGGGAGACTAGTTAAAAAGAAGGTGAGAACTGGCCAACTGTGAGGCTTGGCAGATAGCATCAGGATGGAGAGAGATTGTTTTTGGAGATTCTCATTGGAATATTTTGGATCCATCTTGCTCGGTTGATATTGGTGGCCTGGTCAGGAAACACTGTTTTAGGACTCTGTAAAGAATCACAGAATCAAGAGAATATCACAAGATGAAAGGGATGCACACATATACATTGGGTCCCTGCGGTTAAGAATTTTCATAATTAGTAAGAAGCAGTGCATGCTATATTTGCAGAATGTGTGCAGGGATTCTTGTGTGTGGTACTGAACAGCTCGTCTACGATATCTGGCTGAAGAAAATGGTTTTGTGACTTCACCTCTCCTCCAGTCCTCAGTGTAAACAAGCAGCTGCAGTAATCAACTGATATCACACATGAGCAACATCCTGCCTACGACTGAAAAAGCATGTGGTCAAGACTAAGAGCCAAACAACTGGAGGTCAGGAGATGGAACACCTGAAGGGTAGTTGCAATATTCTCTGGTTTCAGTGCCTTGAAACAGTATGGAACTGTCTTGACTCCGTATTACAGTGCCCTGGTCATGCAGCAAGAATTAATGTGAGCAATGTAATTTGGAAACCTGCAGAGACCAAGACGAGAGTGAGTGTATGAACGCTTACACTTGCAAGTAGCTTTAGTTAAAAAAATGCTAGAGGGACTTTTTACCTTGTAATGGCTTACATAATCAAGGTGCAATAAATACTAACAACTAGAACTGTTGCCATGAGTTAATGTATTTAAAAGGCACTGTGCAAGAAGTGTGATAACTTTGCTGAATTTATATATTCATTAATCCTTGTCAGCATGTTCTAGTTTGAAAGACAGGTGTTTGCTAAGGAAAGCAGAAACCTCCCTTTGGACTGAAAAATGTGATCCTTCCTTCCTACAGATTATTATGAATTTCAAATTAAGGGAACTCTCAGGCCAAGGTATGGGGGTAGGAATAACTGTTCTTTACTAGCTTATCTAACAAGGCAAACAAGAACAACAGCTATGAAATTAGCCACAAACAGAACAATAACTCAGTCCCAGTCCTTTCTGGCTGCAGGCACCTTTTCCCTGAGCTGCAGTTCCCGGTGCTGGGGGCAGGCAGGTCCCGCAGAGCTGCAGGAGGGCTGGGGGTGATGGCAGCGCTGTCCCAGGGGGAGAGAGAGATGGAGAGAGCCCTCCGCTCACGGTGTCGGTCCTGGTGCTCAGCAGAGTGCTGGATGGTGGCAGGTTACAGCGAGAAGGCAGCAGGGCAGGGTCCGACAGCAGTGAGGATGGCTCCTGGTACTGATTGGCAGGGATGAGGCCCAGGCGGCGATCGTCCTTCCAGTCTGAACTCCACGGGGGAAATAGGCCGAGCCAGAGCCTTCTGTCTGATCTTCTGGATGTTTGGATATCGAGGGGTTTCCCTCTTCCCTCCCCTCCCCCTTGCCACCATGGCCCAGTCAACAGGTATCTTAGCATGACAATGGGGAAAATTCCACAGAGGGAAAAGGTAAAGAACCAACCCCCAACACAGCAAGAAGGAAGACCAAGATGTTTTGTGGCAGGAACTGGATATCTCCAAAGACTTAATTAATAGGAGGATTATATACTATATACTTACTAGATACTATGAGAGAAATGTATGTCCTTAATAACAATGTCTTTTTTTTGTTTTGTTTTGTTTTGCTTTCCAAATACAGAAACAGGTTAGGAAAAAAAATAGTTGACCCAAATTAGTCACAGGATGATGGAGTAAGAAAGATAATGTGTATGTAAACTGAAATGGAGTTCTAGACTGTTTCAGACTGCTTCCAGTAGAGATAAAACAGATCGGTGCTGGTGCTGTATCACTTCTTTTTGCAAGAAGAAGAATAAAAAGCACTGAATAAAACTCAATTATGTATTTAGAAAGGTGGCAAAGAGTTAAAGGAAATTAAGAAGCTGTACTATCCAGGCACAATTTTATTTTTTTTTTCATCTGGCCACAAGATAACTACAAAGAAAACTACTTTTCTTTAAATGAAAAAGAGACTAACCGATAGGGATGGGTATAGGCCACAACCATGTTCAGGGACAGAAAATCGAATTACTGACTTCGCAGGAAAATTTTCTTCGCAGTGAAAAGGAACTGGACCAGTCAAGAGGGGTTGGTGCTCTGCACCTTAAAGTGCTTTTACCTGACCAGTACCCCATCAGTCTGGAGTGTAAACGCAGGGCCACAGAAAACGCTGAGGTTTGTTGGCATCCACAGAGCAGCCAAAGCCGCAGCCAAAGCAGCATGCCCGGAGCAGGGAGCCGGCCCTGCCCGGCTCAAGGAAAATAAGAGACACTCGGGGCGGGTTTGAGTCGCCCCGCACTCAGCGGCTCCCCGCAAAGAGGGCAGCTGGACCCAGGCTGGCGACACCACCCGCTCGCTCCCGGTGGATCCCGCCGCGATCCCGGCGCCGGGCGATGCAGTGCGCGGGCGAGAGCTCCGAGCCTCAGCGCCCTATCCCCGCCCCGAGTGCCGGCGGGGTTGCGGCCTGGGCGTCACTCCGCGGGTAGTGAGTGCCGGGTCGGCAGAGCCTCCCGCCCCACCTTTGTGCTGCCGCACGCACTTTACAGGAGTGGCGGGACTGGGAATCCCGAGCTCCCGAGGCAGCCTTGCCTCCTCCTCCTCCTTTCCCCTTCCTCCTTTTCCTCCTCCGCCGGAGCGGGGCTCATGATGGCGGCAGCTGCAGTAGCGGAGGTGAGCAGTGCCGGCGGCAGCAGCAGCAGCGATACATCCAGCACGGGCGAGGAGGAGAGGATGAGGTGCCTCTTCCAGACCTGCGACGGCGATGGGGATGGCTTCATCAGCAGGTAGCGACAGCGGGAGGCGGTTCTTTGCTGGTACGGAGCCGTCCCGTCCTTCCCCTCCGCCCCGCGTTTTCCGACGCTCAACTTGTGGGCGAGTTGGGGGCTTCAGCGGGGCCTCGGCACCGAGAGCTTCCCGGGACAGCGGGCGAAGCCTGCCCGCAGCACTTCCACCTCTGCTGGGGCTGAAAGGTGATGTCTCCGACCCCGGATTTCATCACCTCGTGTCCCGGGCAGGTGGTCTTTGCAAGTAAACACACAAAAATCCGGTCGTGAGGGATCTAGGAGAAAACTCACACTGTTGTCCCAGAACATATAATTTTGTTTTGTCAGTGCGTTTTAATCAATGTTCTTGTTACACAGTTTCGTTTAAATTCCTCTGCTGGTCCTCAGAGTTTGTGGTGTGTCACCCAGGCTGATGAATTTCGGTGGGGAAGGGTGAGTTCGTGTATTTGTAGTAGATACCCCGAAGTAAGCCATAGTGCAGTGTTTATGGGTCTGGAAGCACTGGCAGTGCGTTTCGGTCAGGGGTTGTTTTTGTGGCAATAAGCTCTCACGGCATAATTGAAAAAAATACTGAACTTCAAAAGGTGGCATTTGCCAGAGGCTGTGGAAACTTGCATTTTCTAAATGAAACTTTTGCTATTGCTTGTAATTAGTAAGAGCCTCTAGAAAACTGGGACAGTGAGGGAATTTCTTAAGTCTGCCATTTAACCTTTAAGCTAAGAATATGACCCCACAGAAAGGCTAAGTAGACTTGAATCGCCACTGCCATTCCTTTGGAGCCAGAAAGTTGTTGAAAATCTGTAAAAACTGGCAGTCACTTTAAAAATAAAGTTCGAGGGTTATGATAATTTTTATCTAAACGGCTCCTTGAACACTTTCCCCCCCCCTCAGTCTAATGATTATTTCGACAGTTGTGTTTTTGATACATAAACTTTGAAAATGTGTACTTTCCAACCAGTGTGATAAGAGTGATTATTTTTCCATTCGTTTATGGTCTTCATGGAATTTATTCTGATGTCTGAAAACTTGTGATGTTCACATAAAGTGTGCACTGTCTCCTCAGAGCACGCTTGTTCTTCTGTACTGTCATGTTCTTCTGGAACGTAAACTCTGAATTTCAGGACCTTACTCGAAGAATGTTAAGGTTTTAACGTTTCATAGGTTGAGAGATGTTATCATGACACAAGTTCCTCATTTCTGATTGACTAATCCACATTCCCTAAGTTTTGTCCTAGATTTGTATTCTGTGTTCTTCAAAGTAGGTTTTTTCAGACTGTTGCTTGAACTACAGTGTCAAAAACGCCAGGATGTGTCTGAGTAGGGACGTTGGATTTTATGGAAATGGCAGTAAGGCTCAGGGCCTGGGTGGTGGTTGAAAGTCCCTCAGGAGATGGTTGGTTAATTTTTGAAGGTTGCTAATACTTTGCTTCAAGGCAGAACTGGTGTGGCCTTTGTCAGAGAATATGGTATTCTAAATTACTGTCTTCCTTTACATCTCTGTATGTGTGACAAAGTAGTGAAGGAATATTTAAGAAATTATCTTTAACATGACTTTACTTCACTAGCTGGTCTGGATGATGAGTTGTATAAATGGAATGCCTTTCTTGCTTTCTGCAGTTACTCAGTTTTGCTTCCAATCTGTTTTATGGCAGTGGCTTACGCAGGAGGAGACTTGTCCAGTTGGATTTGGATGTCTTTATAGTATGTACCACCATAGTATTATAGACAGCTCTGTCATGTTTATGGACTCAGGGTATCCCTGTTAAAAGTATAGCACCTGGGGGTTTGTTGTTGTTTAGAGCCCTAGTGTTTAGGTAATTGCATCTTTTTTAATGTCATAAATTAAAAGAAAGGCAAAAAAGTTACAGCTGCTTTTATACTAAATTTCATATTGCCATTTTCTGCATGCTGTTTGTTTGTTTGTTTGTGGGGTTTGTGTTCACGGGCCAGTTGCTTGTCTTTCCTGTTCCTTCTCGGCCTGCTTATTTGCACTTCTCTTTGCTCATCCTGTGGCCAACAATTTTTTGCCTTTCTTGCAGAACAGTGGAGATTGAAGGCTGACTTCTGCATGTTGTGGTGTCTCTCACAGCAGGTCAAAAATGGCCATAAATGCCCATGCATCTCTGTAAAGAGCTGAAAACACAGAAGCTAGCACTAGAAAATCATCACCTTCCTTGTGTAGTAGAACTAGAGCTGGCTATGATCTGTAATCTATTACTGGTACTAAAAAGAAGCTATTAGTGAGCTTCTTTTTCAAAAACTAGCTTGTTTTCACTGCAACGTTGCTGAAATTTGCAGCTTTGCAGCTGCTACTGAGTATAAATTTTATCTTTGGGAATTAGTATCTCTTCTATTTTCAGGCCTGAAGTTTGGTCAGTCATTTCTTTGCCTTGCATATGCAGCTGTTTGTTTGTAAGGTTTCTTTTTTTTTTTTCCAGCTCCATAGCTGTTAAGGAAAATAAGATATTTATACTTGCAGCAAGAGCAGACATTTTGTGTGTGTGTGTTTATTTAGTTCATATTGCGTGGGGAAAAGAGGTGTTTGCATTCCTAATGAAATAACATGGTGTCTTAGCTGTGGAAGTGCTTTATTGTGCATCAAACTGCAATAAACCTCTTCAAATAGTAGCAGGGAAGTACAGGCACAGATGGTGAGGAGGAGCATGTCCTAAGATACTGATTAATTTTCAGGCTCTCACCTGAGATGTTGATTAATTTTCAGGCTCTAAACAAGATGATATCAAAACAATAAAGCATAATTAAGGATGTACCATTGGTGGGTATAATCCTGAAGACACTGAACTATGGGATATGAAATGCTGAAAGCTCTGAGTTTTGCATTGATATGTGCATATTGAAATTTTACTGCATCCAGATAGAGAAAAGTACTGAGAAAACACCAGAGCTTTAACTTTGTGGCTTGTACTGAAGCAGCTTTTGAGTCCTTTGGGGTTAATATTTATTACTTAATTATTTTAACATCTTGCAAATGTTTGGCTTTTTTCTGATACTTATACAATAAGAGGTAGTTTCACAAAAAATAACTAACCAACCAACCAACCAACCAACCAACAAACCAACCAAGCAAGCAAAAAGTACCCCACCACCAACTCACTTGTAAAGCAGTCGACAATTAAAGCGGGGTTCTGAATGCTTGAGGCCAGCTGGATGAGCATTGCTGAGAGCAGATCACAGCACTAGACACTGTTTACAGCAGAGCTTCAGTTTTGCAGCTGTAGCTGGATTGTGTTGTAATTAACAAAAAGTTGTTAACTGAAAAAACAGTGATTGCATTCCTTTGTTTTATTCTGTTTGCTTTGAAAAGCTTCAGAATCTGATGTCACAGTTCTAAACATTTCCAGTTTCAGTTTCAGAGGGTTGGTGAATTGTGGAGGACATGTGTGCTTTTTTACTTATTTTTGGTTTTGATGCTGTCTGCATATGTAGCCTGGAGTGCTGGGTTTTTATGGGTGACAGGCTAGATTAATGTCTTCTTCAGAAACTTAATTGCCTTGTAGCTTTATTAGATGTGGATTGTACTGAAATTCCACTTAGCACATAGTGAATTTCATCCTCACTGCAGAAGTCACTGAGTTTTGGATTACTCTATTGTAACACTGCCAAGTGTAAAGCTAACTTTAAATCTGCAGGAAGTACTTTTGCTTTAAAAAAATGAAGGTGTGAGCTGTGGAAATAATCAGGAAAGAAAAAAATAATTTCATTATTAAGCTACCAATATGCTAGCCTTCCAAATTTAGCTTTTAAGTGTGGATAAATAATTTTAGGATTGTAAAGAAAAAAGTAAAGCTAGTATTTAATTCAGCTAGAACTTTGTCATTAGATTAACATGTTAACAATAATGGAATTTATTTACAAACAAAAGAAAGTTTTGTTTATAGAGTGTTTGAAAACGGTATTGTCTGTGTACACATATTTTTTTGCACTGGGTCAAGGTCTTACAGAAAGTCTTGGTTAAAGTAGAGTAAGGTGTTAAAAACCCAGTAAGCCTACTAATTTTGTAATGAGCTTATACAGCATGTTAAGAGGACATGCTGAATGACTCTGCCTTCTCTAGCCCTGCACAGCAGCAGTTAAAAGGAATTATTTGGATTTGATTTGTTACCTGAGGGGTTTTAGTGGTCTGTGGCTTTGGGAGCTCAAAACCTTTGCAAATACAGACTGATCCTTCCCTTTTTAATGCATTGTCACAGTAGTAGAACATTTACAGCTTTCTTGCTGGGTGTATTTTGGCACCCCTTCAGTGTTTCTACATCCAGGGGCTACGCTATTAGAGGAGAAAACCCAGTGTTTTTCAAAAAGACAAAGTATTATTTGTCTTCTTAAGAGAGGGGATTTATTCTTCTATGGTCTCTGTTACTCTCCACAGCAGACATTACCATTTAATTTAACTTTTTTTCCAAGTTTGATTCTGCTAATGTGCTTCAACTTCATTGCTTAACATTTCAAGAGATACCTGTTGAAGCACATAAGGACTGATAAAATGAAGCAGCAAAATCAGTGTAGGTTGTCTGTGACCAGTCAAGTTACCACAGTTGGTAAAACATGTGTTTAATCCATAAGGTGACCATTTATGAAGTCATGGAAACATGTTCAGTTAGGATCTCTGAAAACTTACTTTGGGCATGAGTTAATATTCTGCATGTAGAGGCTTTCTAGTCTCTGCAGGGTATTCTGGTACTGGTGGAAAGCAGTATCAGGAGCAAGCTGTTGTGAGTGCTTCTCAAATGTCAGCAGAGTAGGGAGTGGAAAAGCCATTTATCGTAAAGCAAAAGGTTTATAAAAGGTCAACTGTAACAGAACAGGTGGAAATAGAAAACTGCCTTTGAAGTCTTGTGAGAGATATAATATTTATTCTGCTAGTTTTGCAGCTACTGGGATTTCAGATTTCAAAAAAAGTTTGATCCCGGTACTGTACAGTCCTAAGTCTGACTTCAATCCAGCTGTCTAACAAGAAGACATCATTTAAAAGCAGTCTGCAAAATGTCAGCAAGACTGGGACTAAGCTTTGGTTAGACCTTGCCTTCAGTCTGGCTCTTCACATAGCAGGGCTGTTCTTACCATGAAGCTAAAAAATTTAAGACCTCAATACAGGATTTTATTCTCACTTGAGCTCTGGACTATTTGCTCTGTGTTTTCTTTAAACCAGCCCAGTTTGAGAAATTCCAGGGGAAAAAAATCCCAAATCTCCAAAACCCCAAAACCTTGGCAAAATAATTTGTCCATGCACTACTGCTTTAGTTTGTCTTGAAAACAGTTTCAGCTTCCAGATTCTCTTCCTAAACTTAATTGTAGTCTTTATCCATCTCCATTAGGAGGCTGTCACAAGATCTGTGATCCGTGTAACTGAAGGATTGCTTTTATATGGATACAGCACAATACTTCCTGTATGCCAAGTAAAATGGTGACTGGGAGCACTGTTTCTCACATAATTGTCGTCTGTTTTTTCTGTTTCTCCTGGGACTTGCCTTAGTCAATGATTCCACAGTTGTATAGAATTTGGTGGGGTTTTAGTCCAACTTTGTCTTCTACAGGTCCTCTTGGAGAATCATAACCAAAAAAAGAATAAGTTACAGGGAAAGCCAGGAGGGTGGATGTGTACGGAAAGCCAGAGAGATACGCTTAGTTTGAGATGAAGAAAGAGGTATCTCCTTTGTTAAATAATGTGTCTATAAAATACACCAAGAGTCAACATTCATTAAGGGATTATGTATTTCAAAGTCTGTATTTCTTACAGCTGGTACACAGTCAAAGAAATATGCTCAAACTTGAATTTTATGAACATACTGTATTTTTAATTGGTCAGCAGCCCAGTTCTTATGTAAACATCAGACACTTGAAGAGTGTTCTAGCTGGAGTTGTTAACATTTTAAACTCAGTGAAGTTAGTTGGTGTGTTTTATATATTGCTTTTTTCGTTCCTCATTGGCACTATTAGTCTGGTAAAAGGGACTAAGGAGTATATATCAGGCGTATTGTTACATGATATTACAGTATTTTCTTTCTTGGGACCTTGTTGTTCAGGTAGAATGTACTGTGGGAAAACTGTCCAAACAGTAGTTCACTTGAAAATATATATATGCCATATTTTTTGATCCCTTTGACAGTTGCCTTCCAGCTGGCTTCTAAGCAGTGAAGTTATTTTTCTTTTTAGTTTCCTTTATTCATTTTAGTAATTAATATAATAATTTTATAATTAGTAATATTTATTAATTTTGTTATTGGTTTTATTTTGTTTTATTGAACTTGTTGCAAATACCATGTTAGTTGGGTTATTACGGGAAGTTAATGACTTTTCAAAGTCAGTAATTTCCCTTTTGTGATTAAAAAAAAAAAAAAAAGTTAAGCTGGGAATATTTTTGCCTTGTGTTTTCTTGGGTTTCTTGATGGCAATTCTGAAAGATTAACTTCACAAATATACAGTGTTACTTTCTTCCAAAGGGTGATAGGGAGCTCGGCCCTCATGAGATCCTTTGGTGCTTGGTCTTTCTAGCAAATCCATAGCCCTGGGTTTATAACCACTGGTGGCTTTTCTAGCAGTATGACTGGGACTATGGTAAATACTTGGTTTTATTTAGCTCATGTGTGATTGCATTTTCCATTTACAGCAGGCGAGTCAGTTAGCGTCCTCCTTAATCACTGATGGTTAGCTTGTGTTCCTAGGGAGCAACTTTCTGTATCTTTTCCAAGTGAATTTGTCAAAACCTAGAGTTTGAAATTCATGGATAGGTTGACTGTGTTGGGAGGCACTTGAATGTGAGAAGAGTTCTTCCAGTTCTGTTTCTTTGTATTTATTGTTTGAGGGTGGTATGTGCAAATACTTTGCTGGTAGTTGGGGCTGGATTCTAAAATTATCTTAAAATCCTCTTTGTCTCTGATTGCTAGGGTAGGCCAGAGATTACCTGGCATTGATTGAAGCAGCAGGTCATACATGTTTTGATTGGGAGTAAGGAACCTCAAAAAATACTTTGGCACCTGGCCTTTTTTTTCAGATATACACCTCTAAGTTGTGCACCTGCACTCCTTACAGAATGGACTGTGAATAGCTAGTAGAGGGTTTAAGGTTTTTTTAAGTCAGCCTGTTTTCTGCCAGGTGATGTTTGGCTGTGCATGGTCCTGGAGTTTTACTCTGTCTGCCCTTGGTTCCAAGAATCACCTTAGCTGCACACTAGCTCAGTAAGAAATACTTCTTTGCAGCATGGTCAGTTTATAGTTGTGACTTTTTATCTGTCTGTGTGACTTTTAATTTTGGCACAAGATGATAGAAGGGGGTAAGAAATGAGCTTGGGGGTTATTTGTGATCCCTCTGATAATGTCTGCTTGACTTTTAAACATGCTGCACTCAAAATGATCTGAGCTAAGAAATCCCACTAAAAGTTAATTCATTTTCAGAAGTGTAAAAGGACAACAGAGATTTTATTGAGACTCTGGTATCTGAGCTTGTAGATGAAAGATATTAACAAGGCTGGTGTTGTGCCTAATTGAGTGTTGTCCAAAGGATGGGCTTCAAATGGCATCTGAAAGAAAAGTTACGCTGTGGATACATGGCTTTTCAAATCCGCTGTATTTTTACTGTGAATGTTCACATGCATCTTTTAGAATAAATAGTCCATATGTGGAATATGTGGAATTCATCCTAGCGCAGGGGTTCTTGCTTTCATTGACCTGTGTTAATTAACATCACCTTAATGCTTAATTGAAATCCGCACATTCCATTTCTCCTTTCTTCTGAGAGATTTTCTGTTGCAGTTCCTTTTTAAATTTAATAGAAAAGAACAGTATTTATGTAGTATTAGTGGTTATTAGATGAAATCGGTGCTCCTAACCACATGGAAGAGTCTGTAGGTTGAATTGTTACTGTGTATTAGCAACATATTTGAAGCCAGTGAACAGCACAAAAGAAAGCGTAGAATGGCAGAGATTCTATTGACAAACTCTGCTTCTCTGTTGACAGATGGACCTTTGTTTGCCTGCAACAGTTCAGTCCCCAGAAATGAGACCCTTAGCCAAAAAGGTCCTGTCCTCTCAGGTGATGTGGTTTGTGCTAGTGTAGGTGATCAGAGCACAAAGTTTAAGCTATTTCTAGTGAGTAGAATATGCATGTGTTGTGACATCTGTAAAATACATTTCTGTTCTGAGAAGTACCTGCTGCAGGCTGTCTGTCTTGCACGTATCTAGCGTGAAATGGGGAAGAGACGCACACACAGAAACACGGTGGTGGGGAGGGAACCAGCCCCTGCTTCCCCAGAGGAAGGAGTGGTGTCTTGCATGCTTGGAATAGTATGGTGAGAGGCAGCCAAGCCAGGAGACAGAGCTGGGAAGTAGAAGTTCAAGTGGCTGAATGATGAATAAAGAATGCAGGGCTTTGGGGCTGGCTGATTGTTAACCTTGTCTTTTCCCTGATGATGCTCAGTGTTGTGGATCTAGATCAAGTTGCAGATTAGTTGTGAACAGGCACTGGAACATGCAGAAATTGAAACTAGCAGGGAATTTGAAGAGTAAAATTGTTCCACACTATGGAAACAGTTTTGAAAAAGTGACAGAAAAACCAGAGAAAGAGTACCCAAGAGAGGGAGTCAGTGAGCTGCTGATGACACTAAGAAGTGTGAGATTTTTGGTTTTGTTTTCCTTTCTACATTGAAAATAACACATGTAGTGAGATTGTTCATGCAAATAGGACTGGTAACAAATACCTTAGATAGGAGAAGGAAGAAAGAAGTTGAAGAGTGCTTGGATTTGTTTTAATTAGTTGTACTTGGAGATTTTGATGTAATAATCCTAAAGATGTAACCTCAGAATTATTTTCCATTCTTTTTTTCTGACTTCTTCTGAAAAATAGAAGTAACAGGAAATGGGGAAAGATAAAATATGCTGCTTTTCTTTAAATGTATGTTGAGATGGGGGTCAGTCAACAGACAACTTGCTGTGTACGGATTTGTTAAGAAAAAGGTCGAAGCCATCTAATCTAAGATCTAGTGTCAGCAGTTTGTTAAGAAAAAGGTCGAAGCCATCTAATCTAAGATCTAGTGTCAGCAGTTTGCGGTGGGAGTGAAACAAGAGATGCCCTTTATGTTGTCTATTTTAATTAAGGCTTTCGATGTTGTTTTATGATACTCGTAGGCAAGCCAAGGAGCTAGACTAAGAGAGTTGTTTTTTTGTTTTTTTTTTTTTTTTTGAGCTGTGCTTGGAGCTCATTTAGACACTTGTGCTTTGTTTGACACACACAATACTGTATCAAATTGAAATCAAAAGGATGGCCTGGTCCAGATCAGCGTTATTAGGGATTAATGATCTGGATGACATGATAATGGGTAAACTTTCTAAAATCTGAGGTGACATCAAGCTGAGGAAAACTGGAGGCTTGATGTGGAATGAGGGTCACAATTGGTGCTGACCGATGAAGGTATTGCTTGAAAAAAACCCCAAGTAATATAAAGTAGAGATAAGCAGAGAATAATAGCACATTTGGTGATATACATACAGGATGTGTGCCTGATGAAAAACTTTATGAGATTTATAGTGGTTCTCAAGTTAAACTTGAATTAACAGAATTGGGCTGTTGCAGAACAAGACTTATACTTTCAACTTTTAGTCTCTTTTCAGACTGTGCTTTAAGCTGGTATGTAGTTCTGTGTGCTGTCATCCATTCAGTTGGTGGATCATTTAGAGAAAGACAAGAATAGTTTATGGAAGGTGATGGGAGATACAAAAAATGGGGTTCCTTACTTAAAAGAAGGAGAAACATCTGGTTATGGGCTTTAAATATGTAAAGACTATTTTTCTTATCCACTGTGATGGCAGAAAATAGGGTGTTAACTTCTTTTTTGAAGTAGCAAGCTGAATTGTATCTGGGAAAATTAAGATTAGGAGACTTGCAGAAGACAACAGTGAAGTACTAAGACATAGTACACATGGAGGTTGTGGCTTTCTTAAAAAGCAGCTTAGACGCCCATCCATGAGTGATGACACTTTTTTGAGTCTGGCATGTTGTCCTGGTTTACAATACAAGATATATATTCTATTACCATCGGAGAAGGGTGATCATCCTTATCTCTGTGGGAAGTATCTTCTGTTAATGGGCCATTGACTCCTACTGTATAACTGATAAGATTACATCATCCCATTGGGAGATGCTCCAGCCAGGAGGACCAGCCAAGCCTTTCCTACCTAGATAAAAACTGAGGTTTAGAACGCCAAAGGCAGCCTTTTTCCACTGGATTCCAGAGGAAGAACCAGATTTTTTCCACATCATCACTGGACCCTTTGGAGGAAAACTGCACCAACCCCCTGACTGACAGGGTATGGGGTTGTATTCTGACTCTGTCAGTGGTTTTATTTTTTATTATTGCATGTATTTCATTCTTCCTTTTTCTCTTCCCTATTAAAAATTGTATTACTGACTTGAAGTCTGACTGGTTTTGCTTTTCAAACCAGTACATATGTTTTCTACACTGGTAGGACTTCCTTGCCTGTCTTCCTCTGTTTAAGAGTTTGTCTGCTGAGTTACGCAGTTTGTCTCTTGTGCTTATAATCAGGCAGATGTGCAAGATCCTGTATAGTGCTATATAGACTTGTACTATACAGAACTCAGTAGTTACAGAATAAGTACCTTTTATGGAAATGCAGTCTGGTCTAGTGACCTTTTTCCCCCCATTTCTTTCAACATTACATTTACACTTTGCTTTAATTCCTTCATATTTGGGACAAATATAGAAAAAAAGTCCTATCAAATATCAAAGCTCTTACGTCCTCCTAAGTTTTCATGTAGCGTGACAAAACCTGTCTGCATGATTCCTGATCACAACGAGGTGTTAAAAATGAAGCTTCAGTGTGAGGTTTCAGATCCCAGTATCAACAGTATCGCTGCTCAGCATTTTAAGCAAGCATGTCCAGCTGATGTGCCTGTTCTCCATCCCATCCTGCCTCACATTATTCATGCCTTGCCAAACAAATCAACCTCACTGAAAATGGCTCATTTACAACTATTGTCTGGTGCTGACAATGTACTTGATACACAAATTATAGGGAGCATTGGGACAGCCATAAGGAAACGGAACTTTACCTTAAACATAAACAAAATGGGTGTTACTGCATGTTGTATACTTAAATTTTAAAAAGGGTTGATTAATACTACTACATACTCTGGCACTAGGAAGTAAACCCAAATAAAAGACTCTTGAAGCAAAATGCATTTTGTTTAGCAATGCGAAGAGTATTCCAAACATACATGTAAAAATTGCTTACACATCATTTTATCAGTTGTTTCGTGTATGAATAGCAATGTTGGTAATGAATGCAGTTTATTAAACTGAGATGAGAACTTCAGGCCTTTATTTTCTAACCATAACTTTCAAGTAGATACATTGTTGCAGGAAACCTTTCTTCATTCTTTGCCCTTTTCTAAGGAGATCTAGTTTGCTGCAGGTGGAAAATACCAGCAGTTCTAAAGCTGTCTGTTATTCCTTCAGAAGCTGTAACTGCAGTCTTGCCTTGCCACTTCCTTTAAAAGATAATGTGGAAATTAGTCTTTATTTAATTGGTCTTTATTGGATTTAGTCTTATCAGGATGACCCCTACCTGATAAATTAATAGCTTCTTCTATATTGTTAAACCATCAAAAATTTTCATAATTGAGGAAATTGGAGAGTAAAAAATAACCTCTTAAAGTATTTTCATGTTAAAATGTTTGTGGAGATGTAATTGGTGAGATTATGACAAAGGTAATGAAATCTATTTCCGAGTCTAAATTTATTAGATGGACAGATTTTTTTTTTTTTTGTGGCTGTTGCTGCTTCTAGAAATTATTTCTTCAAGAAAATATACTAAATAAGAACTGCTGTGAGTGTTTGTCCTCTTTCCTAGTCTGCCTGCTCTATCTGCTTGTGAACTTCTTGAACAGTTTTCTTCTCTTCTGTTAAGTCAAGAGGTTTGTGAGGCCTTGGGTAGACCACAAAACTGTGTAAATTCTCCATCCAGCACCCTATGAAGGTGAGGACATTGTTTTTATTCATGTTTTGCTGACAGCAGTGGACATTGTATTTTAGTCTGGTAACCTTCCAAAGTTCTCTCTGTAGCTGGGTGCTAACCTTTAGATGTTTTTTTTTGCCAAAGATCATAGTGTCATAGAGGGCTTCTGTTACACTCTCTGTGATTTCTGCTTTTGTGGTATTTCAGGTGACTTTGGAATTATTGTGGGTTACTTGTTCATCCAGATTAAGAAATAAGCATTTTGATACAGCCTGCCTGGTGATGCTTGGAGGCTCTTTCCCCATCTAAAGCTCTGTTAGAAGTTTTTTCAGAAGAAAAGGTGCCACGCTGTGACCTTTTTGGAAGACTTCTGTCTGCAGATGAGCACAGTTCTGGGATTGCTGCTAGGATTGTTTGCCTGCAGTTGCTCATAGAAAAATCAAAGATGGAGAACTGATGTGATTCTGTGCTTTAGAGCAGTCAGGGGCTTGACTTGCTGTGAGACTCAGAGCAAATGGAGCAGCGGGTCCAGGATGCTCTGGAGATTGATGGGTGCACCAGGGACCAAAACAAAACACCCTCCTACCAAGAACAAAAGTGATCCGGAATGATTTTAGTACATCTTTTAGATCAGCAACGTCTTATTGTCTCTGAGTGCTCTTCTAGTCAGTCCTTTTTAGCTAAGACCTTTAAAAATTAATGTTTCAAATAGATTAGACTTTAGCTACAGTATTGATATAGAAGTGACTTATGACACAGCTGCATGGAACAGGTTTTCTTACACTGTTTATTTACTCTGTTTGCCTCTAGGGAACTTGGCCACATTTATAATTTTTACTGCCCTCCTTAAAAGCGTGCGCCTAGAACTGCAAGTTTCCATCAGCAAAGATTAAATGTTTCTGGAAAAATGATGATACCTTTTTGCTATCTGAAAATTTAAGTAGTTTTAAGAAAACACATGGTTTGTCTTTGGTGTTATGTAGTGGAACAATCTTTGCCAGATTTGCTTTATAAAGCAATTTGCATTTGTGTAACACTTTTAGACTATAGGGAATCAGAACTGGGTTTGGACATGTTCCTGTGAGCTGTAGTGAAATAGAAGTTTTGCAGCTGTCATGAACAGGGCTATGTAAGGTGTACTACCAGTGCCACAGCCTTGTCCTGCCCCAGTATAACAGATTAATTCTTCTGCAGCCAGGGCAACAGACTGGAATCCCTGTCCTGGAATGCCATGGCAAAATAACCCTGCACTGCTTCTCCTGGTGCTCATTTTAAAATTAGCACACCTCGGCAGAATCCCTCAATCTGATGCTATGTCTGATCTGTTCCAAGAGACATAGCTGCGTTATATCTGTCACTCCCCATGTAAGAATTTGAATATGCTGTCATCCTTATTTTTCTTTGCAACACCCTTGTGAGATTGTATTTGTACTGTTTATTTTTTAAAAACAAGGAACTGAGCCATGGAGATTATTTGTTAATTGATCAGATTCAAATCTAAGAGCAAAACTCTGAGCAAAAATTGAATTGCAAGTAATGGTACCTTGTATTTGGCCTATGAGATTAATTCTTCTGTAATAAAGTTATTTCTTGTCATAAGTAGAGATTTGCTTGCTTTCTGTTATTTTTGTAGGGGTTCGTTTGTTTTTAAACTACATGTTCATGTTATCATCATCATTATTATCATAATCATTAGTATTGTAATTATTATTGTTCTCATCATCATTACTGTTATTTTGTTACTATGGTCATCATTATCCAGTTTTATTGCAAACAACTCTGACAAGAGTTCTGTTTCTGCAGCTCTGGAATTCCTGCATAGAAGAGATTTACAGAGCTGCACCCAACATACAAGTTCTTTCTGTAGAATAGAATGGGCCTCAGTACCTCAGTGAAACTGTTCATGCAAGAACTTTGAATTGTCAATGTTTCATGTTTTCATAGAAACCTTCTGAAACCTGCCCTGATACTAGTAATGAAAAAAAAAAAAAAAACAACTAAATCTGCTAATAATTCATGTAATAGTAATATTGCCCATTTCCTTTGCCTTCCTTCTACAGAAAGATTTTGTACAACACAGAAATAAGCAATATACTTTTAAGTTTCTTAAAAGAAGCCATAGCATAGAAACATACTCATGCTATTTGTGATATAAATTGGTATGGTAGTGCTATGCAATCCAATTCAAAAAGTGCTTAAGAGAAGGATGGCAGGAAAGAAGCAGTTAAGTGTGAGATAGTAAAGTAGAGGTAATTTAAAAAAATAATAATCAGGGAGAATGGACACCCAGAAGATTTTGATCAGCAGCTGTTGTTTCAGATCTGGCTGAATTGGTTTGCCCACATTTTATTTAGAATGTGATTATTTGTCATTTGATAAATGATTTGATAAATATTTGATAAATATGCATCTTCATCCTTCAGATGCTGGAGAAATTGTTTCAAGATTTTGTTTGCATTAATGTATATCCAGATTAGACAGGGCTAGTATTCCTTTTCTTCTAAACTAAGTCGTTGGGGTTTTTTTTGTTTGTTTGTTGGTTTGTTTTTTTTTTTTCTCTCTATTCCCACTTTTCCAATCTTCCTCTGCCCCCATTTCCCTCTAAAAATATCTTCAGGAATGACTTGCTGATGCTGTGCCACCAGCTGAATATGGAGGCGTCTGTTGCAGAGATCATGTGCCAGCTGGGAGCAGATGAAAATGGAAAAATTTCCTTCCAGGATTTTAGTCAGTGCCACATGGAACTGGTACAGGAAATGAAGAAGGAGGAAGTGGAGCTTTCTGTGAAATCGGATGACTCTTGTAAAAAGAAAAAGTTAAGGGATAGAGTAGCTTCCTGGCCAACTAGCAGCAATAACAGTTTAGGTAGGTATGACTTTTAAATGTGCTGTTGGTGTAATTTAACAAAAGTAAACTGTGGGATGTTTGTTACTGATTTTACTGGCATGAGGGTTGCCCCTAAAGGGCTTTGTGAATCTCCCTTGGCATAATTTCATCACGTGTTAGAGTGCAGTTTTAATGGATGCAGGCTTGTCATCAGAATCTAAACTAGAATGTATGCAGAGCATCCTTTTCTAAAAACAGAAATTGCACAAGAGAACAGACTTCCTGGGACTGGAAGACTTCCTTGTCCCTGGAAGGGACAAGGGCTGGTAACTAAAGATCCAGGGAGTTCTCTGTACAAGCCCAGGCAGGTTTGTAGGTAAGTAAAACTGAAAAAGGAGGGGAGACTTAATCTTGGTTCCAGTCATAACACACTGTAAGAACTAATGTTTTAAAAATTGTTCCACTTAGTGGGAGATCTGAATGCTGGAAGAGCCCTGTGGTTTAGAGAATACAAAAATACTCCTCCATCGGGTTAGAAACCAAGCCAAAAACAGCCAAAATCCAAACCAGGACCAACCAAATCAAAAGAAACCAACAAGAAAAACAAACCACAAGCCCCTCAAAAACTGCAAACCAACAAACACAAAAATGTGCTATTCCATCCCCAGGAAAATGGGATGTAGGAAGGGATTACCTGTGTCATTGAGCCCAGACCTTGATAGCACTGTGACCAGTCAGCATTGGGTCAGAAATGTTAACACCTGCAGAATGCTTCCTTTCACTTTGTAAAAAATGGAAGAGTCTAAAGGACACAGTTTCTGGGGTCAAAAATGGTGAAGTGTGGTTTCTTGTGGAAAAAGCTGAGGATGCTGTCCCTTCCCCAGCTCCCTACAACAGATGCATGCTGGCTGTGCATGACTGCTGGCTGGTGACATGGAACTGACCTGAGTCCGTGCTTCACAAAAACACCATCAACCTCTGATGGTGTTTAGTTGAAGCTGTGTTTCCTCAACCTTTTATTTAGGCTATATGAGCCTACATGTTTTAAAACACTTTTTAAACTAGAAATCTTCCATTATTCTTCCCAATAGCTTTCCTTTGAAATGTCTTAAATTAAGTTGGGAATGTTTTTTACTGTTGGATCTGCTTCATACATCTTCTAGAGAGTTGCGTTATTCCAGCTTCTTATGTAATAATGTGACCTGTTGTCAGGTGTAATGTTTAACATGAAATTTATTTATTTATTTGAAGGTAGTTGATGGTACGTGGGATTTCTGTTTTAGCAGCATGATGCAAAGCATACTGAAAACACAATACAGATACAAGTCACACACAGCAGAAGAGAGCAATTGCAGGGCACAGCTCAACCAGTGTGACTGAGCTGTGTATACAAGTACCCCACACTGGCCTGGCTAGTTCAGGGAGACATTCACACTCTTAATGAACTCGGGGAAATACAGCACCAGTTGATTCTCTCAGCTGTTTATAGTTTATCTAAAGCAAAACCCACCCTCAGGCGTTGAGATCAAGCCAGCTTTTCTGCAGCAGCTGTGATCAGTTCCAGCCCACATTCTTCCTGAGCTTCATGGGCACATCACCTTGGCCCGTCTCGGATCCTGCTCCCATGGCAGGGCTTTGCTGCTCAGTCACACCTGTGTTTATCTCATCAGTAGTCAGTTTCACAGAAAGTGAAGCTGGTCATATGTTGATTTTGGTGGTTTGGTCTATCTATTCATTTACTTATTTGCTTTGGAGCTATGGGGTTAGCATGTTCTGTCTTCTAGTCACTTTGCACATTTTTTGGCTGTCATCTCAGAAATTCAAATTTCCCTTGTTTACTTTGTATCCTTGGTGAACTCCTTATCTTTTTGGTTTTTGAATGGACTGTACTAGTCCCTTGTCATCCCATCATCTCATGCTTCTTGGCTTTTCATTTTGGCTTTTCAGCATAACAAATCAGTTTCACAACTCTGTTAAACTTCCATCCCATATTTTATGGTTTCGTAGTCATATTTTGTTACAGAGGTAGTTTGTTCATTCACTGCTAGCATTTCTTTTGTTTTGCCTTCTTTCATACATATTCTGGAATTGCAAAACTCTAGTTTCTATGCCCATTTCTCCCATCACATGCTCAATTGATTTTCAGCCTGTGAATCTCTTTCTGGAGATGTCAGACAATATTTTGAAGCCAAGATTGTGCTTTATTTCTTTAAGGATATTGTGTGCTCCCTTGCTCATATGATTATCTTCCATTGCCTGCTTTTTTGGATCTGACACAGTTGTATTTTTCTGCAAAACAGAGTTGTTGTACTACCCTCAGATGGCTATAGAAAGTTTCCCTGTTTGCTGACCAGATTTCTGGGGTTTAAAATCTTATTTCTCAGACAAAGCAGCCAAGTAATTATGATTTGTAGTAATCAGAGGTGAAAGACATCTCCTAAACTTCATAAGTGAAAGGCCAACATAATAGTCTTAAAATTTATCCCACAAAGAAAACTTACAAATTGCTGCCAAAAAAGTATTCATAGATGAACTTCCAAATTTATTAGTGTATAGAATTCAATCCCAACTGCTTTTTCCCCCTATTCCCCAATTGCTGCTAAGTTTTACAAGAATAATTTAATGCATTTTTCAAGTTGGTGATTGTGCCCATTCTTCTTTTCCTGTTTTTTCTTTTTTTTTTTTTCTGAAAAGTTAAGTCCAGAAGACATTTGAATTTCCTACCTTGATGTATTTTGCTCTGCTGATCAAGTGTGACTACCTTCATGCACTGCACTTTTAGAGCTATGGGGAATTACGGGATTTTTTACACTGCACATTGATGTGCAGTTGCGCAGAGATTACCAGTCAGGCAGCATTTTGTGCTGCCTTTTCTTGGAACTGTTCCAAATTCTTAAAAAAAATAAAAGCAAGACCTTTTATCTAAATACAACATTAGCTTTGCTGCCTGCAATTTTTGCTTTTCATTATGAGGAAAATAACTCGAAAAGAAGTTTCAAGAAGTAATTGCATCTAATTTGCTATTGAACTTTATCTCATTCATCTTTTTTATCATTGATAAGGTTATTTGCATAATTTTGCCCAACTTTGCTCAACAAATGTTCATGCCTGTGTTTCCAGGTAGGATGCAGAAGTGAGGAAATTGGTTTACTATTTTAATCAAGGCACAGGACTCAGGTTTATTATTACTGACTCATGTATGTCCTCAGTAAGCCAAAACCTGCATCATATTTACCACCCTGTTGAGCAAATAAATGTATAGATTTAAAAGCTTAATGTTTTATTCAAGTGCACAAAAAAGGAAGCTTTCTAAGTCAGTAGAATTAAGTTTTTTGATATTTAGTAAGTGAAGCACTGATCTTGGCTTTAACGGGTAAAACCCTAAAACAACCAAGGGTCTCCTTAGTAAATCATGTAGGTGTGTGCGAGCAAGAGCTAAGTCTTCTCCTGGTGTGCACAAGCAGGAATTGGGAGCTAGACAAAACCAACTGGAGCTGATCCTGATCATAGATGAATGAATGAATGAATGAATGAATGAATGAATGAATGAATGAATGAATGAATAACTTTGTTACTGTTGCAGAAACTCCCTCTGGCTTCTGACATTACTGATCCTGTGATGAGCAAGAAGAGGTGAATTGGTCAGCAGCAATTCACCAGTCACGTCCAGCCAGCAGCTGCAGGCCTCTCTTCTTCCGGGGTGCCACCTTCCACATCCCTTTCTACTTTGAACGTGTCTCCAAGTGTCGTCTCCATTTCCCCCTGCACCCGTGAGGTGCACCAGGAAGAAAATTTCCAGAGTTCTCGTGTCCCAGAGCTTGGCATGGTGCAGAAGGAGGTCCCCAGTTCAAATGGGAAGAGAAATGAACTGAGAAGGCTGAAGCAGTCCCATCCTTTGGATTTCGATGAAGGTATTAATATGCTGCTTCTCCTAAGTCCTCTCTGGAGAACTGTGGTGGAAAGATTTGGTTATTTAGAGAAGCTTCTGCCCGAATTAGAGCACAAGTGAGATCCTTTTCAACTGTGCAGATGTTATTAAGAATAAATGTGAAGTAGGGAGCTAGAAAAGAATAAGAGAAGAGAGGTGGGGCTTGGGGAAGAGAGAGATGTTAAGTATGAAGATATCAGCACCACATGGATTCTCTGTCATCCAGCCAGTCTTTCTTCAGCCTTGGTCTTGTTGGTGATGGGGGTCCCCAAATCCCTCAGGAGGTACCACCTTTTATACTGCCCAAGATTGGAGTACCTGCAGGTACAGATGGTCACAGATGTTCTTAGGTCTTGGCCTGCAAGGGATGTAAGCTGTCATTTCCTTACCCACAGTCTCTCCAGCAGAATTTCTGTCTGGTATCCCAGTTCAAGTCTTCACCTCTGTTAGGTCAAGGCTTAGTGCATTTCTTCATGCCATCTGAGCTTTTTTTAAATTCTTGTTCTGATGGCTTATCTTAGGGGAACATCCTTCTTTGACTGTGCTCTGAAACAGTTAATTGTATTCTTGCACTGTGTGAAAAGGGAGCTTTGAAACCCGGGACTGAAGACATGAAGGCATTGCTCTCTAGTACTGCTCTACATTATCCCTCATGCACCGTCCTGAAAAATCAAGACTTTGTTTTCTGCCATTGCATTACATTGGAAGTCTTGTTGTTTAAAAGACAACAAGAGCAAAGCCCAGAATCTGTGCTGCTGGAACCTTATCTAAGACGTCATTCAATTTTAGAAATTCTCCCTCTGTATTGCAAAACCAATCAAGAAGAAAGAAATGTGACCCATGGATTAATGCTGGGGAAACCTGGTAATAATGAAGAGCCAGGACCTAGGAAGCTACAGAGAATGGATGTTTTCTTTTAGTTTGATTTCTAGTAAAAGTAACGGTTGATTGAGGCACCACTTTTTCCACCAGCAGGTTTTCAAGTCTGCATGTTGGAGACAGAAACCCATTACACATTTATTGCAGGCTAATTTGCTGAAATATGTAAATCAAATCTCAATGATTTCATCATTGTTCATTGAACTCAGCCTTTTCATGGAAACTCCAAAAGCTACCAAACCTGGGCTGGAGTTCCTGCAGTTGTAGTTTGGGCTTTGCCATGAGCTCCTCTGTATCTTAGCTGCAGAATTTCTTTCTTGAAAAGCTTTACAAGACTGAAGATGACATTGAAAAACTAAACAGAATGGCACAAAGAACACTTGATTTCTGATGCCAGGGACACACCCAGTAGGGCAGAGTTCAGTTGCTTTCTCTGTGTGCTGTCTCCTTTGGAAGTTGAATTTGCAAATCACTAGTTGGGTTTAGCCTGGAGGCATGTTCAGAGTGTGCAGATGCCTCTTGAGAGTGGTGGTGTGCTTGTAGACTCAGGTGCTTTCAGATGGTCTTTTCACATTTCTTCTGGACATACACACAGTACCAACAAACCTTGGGATGACTTTGGAAGGACTCCTGCTTGAATCTATAAACATGTGAGCACTGGTCTTCAGGAGCCAGTTACAAAACCCTGAGCAGCTGGTGCGGGAAAATTCTGGACTGTGTTTCAAATTGGCTGAAGCTTTTGTGTGGACTGAGCCATGAGAGCAAATGCACTTTTGGGAATGAAATGCTCCCAGCAAAGCTCTTCTTACAAGTTGTATTGAACATACTGTGACTTTCCTGCAGACAAAAGTGCAGAAACTTTGCATCCACACTTTGTTTCATCGAAACTGCGGGCTGCTGGAATGGGCAAGGAAATGGCAGCAAAACCATTGGATGTGAAGAACTCCAGCTTTTTTCTCTATTTCTTGTTAGAATCTCAATGTTGGTCTCTCCCTTTCACCCTCTCAAGCTGTTGTCTTTTGTGAAGCTGCATCTGTTGCTGCAAGTTGTGCAGATGCCACCTCATGCCCTCAAAAGAGAAGAGCTGAGCTGGACTTTATCCTGTGGTAGTGCAGAACCTGTAGAATAAAGTGGCCATGCCTTCTGTCTAAAGCTCGGAACTGGCTACTATAGAGAATGTTATGTCTGCCCCATTATTAAGTTTTGTAGGGTTTCCTGAATAACTTCCTGTGAGAACAAAGCTCTGAAGGACTTTTTCAAGGCCATCCAGTAGGTCTGGTTTTGCTTTTTAAAGATCTCCTGGTGAAGAGTGTCCAAATTCTGCTTTTCCACAGGAGAGAGAAAAGAGACTTCCATTGTGTCCACATGGTCTGCAACAAACAACCAAGCAGACTACTTGAGGTGAGTGAAATAACAATTAAGGCTTGCTGCTGGCAGTGGGGTGCCACGTGAAGCTGTTTACAGTATTGAAAGGATGATTTGGAGAAGGTTATGCTGTATCTCCCAGGCTAAGTGCTGAGATGGACCCCGAGGTGGGTTTGTCCCGGACGGGCCCTCCCTTCCTGCAGTGCAGTTGCACAAGGTCAGCTGCAGCTCTGGTGCTGCATCCCCCCCTGGGATTTGCAGAGCAGGAGGGCAGGGAGAAGAGTGTCTGTCTGTGTGTCTGTGTGTGTCTGTGTGTGTGTGGTATCAAAGGCTGGGAATGGCTCAGAGCTTCTGTCAGAGCAGTGATGGTGGCAAGGGCAGTCAGGCCTCCTGCAACCCTTGGGCTCTGGGGCAGCTGTGGCCTTTGGAGAAGGCGTGGCAGGGCCCTGGGTCACACTGGATACAGCCAGGGATGCTCTGTGGGAAGGCTCAGGGCAAGGCTGGCCCTGCGGGGGAGCAGCCAAGGGAGGCCTGTGCTAGGGTTCTTGCTAGGAAATGGCACTGGGCACATGGCACAAGTCCAGGCTATTTCTTCCCTGGTACCTGCCAAAACCTGGAAAGACATCTGTACTTTCCTTTCCAGAACACACCAGCATACCAGGCAGGTGCATCTGGCCTGGGATGCATCCCTGGCACAAGCTGTTTTCTCTCTTGGTACTGAATTTTTGACTTGTTAAATTAATTAATTTAACAATTAATTAATCTCAGGAGGCTTTGGAGGATTCATTTCCATGTGGAGGGAGTTTTTGTCATCCAAGACAACCAGGTGTTCAGGCCCAGAGGAGCAGAAGCATTGGTGTGTCAGTGCTGGGAAGTGGTGTCTATCATTCCCATTGTAGCTTTGTCTTGGATTTATATCATGAGCTTTATAAACCTCACTCATATTAATTTGAGGGGGGAAGAGAATGAAGAAAGTTTTTCTCCCTGCAGGATCTTGAAGCATTAATCGGTTTTGCCCTCCTTAGCAGCTGATGTGATTTGGGATTTTGTAGTTGTAATTTCAGACTTGTTTAGAGTGGGTTTTTTTTTAATGGCTGAATTACAAGGGCCTCAGCTTAAAGCTCAGTGTTGTAACAGCTGTCTGCTAGAAGAATCAAGTATTTTTATTAACTCTGCTTTGCTGTTAGACAAACAGACATAAATATAGCTCAGAAGTCCAACTCTGTGTAGCCAAATCCATAAGTGCAGTTCCTGCCAAAAAATGAGTTACAAATGGAATTTCAAAAGGAAATGTAAACTTAAAAGCATTTCCTATATAGAAAGAGAATATAATTTAGCAATGTTTCTTCTCTTCTGAGGCTATGGTCATTGCTGGTCCTTTGACATTTGAAATGAGTGCCAATGTTTTCTAAATGTGTTCCACTTGCTAATGAAGAAAACTCCTACAATGTAAACTCTTGGTAATTAAGTGTCATAGAAAAGTGGCAGATTTCTAGAGTTACCTGACTACATTCTCTTCAAGCACATGAACTTGCACGTAGAAAGAGTCAGAGCCAGAGCAACTGACTCGGAGCTTGGGGGTCGGTGTTTGACATTTGCCACGTGCTTGATGTAAAACGACACATGTGCTTGATGGAATAGGAACACATTAGAATATTCACTTGGAGTTCATTCATAGAAAAATGATCTTATTTTTTCCATTAGAAAATACATAGCCATAGTCTCCTTGGAGCAACGCCAGCACTACAAGGATGACTTCAATGCAGTGTATGAGGAATACCAGAAATTACATACTCAGATCGACAAGATCAACAACAATTTCAGACGGTTTCATGAACAATGGTTTCATGAACCTCTGAATTGAGGCTCCAAAGCCTACCAAGTAAAGAAGGATAAAGCTGTGAAGGCTGTGCTTCATCACAGCACTGTTTTGGATTCCCTGGAGCTGCTCAGTGGGACAAATGGAAACTGCAGAATTGCCACCTGTGCTCAGCCACTGCTTGGGCTGGGTCTGATTTTTGCAAGACGCAGCCCCAAACCCCCTGTTTGAGGTGTCTATGAACAAACAGGAAGGTGAGATGTGTCCCAAGCAGAGTCTTAGAGCATGTGCTCCTTGTGTTCCCTATTGAGAGGCTTAATTGTAGATTTTGGGTGATGCTGGGAGTTGGGGATTTGTTTTTGCAAACATCCCAGGAGAGTGGTGGCTCACAGAGATGAAAATCTCTAGAGTCAAACAGAGAATAGTTTTAGTGTTTACCTAGGTTTGCATTTCATGGTGGTAGCGAAACATTCTTTATGGTTTTTTCTTGAAGATGCTGCTTCATCAAATCCTGGCAGATTATCAGCAGTTACAACAGGTATGTGTGAGACCAGACCTGCAGGGCCATGGTTACTGCTGAGTCTGGCTCAAGGCATTTTTAAAGCAAAGGACATCAGTTTCTAAACTCGACAGAGATGCTTGCATTCCCTAATTTTCTTTTCTTTCTCCTTCACAGGGTAGCCCCAGCTACTCTGAAATGAAGAGCAGGTGCCAGTTCCTGCACGAAAAGCTGTCCCATATTCAGAGCCAAATATCTGAATTTGACAAACAAGAATTGGAGTCCTGGCACCAGACATCTGCTTCAGCCTTATAAATCAGTCACCTCTGGATTTTTATTTGAAATAGGCTTTTAGGATTATTTAATTTAGCACTGAACAGTTAAGATATGTTAGCACATAGCACTGAGCAGATGATTATTTGTTAAAAATGTAGGATTAGTTCAAAGAAGTTTAGGAAGTTTTAGATGTTGAAGGAAGTTAGTTTTGAACTTCTACAATAAAGAAATTTCACTGTTGATAACTCTATCTCTCATTGTTGATACATTATTTGGAGTGGCTTTCTTGTGGTCAATTCTTTGCTTCAAGCCTTAGGTTTATCCATGGAAATAAATTTTTTCAGTAGAGGGTAGAAGCCCAGTACCTCTACTATGAGGCTATGCACATGTTAAGAGGACATTGTGGAAAATTGAAATTCTTTATGATAGGTATAGGGGTGTTTTTTGATCTGTCTTGTAATTTTAACTCTTTACCTTATTCTGTAAAAGGTATAAAAGTTTGGGCAAAGCCCTTCCCCAAATCACCTTATTTTGGATGGTTACACAGGAATTCCTATGGGCTGCACCAAGATGTCAGCTGAAGCACCTCCTCCTTGTAGACCTTGGTTTGACCTTTTCAGTGAGCCAAGGAATATGGAGATCTTGGCAAATGTTTTGTAAAGCACATTTACAAGTGTTGCAGAGAAGATACTTCAGCAGGTTTTAAAGAGAAACCAGGTGAATGTGTCAATATGGAGACACTGTTTAATAGTTCTTTCAAAAAAAGTCTGTCACGACTAGATTTTCCAGAGAAGCACAGCCATTGTTTCCTGCACAGACCTATGGGGACTCTGAAGTCCAGCCATTTTCCTAATTCTCCTGTTGTTAAGATATTCAGCTGACACTGTGGAGTTTTGACCAGCAATGCCATAACATTCTTCTGGGCAAGGATAGAAAAATGACTGAGGGAAGAAAATATTTGATAAGAGTCAAATGGGGCCGTGAATGCCCCTTTCTTCCTTGGAGAGTATTTTAGAACTTCCTCAGTTGTCTCCATGCCAACACAGTTAAGTCCCCATAACTGAGATATCTTGCTGCATTGTGTGATTGAACAGCTGAGCTGTTGCTGCCCTTTGTTCTCCTTCAAGTGAAGTTCAAGAGAATGTCACCTCTTAAATCCGGAGATTTGCATCCTTTTTTGCCTGGGGCAGGGGCTGCTCCTATACCTCTAGAGTGCAGCAGCACAAGGAATTCTGCCACGGGGGGCCTTGGGGTGAATTCTGTTGGGGTGCCTGCCCTTGGCCTGCTGACTGCTGCTGCTTGGAACCACAAGCAAGAGTGCTGCTGTCAAGAGTGGGATGGGACTGAGGATTTTTCATGGTTACCCCTTCATGACTTCTCTTTCCTTACATGGCAATTTTTCTAACATTCTATACAGCATAAAGGAGTCATATTTTCATGCTTTTACAAGTGTAAGCTTCAAATTCTCATTTGACTTTATTTTCCCACCTAGATCTTCATGTGTTGTGGCTGGCTTCCTTTGTGGAAGTTGTATCAATGCACTAATCCCATCCCCTTTTATTGCAGCAGGAGTGCTTAGGAGTACTTGAAATGGTCATTTCCACTTTAAGTGCCTTGTTGCTCTGCTTTCTGACATAGACACAGTCACCAGGTTGACGAGGTATGTACCTGACATCCAAAGTCATCAGGGATGCTCACACCAGAAAGCTGTTCAAAGGTGAGAGTAGTTTTCCCAAAGGTGATGCACGCAGACTGAAATTATCATTTCCAATCACATGGTTGTCTCTAGAAAGGATTGTAACTTGGGAAGGTCTTCCACTGAGCATTTCATATGGGCTTACCTTTTTCTTTAGAAGCCACTTGAATTCTGATCCTCAATAGTGCAAGGGAAAGTGCTTTTGGCCACATCCCAGTGGTTTCCTTGCAAATTTTATTCATGTGTCTTTTCAGACTCTGATTTGTTCTCTCATCTTGCTGCTGGGCTAAGACCTCCATAGGTTATGTCCCATGGAACTGGGAGTGTTCTGTATAGATTTTGTCCAATTTCAGCTATGAAATGACAATCTCCACCTGCTGACATTCCGAGCTGTGTGTGTGGCAATGTAAGCTAACGAAGACTATAAAGGATCCTGTGGTCTTGAAACTTGCCACAAAACCCCAAATGGAAAGCAGAGAGAGATTCCCAAGATCCTCAGTGTTCCTTCCCGTTTCAGCTGATTTTTCCTTATGCCAGCTCTTTTTATTTTCATAATTCTTTAACATTTCTTTGAAAAGATAGCTTTGAGCTTATGTGTGCAGAGTTTCCCAGATGCCTTTGAAAAGAGCCAAAGAGCAATTCACAAGTGCATGGCTCTTTCCAACCCAATCTTGTCATTTTAATGAGGAGCTTTGTGTGCAGGTTATTGGAGCCTTGGTGCCAGTAACCCCTGTAGAATGGAATTGGTTTTCCTTCTGACAAGTGCAGAAACTCATGCAAACTTTGTGCCTCTCGATTCAGACTTTATGAGCCCTGTGATGAGCAAGTGTCCTGGGTTGACTTTATGATGCTTGTATCCCCAACTGTTTGTTCTCTTTGGGTTGGCTATTAAGTTCTGCAACTTGAAGACTGGTTCCAAGAGTGAAGGGGGAGAGAAGAGGTGCACAGTTTGTCATCAGGGACTGCACTTGCTCCCCCACATTCCTACACGCCGACTGTGTTATCTGCAGTGGACAGCAGGAGAGGGCTCTCCTTTACTTTTACTTTGTTTTTGACTAGCTGAGGCAGAGAAATTCCCTGGTCTGTGGTTCTTTTCCATTTTCTTGGAATTGTTTGAAGCTGCTCTGGACTGACAAAGCCAGAAGAGCAGCAGGATCTGGCACCTTTGGCACACCATGCCTGGCCTGGGCCGTGGCATTTCCCAGCTCTGGAGGGACTGAGAACAGCCTGAATGAGCCGAGCTGCAACCCACGAAAGGGACTCTGTTGAATTTGTCATCTCGTCAAAGCAGAGAGATGTTTTGTTGTTTAGTATTGCTCATTTTTGTGCTGGGGACTGCTTTGCCTGTTAAATCAACAGATTTTTTCCACTTCATTCTTTTCCCAAACCAGTTGCGGGAGGGGCCATACCAAAACTTTGTCAATCTTACTGAAACCTCTCTTTCTCCTTCTGTATTAACATTGACAGTACTTTGACTAACAGAATGGAGGTGACATGAGAATTCATTATAACCTGTAAACAAATTTCCATGGGGTTTTTATTAGACTTTTTTTTTTTTTGTTAGTTATGGTGTTATAGTTTGGTTTGGGGTTTTTGTATTTCTGCGAGTCTTAAGTGTGTCCAATTCTTGTGCATTCAGGAGGCTGTACGGTGCCTTTCGTGGGAATTTGCTTGGCTATACGCAAGCTCAGAGACCAGCGTGTGGCAACTCAGGCTGAGCACAAAGCAAGCACAGGAGGAGTCTGCAAGGTGCTCTGTAACAATAGGTACTTTTAGCTGTTATCCAGTGTGTAAGAACTACATACCCTCTGCTTCAGATTCTCCTCATAATGCACACTGTTCTTGTTTTGTATGATGCAGCTCTCTTCAATTCTCTTACACGGTGCATTCATGAGCACTCACATGATGTTCGCTAAAAAATTCTGCCCCAGCTGAAGAGCACAGGGTACGCTATGCCCTGAGCAATAGCAGTAGAGAAATGGATATACACAGACTTCAGGGGCAGAAATGGCACTAAATCTGTGACGATATGTAGGAGTGAAAACACAGAAATCCACAAATAGTTGCACAGCCCACACATCTCCACTAGGTTCTGCAGAATGGCATCAAATAATGCACAGGGATCCAGACCACGAACTGGTGCTGCACTTGTCAGTGGGCAGAGCTGTGGGAGGCAGGAATTAAAGGTGATTTTGGACCAGGAAGAAGAGAGGGAAAGACAGCTTCCAGCTGGAGATAGATTGGAACTGCTCTGCTGACCCAAGCAGAACAGGGAACAAGTTGCAAATTAGTTGGATGAAAGAGATTTGCCAAAGGAAACCATGCTATCTAGGCATTAGTGTTCTTTCCACAGCACACAGAGTTTAGAGCAGGAAGATACATCAGATAAAAATATTCCTGCAAAGTCTTAGAAAAAATCCTTTACCAATAGTTATTTCACAAATATGTCCATGTAGGAATGAAAAAACCTGCACAACTACCTGTGTCATTAAGAAGGATATTCTGTAGATTCGCACATTAACATTTGCATAATTATCTCTGATACTTGCCAACATTTAAAGCTTTTTTTCTCCTTTTGCCTTTTCAAAACATACAAAATGTAATGAAATTCTCTCTTTAAACTGAAGACTTCTGCATGCCAAAGCAAGCCATGATTTGCTTGCTCATAATCATCTTTTCCCTGTCTCTTAGAGGCACTGCTGCATTAATTGTTTATCCAAACTTGAAACAGTTCATGAGTGACTCTGAAGATAAAAGTATTGAGCCAATCTCAATGGAATTCATGTCCTATGCCTCTTAAAGCTGAAAGAATGTACTTATTACATGTGAGAATTAAGTCTTGATACCTAGTAAATGGGAATAAATGAAATATACTGTCTAGAGCATCATGTGTCAAGGGATGATTGCATTTTAGTCTTATTTGAGCAAATCCGTGATCCAAGAGAGAAAGGACTGCTCAATTATAGCAGAGAAAGTAGGTTAAAAAAAATATCTAGGTGTGGTGCAGTTGGAGTCAAACATTAAGTACGTGGGTTTTGAAGTTGGGAAGTGATTCTGTATCAGATGACTTTAACACAACATTACTAAATGCATGATCTTCAAACACATTGGCAACAAATAGCATGATATAAGAAATGTTGGTATTCCTTACATTGAAGGCTGGACGGGGAGAAGGAAGGCATGGAGTTTTCAGGAGTTTGCAAATCAAGCACATCATTCTAGATCACAATGAAATCTCCATTAAGCAAAAATACTAAGTGGAGGGCTCTTCATCCATTCAATATTTTACTAAAATTCAGTGAAACGTACTATTTTGGTGTGTAAAAAACTTTCATGTAGAAAACAGGAGTGTGCTGAGAGATTTTTAAGTCTGGCCCAAAGAGTGGCCAGATTTTCAAGTCAGGCCCCCTGTTAAACAAAAATCAGAGTCTAAAACTTTTCAAATTAAATGACCCTGGATGAGGTAGGAAACACAAGTCCTTCCCTTGAACCTTTAATGGCTTGTTCTAGCTCATTCCTGAAAATGGTAGGCAAAGAGGACCCCACATAAATCAATGGAGCATCAGGGTGCATCTCTAAAAGGCAGCTGTAGCTCTGCAATAACTTGGGAATTAGAGAGACATCAGTGAGCCAATTTTGAGTCAAACTGTTAGTGAGGAACCCTGTCCCAGAGAACTGACAGCTTTTCTCAAGGAAGTTGAGCAGCAGGATATCACGGCACATGTGGCTGGCAGGTATAAAGGAGACAAGGTGGGAAGTTGGTGGAAATTCACCCTGAGATTCACTGATCACAGCAGGATGAAGAACCCATTTTATCAGACTCTGGGTCTCAGTAAGAAATGAAGAAGCCTCTGTTTATTATATTAGGTCCAGCTGGCCACTGTCAGGTGGTAGCAGCTGCTCAGCAGAAGGCTCTGCTTTAACTTCAGCTCATCACACCTGGAGGCAGCCCTAGAAGTGCTCCACACCTCAGCTGGTGCCAGAGCACAGGGATACCGGACACCCTCTTTCGACCCTTGTGTGCCATTAACTAAAGGCATCTCCCCAAACCAAGCTATCCCATTCAGCACTTAGCACAGAATATGTCACTGCCAGGGAAGTCAGCATGTAAGAATACAGAGAAAAATGCAATCATGAAACATATTGGGGATTCAATATAATACAGGATAAATTCAAGTTTTGGTACTTCCTTCATAAATGAGCATATATACTAGCTGTTTTCTCTGGAGTGTAGTTCAAGAATGTGCACTTTCCATAGCAGTAAAATTCTTCACTTCATGCATTCACAGCTAGCAGAGCTCTCACTCAACTTGTTTTTTCTCTTCAGTGTAAGGAAGGACTTAGTTCAAATGAACCGTGCTACTTCCTCTGAAAGATACCAAATTATGGCAATAATACATGCAAAGTCAAAGGTTCTTTAAGGCGGGCCACTGGTATCTAAAATAAGGATGGTTTACATGTAGCATCATATGCACATAAGATAACAATCAAACAATTTTCTTATGTTTATGAAAAATATGTTTTGTGCTCCCAGAAATTACACGGTCAAATACAGCCAAACTCGGATACAAATGCTTTCCTCACCATGAAAATGTCCAAACAAAGAATAGCTGCCAGTGATACATTTCCTACAGTCCTGTTTGCCCCAGGTGTGGATAAAACGGGCGTCTGAGCTGCTCAGGTCATTCCGGCCTGTTGATCCGAGCCTGCTCCAGAGTGTCACCAACAAGGGCATGGAAGTTCAGCATCCTGTGCTCTACGTTGTGTGCTCTGGTCAGGGCTCCTGAGAGCTCCTCCAGGGACGGGATAAACCCCCACCAGTGGGGACCAGCTCCTGCTGTGTCACCAGGCAGCCTCGGATGGTGCTGGGGAAGCAGCCCATGCAGGGCTCGCTCAGCCCCGGGCACTGTGGGCAGTGCTGCATTCTCAGCAAAGCTCTGCTGCAGGCTTTGCAGAAGTGTGGGTGTTCTGTTGGATAGATCTCTGCAATCCCCAAATTCAGAGCCCGCAGGAAAGTCCAGCTGGGTGTGAGTGATCTTCCCATTTGTCCCGTGGCCTTTTCGGGAATGCTGCCAAGGAGCCTGATGTCTCTTCTCCCCACCTGGAGGCATCAGCACATGCCAGGGAGCTGTCAGTGAGACCAGGGGTAATCACACTTCGTAGACTACTGCAAACAGGGTGGTGTCAAAACTTCCATTCGCTAATGCCTCTGTGCTAATGCCTGTGCCCAGCAGGAAGAGTCCAACATCTGTGAAAAGCTCCTGCACATCCACAGCAGCCTCAGTATCTGTGTTTGTAGAAGCATTGCAGAAAAGTGTGCTTGTCAAGTCTCAGCCAGTCTCATAAGCATTTCAAGGGTTTCTACAACCAATCGCTTGCTCAATCAATCAATCAATCAATCAGTCACTGTTTTTAAGGTTTAAAAAAAGGAAATTAGAATAAGAACTTGAAACAGTTATATTATGACATCTTACATATATCCCAAATGAATTTTAGCAGTAGAATTTTGGAGGAGACAAACTCCTCACAAACTAGGACAGCTCTTTTCTCTATAGAGAAACACCTTCCAAGTAATGTTACAACACAATCAATAATTCATGTTTTCTTTGCAGGTTGCATTAAACACAGCCTACAAATATGTGTAACAGGAAATCATTGTAGGCAGAGTTCTTAGGTTACCAACTGCAGCAAAGGGCCTGTTGTACCTGTCTCTGTAGCTCTCTTACCTCATGACTCATTCTGCAAGTTGCAATAAACAGCTGAATGCTCCCAGTAACTCCAAGTCGTTCCTCTTACCATCCTGAATGGATGGGCAAAAGTAGCGTTAAACAATATCAGCAACTCTTCAATTCTATCAGAACTTAATGCTTCAAGTTTTGATTTTGTGTCTTGCAGGGCAAGCAGATGTACCAAACACACAGGAGAACATGATTTTAGATGGTGCTGTTTAGTTTGGTATGCTCAAGAGCTGCTTTCCTCAGGAACTAATGGATAATCGCTCTCTAAGCCTCAAGCACTGCAGAGTGAGTAAAGCCTGAATGGACAAACTCGCACTTCACGTGGTTCATGGTAATCCTTACATACTCGGAGTAGTGTTGGATAAAGCAGGTAAAGGATACTGGAAAAACATCCTCCCCTGACATGATCTGTGATTCACAGGTAAGAAAAAACGTCAGTTTTCAAAACAGAAAAAGAATGTTTATACTGAGGAATTCCCTAGACCTGCCTGAGAAGGTTGCCTTTCAGAGAAGGCAATGAAGCAGTAGATGGATCAAAAAGAAACTTAGCTTAGAGTTGAGAATAAAATCACAGAAACATGTATTGCAAATATTAACCCATTTCATAGACTTAATGGCTACAACTCAGTAACTTTTTATTGAAGCTGTACAAGTTTTCATGCATTTTTTTCACATTTCCTTTAAAAAAGACTGTACAAATAATGTAAGGAAAAGCATGAAGTACAGTTAATACTGACTAAAGCATGATGTTAAGCATAGGCAGAATCAAATAGTGTCAAACCATGTCAAGCATTTCCTGAGGCAATCTGAAGTCTGCTGAGAAGTCGCTGACTGAAAGGAATAGTAGCAAAAACCAGAATAAATGTAGAAAAGATAGGGCTGGTATAGGGGTGTGGAACAGAGAGCAGAGTTGGTCGAGATATTCTGGCCTTGGTCGGGTACAGACCATGGAATAAGAAAGCACAGATATGAAGCAAAGAGCTTCATGTGCAGCTATCAGATTTTTTGGAACCATGTCTTTTTGTAAGGCTGCCAAGTAATGCAAACAATAGGCTGATTCTGTAACTGAGGGAACATTCTGGCTTGGGGATGTGGCTGCTTGGGGCTGCAACAGTATATAAAGTTGACCTGAGAGAACAAGAAATTACTTCAGTGACTTCAGTGACTTCAAGAACTTCAAGAACTTCAATGACTTCAACTCTGATTTCAACTCCAACTTCAACTCCGACTTCTTTTTGCTTGGGCTTTGGCTTCTGCCTTGGATTCCTTTTTGTACCCCTTCTTTGAAGTCCCGTCACTCAGTAGCATGGCAGACAGGCTCTCACATCTTTAATAAGTATCCATGTAGAAGTGCCTTATATTATGATCAAAAGTTTGTTCAGTTGAGGTGAGTGAAAGTATTCTTGCTGACTGCAATGGGTTGGAAACCACATACTTTGGGAAAAGATGACAGAGAAAACATTCAAGTGATCAGCATATCCTTTGTATTCAGTCTCTGTTTTCTCCAGTCTAAATGAGATACGTACTCATAAATCACAACCAATCTTCTGTTCTCTTTAAGTCTTAGTTTGGTATTCCAGATGGCTCTTGAAATTAAATTGGCTTTCTGGAAAGCAATTTGCTATTCTTCTAGCAGTCACACAAGTAAGGACAACAAGTGTTGACAACTCAGAGTAAAGAGTCAAAAAGCAAATTTGCATGGGTTATTTTGTGTTTTTTTTATTGCTACATCACATACATATGTGAACTCCTCCTAATGTGAGTCTCACTATCATCATTCATAAATATCACAGTGATTCAGCAAAGGGATTAATTTATTTCCAAAGTCAGACTTCTAAAGTCAGTGCCCTTCAAGAAGCTGTGTTCTCACCAATGGAGACCTCAACAAAGCTTCTTGGATTTCTCCTGGGAGTTAACAGCAGATGTGTCAGCTGAGCACCTCTGCAGCTCCAAATATCTCCTGCAGCCCCTTATGCCTCAGTGCTGAGCTAGATTTATTTATATACATATTTTATAGGAATTGATTTCTATATTTATTTCTCTATTTCTATTTCTATTTCTACAGAAAGAATATGAGCAGCTCATCTCAACCTCAACTTCAGCAGCTCATCTCCTGTACCCAAGACACTTGCCCTGCACCCCATGTCTGTAGGGGTGCAGGTGTGTATGGGAGACCCATTTCCTTCTGGAGCAGCAAATGAGGCACAACAGATCCCACAGGGAAGATTAAATGGATCAAAAGGCCCACTTTAAGGCACCTGAATCAAGGATGAGATCTCCACCAGCCCTACAGGCAGTTTGGACACCCAGCTCCCCTGGAGGCACAGGTACGTGGGAAACTAAAGGACAGCCCTGAATGATGAACTATCTAACTCTAGTACACCTCATTTTTTTCCCTGGGGAAATAAGGAATGCAAAGAACATGCAGTCCTACTAGAGAAACTTCATGGAGCTGTCTGAGAGTGTTTGATAGCATTTTTAAAGGTAGATGCCATTTTTTATTTGCCTATCCAGAAGGGCTTGTGTGTTCCGCAGCTTTTGTGTCATATCCGTAGGTTCTTTATGGACATTTTGTATTTTAAACGGTTCTAGATAGCTGTGCTGAGACCATGGAATTAAATTCTAGATATCTGGTTATCACAGACTTGACAAGCCTTCATATACAACCGTGGAGGAGCCCAGAAGAGCAAAGACAAAAATTGAAGTCAAAGTGATTCTGGGTTTAGATGGCTTAAAATAATAAGAGGGGAAGAAGATGAAAGCTTTTTTTATTATTACTTTTCCTAGATGGTAAGCATAAATTCTGGGATTTAAAATGTCTCTTACAATCCACAGCTGCACTGTCCTATTACCAAGACCACAAATATTAGCTGGTAGAATAAGTGGTGCCGCACATGGATAATCAAGAAATTTTATAATGTGGTCTAGACAAGAACCAATCTTCAAGACTGAATTACATTGCTGCTGTCTCAGCAACTGCCAGATGAATGAGTACAATAATCAACTACGTCAGAAACTGACTTTTTCTGCCTTTCAAAACAGGATACAATGATACTGGCCACTTGTGTTTATAATTCTGCATCATGTGGTTTAATTGTCATTTTATGATTTCTTACAATATCTGTCAATCAGGTTTTTTTCTACTGGCCTATTTTCTGCTTTATAGCCATGGCTATTTCTGAGATTTGTTTTGCTCTCAGCAAATCTGCTGGCAGACAGCAAATCAGACCTGTGTTTACTTGCAATGTTCAAGAGCTCCTGGGAATACCTTAGACTGGCAATCTCTGTCATTCACAACACTTTCTGACACTTCAGTGCCAAATCAAGCGACACTGCTTCAATACTGCAAGCTGCAGCAATGAGTTTGTCTTTTAAATCTGTGGGCTGAGACTAAGATGATCAGCGTGAATTATTCAGCAACATAAAAGAAGTGATGAGTTTTCGATCACTATAAATCTAATCCATATAAAGCACATTTTAAGTATAACTAAGATGAGCTAGATAAGCTCTTTTTATTGTTATCAAATGATTTTTTCATCTTTGGCACCAGGGTCTCTTATCTCTGTCATTTATGAGATCTTCATATTAACTGCTATACAATATCCCAAAGATACTTTGTGCAACCCTTCTGTTAATAATGTCTATTGTTTACCACTCACAAAGTGTCAATTTTGTTTCTCTTCATCAAGAGAGAATTAAAATTATTATTTGAATAATCCTAAATCAAACTTCATCAAACTTGCCAATTTTTTAACCAATTAATTTTGGAAAGGACAGTAGTATTTCTCTTCCTGATTTTACTAAGAAAGAACAAAACATGGGGCTAGCAAAAACTGTAGATGAGATCTTGTTTATGTAGAGCATTTCTTCAGCTGATACTTCATACCTGTACATATATACATTGTATTTAGTGTAGTGTATTTACCTAAGGGCTTACAAACTGATGTAAAATAACTATCAGGTCATTGCTTTAGAAGATTTGCTCTCTTCCCTTCCTTTAACAGTTGTGTTCCTGAGAACCATGGGTAATTGTAAATGATAAAGAAGTTGCATGGTATCAATTAGTCCAGTGGGTTACTGGCATTAAAATCAAAACTCAAAAAATATACATACGCCTTGTTTACTAGGAAGAAAGGGAACAAAAGAGAAATTGATATTTTGATTCCTGGACATTAATCGGATTTAATGGAAATACCGCACAGATTGAAATAGAATTTGGATTCAATTCTAAACCAGCCCTGCAATTCTCACCCTTAATTGCTTTAGCAAAGTGTCTTGATACGATAGGTTCCTTAGAAAATAATTTGAACTAAAGTTCTATGGAACCATGCTGTTGTAAACCAGCTACTCTTTCTTAAATTTGCCCTTTCTTCACAGAGAAGCATGAATGTTCTAGAAATCTGCTAAAGGAGAGAATACATGGTTCTAAATGCTGAGCACTACCTTTTGAAACACCCAGGGTACTTAATGCAGAGATAGTCTAGAAAGTAAAAAGTCAGTATTAACAGTGGGGCAACAAGCGCTGAAGTCTTATCATTGATACCGTTTATAATCAGGTCTGCTCTTGGCAGTGGATTTGAGCTCCAAAAGCCAAGCAAAGCCTGCAGGACGGGGAACTGATCTGTAACGGCAGTTCCAGGAGGGGTCCCGTTGGCAGCTCAGGAACAGCTCCCTTGTCCATCAGCAATGTGCCCGCTCCTGCTGCGTGCTGCCAGTCCTTCCCTTGCAGTGCCAGCAGGAGCTGCTCCCTGCCACCAGCCAGCTCCTTAGCCTGGAGTCCCTTCCAGTGCTGGCAGTCCAAGCTCCCTCTTGCCTTGAGCCAAACACATGCCTGCACCTTGGGCTGGCTTTGCCAGGTCACTTTTTCCAAGCGTCTGACTCCCAGGCTTCTTCCCCAGCCCAAGGACATTGGTTATTTCCATCACCAGGTAGTTTTACACCATGAACCATTTCGGTTTTCACCAGGAGGTGAATCATTACGATTCTGGTGCTTTCTTGTACCCAATGTCCTGTTAAGTCCAAGAATGAGCTGTTCCCACAGCTTAGTTTGTGGCTCTTCCTACACCATTTTATTCCACACTGCATGACTAAAGAAAAGCTATCCTTTTCCTTCCTATGTTCCAGCTCTCTAAGTACTTCCTACATGTATATATATATATATATATATATATATATATATATATATATATATACATATATATTTGTATATATGGATGTTTGCATATAAAGAGCCAAGCATCAATGGAATGATCTGAAAATCCACAGAGCACAAGTTCTGTGCTCAGTGGAGTCCCGGAGTTTCCTCAGCAGGCTTTGCAGGGCGTTCTTAGCGAACGTGTGCCTCTGCTGCCAATCCCAAATCTGCCCTTTCCTTGCCCAGCCTGAGTGCACGTGGGACATGTGCTGGGCATGGCTGGAGATTTTCACAATCAAAATCCTCCAGCGCCATTGCCTTTACATCTGCTCCTTTACATCTGCTTTGGATAGCGCAAATCACACAACACCCATCTCAGCTGACAAATGTCATTTCTTGCAGATTGCTACAGCCACACTGCTGATGGACAAACACACAAGAATATTGATTTCAGCTGAAAAGTAGAATTTGTTACAAATTGTGACACCCGTGCTGACAATACAGAATGACACAAATCTCTGTTAAGGTTAAAAAAAGGAATTTATTACATTAGTACAACAATGCTATGGAAATTTATACAAACACTAACTCCAGTTAACAAAAGGATTAATTTATTGCCAACATCTACAACAACTCAGTATACACAAAGATCAATTAAGTGTTTAACAACCTAATTTATTACATACTACTACAAGTGTACAGTCCATATAGAAATACTAAAATATGCATTCCCACTCTAAATAGATAAAACTATATCATTCTACAACTCCATACACATTGAAATAGAACTAAATTAATACATATATACATATATGTATAAATACATATGAACATATAGCGATACACACTTGTAAACATAGATTAAATATTACATATTAAATACAATATAGATAAACAGATATATAAAAAACCCTATCTATAAATTTAAAAATATCCCTGTGCCAAGCTAAATATCCATATAACTGCGTCAGTACAAATGTAGAGCTATTCAATTGGATACAAATGTGAATAGAATGACATCCAGAAATTGATTGTTATACATATAAAAACATGTAGACCTATGCAAATAACAGTTTAAAGAGCCTGTTTAAAGAGCCATCTACCTATAACTGCATCAAAACAAATAGATACATATGTAGAGAAAAATGTATACAGAGGAAACAGAACTAAAAGTAGATAGAACAACATACAGGTCTACTTAGATACATATATGCGTAGCATAGGTCCATAAATATAACAACACACGTATAAAAATAATGCTAGACAAATAGCAATCCACATATGCATATAATATAATATAATATTTCCATATAATTATCGCTGCCTATGTGCAAGTCCATCTATCTTGAAGGAGAACGCTGAGCAGAGGGATTCCAGCAGCCCCATCTCCAAAGCCTCTCCCTCGGTCTCCTCGTCCCGTGCAGAGCAGCTCTCCAGGACAGGGACAGCACATGGCACATCTGGGAAGCAAAGGGAACACGCAGTCAGGATCAGGCCTTTTCCCTAGGCAGCACCTGCCCTTCCATCAGGGAAGCGAAGAGAAAACCTCAGCACCTCCCCAGGAGGGTTGGAAGAAAAAGCAGGCCCAGCGGGCCACGCTGTGGTGAGCGCAGCCGCAGCGGGACTGTCCCGCAGTCCCCGGCAGCCCGGCACAGCCGGCACAGCTCCCGGGCCCTGCCGGCACAGCTGCCTTGCCCAAGGACGACAGCCCCTGTGCCGGCCGGGGCAGCTGCGCTGAGCAGCCCCAGCACGGGCAGGGCCCGCTCCTGCCCCGCCGGGCAGTGCCCACGGCCACAGCCCACGACACCCTCACCCCCACCCTGCCTCCCCGACCCTGTGCCCTCACCCAGCCTCTGGCGGGGCAGCAGCAGCTCGCTGCTCACTGCTCTTGCTCGTGGCCTTCAGCTTCTCCCTGCTGCCTCCTGTCAGTTCTGCTGTCTTCAAGGTCTTCAGTGCAGCTGTGGCACAAGTGAAGGCTCAGAAACTGGTTCCAAGGCCTGTCAGAGCCACAGATCCCAGACCCTTCTGTGCTCGCTGCTGGCCCCCTCCATCCCCTCAGCCCTGCCATGCTCTCAGCAAACGCCGAGTCCCCTTCGGTTTCTTCAGACTCCCGCAGTCCTCTCACCTCCCTCAGTCCCTTCTGACCCACCCCGTCTCCTTAGACCCACCACTCGCCACCCCCCTCAGCCTGTGCCACTTCCCTGTCACCTCAGTGCCACCATTGCCCTCTGCTGCCCCACAGCCTCAGCCCCAGCAGCACCTCCAGGTCACCCTCCCTTCAGTGTCACCACCTCCTCAGCCCCCTCAGTCTCACTGTCTCTCAGCAGCTGCTCAGGGGACAGTGCCTGGGGCCATCGGCAGCTGCCACCGCTCCAGGGACACCCGGGGCTGGAACTGCTGCTCTGCCCAGCCTGTCTGCCAGCTCGGACCCAGCACAGGAAGTGGGGACAGAGGGGGTACAGGGGGAAAAACAAGAGGTGGAAAAAGCCATCCGAGGAGGGAAGGAGGTAAAAATGCAGCCTAGGCCTACACAAACATCAGTCTATCCATCTAAACATCCATATAACTCTAACTATGAACTATGCAGATTTATAAATGTAACTTGATATATGTATAAATATTACTCTATACATATACAACTGTACTCTGCAAATCTATAAATGTAACTGCATATATTTAAATGTAATTCTATCTGATCTATAACTATATATATATTTAACTATAAAGATCTAGAAATAGATAGATGCATAAACACAACTCCATAAATTTATAAATTTAAATATAGGCATTTATAAATCTACATATAAACAGAGGGATTCCACCTGCCCAATGGTCACAGGCTCTCCCTTGGTCTCTCCTTTGCACACAGGGCAGCCCTCCTGGCAAGGTAGATCAGATGGATATCTGGGAAGCAAAGGGAACACTGAGTCAATATTGGCCTCTGTGCAGCTTTCCCTTTGGAAGTAACTGTCCTTCTATCAAAGACTGTAAAAGATGGCCTGAAAGGCAGACTCTCGCTTGGGAATTGGAAGCCTTCTCTTTAAACAACAGGGATCCATCCAAGTATTCAAAATGTTTAAAGCACTGAAGTATTTCATTAAAGTTTCAGCACTCACAGTGCAAATGGCACCCATGAGATCCTGAAACACAGAGAGTCTCTGCTCCCACAAAGAAGCCCAGCCTTGTTCTTTCTTTGTGCTGACAGAGAGACCTCAGTACTCACTGAAATGGCTGAAGCTGAAGGGTGCTGTGAGCTGAGTTATGAAACCAAATTGGGACACCCAGCTTAGTGACACAACTCCCACAAGATCAGGTTTACTCCTGGCTCTCTTGCCACAGCAGAGGACTCGGTGTCAGAGCCTCTGGAGAAGCGTGGAGGGCAGGGCTCGGGGAGGTTGTGTCAGTGCAGGATTTGAACTAAAGGCACCGAGAAGCACCAACCCTGCAGACAAGAACTCAACTCTTCTGATCTCCTTTCCTGTCACAGGCAGGCTCAGAGCAGCCGTCTCACACCTCTCTAATACAATGTGGGCTCTGTCCTTACCAAGCTCCTCGGGTTCCTGAGAACTGTTCCCACAGCTCTTGGTGCCAGGCAAAGCTCCCTTTACTGCAGCCTTAGTCACAGGCTCCCCTCCTGAAGACTCAGGAGCAACATTATTATTCCCCTTGAAAGAGAAACAGAAAGAAATAACCCCTTCTTACCAGTTACACGAGACATCTGGTCCAACAACTCTGTGGCTCACATGCTTGATCTCTTGTTACTAACAAGAAGTCTAGGCCCCAAAGGCCTTCAAAAGTCAAAAAGATTTGACTTCTCCGACATGGTCCAAAAGCTGTCAAAGCTGACAGTGTTGAGTGTTGGGGTGACACTGAACACATGGAGTGGATGCTAAGGAAGGAGTCCTGCCACCTCCTGGCACAGGGATGTGCTCCTCCCTCCACAGCCCTGTGCAGAACAGTCTCATCCAGGCTGCAGCTTTGTAGGGACTGCATAGGAACACACATCTCTTCCCACACAGATGCCCAACAGCAAGGTGACTGAGCTCTGGAACATGGAAAGCAAGACTGGCCAGTTTACCCAGTGGATGATTTCCCAGATGGAAACTGGACTGCAGGCACCAGGTTACTGAGAGGACAAGAAAGCTGCAGCTCCAGCCCATCCCCACACACAGCTCTGGGAGTGCCTACATGCATGGGAGGGCTCACACAGCAGCGGCAGCCCAGCCCTTGCCTTGCCTTTGGCCTTCCAACACAAAAGAGGCAGAGCCCACATCTACTGCTGGAACAGAGGCATCTCTCACATGCCCCTCGCTGCACAGGACACTTTGCCTTCAGTGGCATTCTCCGAACACTCCTCTCTTCTTTCCCATCAAACAAAGCCTGGTACAATGCACAAAGCTTCCACTTCCTCAGCAGAAATGCCCCTGCAGAAGGGATTCTTCCCAGGAAAAGGAGCACCCAAACTTGGCCAACACAGGCTCACCCCTGTCATCCTCACTGAGGGGGGGGACTTTTTCATTCCTCTTCTCTTAGAAACCTTACTTTACCAAGCGAATCCTTCCCTGTCCATTCACAGCTGAATTCAAGAAGCCTTCGCTTCTCAGCCATGTAACAACTTTCAAAAGCTCTCCCTTTCATCCTTGTTCAGTGGAGTTACATGAGCAGAGGGAGAGAGACCTTTCAGGTGAGGAGGACGAAAACATCTCCTCCAGTGTCTCAAGCACCAGATCCAGATCCAGCAGTGGCAATTCCTTTTCCTCAGGAGTATTCCAGAGTCAGCTGGGGGCTGTCCATGGTGCATAACCAGCACAGCCAGCTAGAGCACTGGGGGCTGAAGTGCCTTGACTGGCTGCAACCATTCAAACGCATTGGTCAGGCTCCAGAATGTGGCTTTGGGACACAGAGCTCTCTGCTGGCATGGATCAAACATCAAAGGAAGCACACAACAACCTCAATTCCAGAAACATCCCAGGGAAATGGAAGAGCAAGTTCTTCCTCATAAAAAGTCCTTATTCTAAATGCAGCCTCAATTCCAGAAACATCCCAGGGAAATGGAAGAGCAAGTTCTTCCTCATAAAAAGTCTTTATTCTAAATGATGTGTAGGTATATTAAAGGATGGATTCTAAAATTGATCTACACATACACAAAAACACTTTATAATCACTGCCTTTTCTATCTCCCCATTAGCTTTTGGATTTGGTGGCTTCGCAGTTTCTCATCACAACAAACCACAGAAAGTGGATTCACCCAGGAAGAGCCCAGATCTGCAGACACACATGCTGAAATTAAACTGCGAGTTTATTCTAAAAAGCAACCTTGTGGGTGAGGCTGTATTCTGCAGCTGCAGCTGTTCTGGGGACACAAAAACCTCATTGAATTTTAATATCATTATTTGAAGGAAAGACAACCAGTAAATTCTGCAATATCCTATCAGGCTCCTAGCTTGCCTTCATTCTAAGAAAGATGGGATTTTACCTGACACTGACCAGTTGTGGACAAAGATTTTTTTGCCTTGCCCTTGCCCCCCTACAGAGAGGCTCTCTGGAAAATTCCCAGAACCCCCTCCAAATCTGCAGCAAGGACAAAAAAAGCAGACAGAGAATCTTTCTGTTTTCAAGGTCCTTCTTCCAAGGCAACTTGACACTTTCTACCTGATTCTCACTTGAGATCAACCCATGACAGAGCACTGCAGGAAAATATTTGCAACAGTTAATTTTCATGATCATTCTGAAAAGCAAGGGTAGAAACTCTTTCCCTACCTGATGGGCAGTAGGCTGGCCAGTGCTGGTCAGATGTGCAGCTGCTCCTCTCTGGAACTGTCACCAAAGTGCTTTGATGGTCCATGGGAACGGGTGGAATGATAAGCTCAGGCTGGAGTTGAAATCTGTACGTGCCTGGCTCCACTGACCTGGACTCCCCAAGAAGTCCAGAGGTGACAAACACTTTCTCGGGAGGTGCTGGGGAAGCCTGATGCTCTTGAGTACCTGCACTTGTCCTGGAGGGGCCTGGAGGCAGCTCTGAATCCTCAGGTGAGGCAGCACTGTTGTCTGGGGTGTGCTGCCCCAAAGATGTGCAGCTGCTGCTCTCTTGAAGGGTCCTGCAGGTAACTTCAGGGTCTATGGGAACCAGTGGAATGGTGAGCTTGCGGAGATTAAATTTGTGGATGAGCTCCCTTGATTGTTCCACTGGTGAAGCCCCAAAAGTCCAGAGGGGGCACAAACTTTCTTGGCAGGTGGTGGGGAAGCCTCAAACTCCTGAGCACCTGCACATCCCTTGGAAGGGCCTGGAAGCAGCTCTGCATCTTCACGTGATGCAGCAGCAAGGTTCTGACATGAGGGAGTTGTGCAGCAGTGAGGGAAGAAGAAAGGAAGCAAAGGGAAGCCTGGGTCACTATTGTTCTTTGTGTGTGTTTCCCTTGGCAGCAAGTGCACTTCTGTCAGGGAAGATAAAAGCTCCCATCCTCCCAAGTGAAGTGAGAAAGAAAAAAAATCCCCATTCAGCATCCAGTTCCTTGACTACTTAGCCCTCCCCCAACTTGTTCATCCATCTGGGAAAACTGTCCTGCTGCCATTCCCTGGCAGGAGTCAACAGGCAGAAACTCAGCTGCCAGGTCTCTTCCCCTCTGCCCCAGAGGACCAGGAGCTCAGTCCCGCTGGGCCTGACCACACCGAGCCCTTGGCTCACACGCACTCACAGAGAGCTCCCCAAGCATCCCAGGCCGGGCAAGGAGCAGCAGCAGCCACGGCGCAGGGCCGGGCCAGCTACAGACCGAGCAGGCCAGGCTGTGGTGAGTGCAGCCACGACGGGACTGTCCCACAGCCCCCAGCAGCCCGGCACAGCCGGCACAGGGCCCGGGCAGTGGGGATGGGGCCCTGCTTGGGTAACTTTCATTGTAGTCACTTCTGTGGAAAGGTGAAAATTAAATCTTTTCCAGCCGTTCCCTCAGGGTTACCTTTATTAGGACCCAAACCTCTGTACCGCAGGTAGCCTGGGTGTGTGCAGAGCAACACAGCCCCACAAACCCTTCGGCTTTCCCACAGGTCATCCTTACCTGTTCCCAGGTGTGCCCAGCTCTGGCAGCAGAAAGAGCCCACCGTGCAGTGGGCGCCATGCCCTGCCCAGCCGGGGCTCTCTGCCACAGAGCAGCAGCAGCGCCAGCACCTTTCAACTCACTCCTGCCTTGGCTTCACCTGGGAGACGGAAGCCTCTGGAAATCAGCACCGCCAGTCATGTTCCCAGCTTGGAGCAGCTCCTGCAGGCAGGCAAATCCTGCCTGACTGCTTCCAAATAGGAATAAAGGCAGAGGTAGACACATACATACACAGAAGCCCTGGGCCTGTCCAAATAGGCAGATGTATAGGGGAATGCGTTAGGAATTATTATAGCTGTTATGCCAATACTGCCTTCTCTCCTGCCCTTTTCTCTCTTCACATTTCCACCTGTTCCCACTCACAACTCTCACAGTTTTCTGGTCATGTTTCCCTCCCAAATTTCACTCATTTCCCCCACCCTTTTCAGCTCCGTTTCCTCACACTTTTCATCTCACATTTCCACACCATCCCATTCGTTTCCTGTTCTTTTCCTTCCCTCGTGTTTCTCACAGATTTTCTCTCACATATCCTGTCCTTTTGTGCCCTCATGTTTGTCTCCTTTTCTCAGTCATGTTTCTCAGTTTTCTCCTCACATTTCTCACTTTTCCCGTCATGTTTTTCACCCTTTTCCCTCTCACAGTTCTCACACTTTCCCCCTTCATATTTATCATTCTTTCCGCCCAACTTCCTTGCAGTTTCTCTCTCACAGTTTGTGCCCTTGTTTCACTCATGTTTTCTGCTTTTTTCTGCCCTCAGGTTTCTCACTCTTTCCCCCTCAGTATTCTCTCAATGTTCCCCTCACATTTTCTGCCCGTTTCTCTCTCTTTGCCAGTAAAGTTTCTCATTCTCTTCCCCTCACATTTCCCTCCATTTTCTCTGATATTTCTCACCCTTCTCTGCTCATGTTTCTCAGAATTTTCCCATCCTATTTCCTGCCCTTTTCTCCTCTAACCTTCCTCTCCTATTTTCACTCATATTTCTCAGCATTTTTCACCTCAGTTTTCTCTCCCTTTCCCACTCAGGTTTCCTACCCTTTTCTTCCTCCCGCTTCTCTCCTACTTCCACTCACATTTCTCATACTTGTCACCTCATATTTTCTGCCTTTTTCCCCCTCACATTTCTTCACCCACTGGTTCCTGTCAGTGACTGTTTCTCTTCAGTAGTTGATGGGCTTCTCTTCTTTTATTCCTGCAATCCCCTACTCAAACTAATGGCTGCCAGAGCAGTGGTCCAAGAAAGCCCTGCCTGTGCATCTGCTGAAGAGAAAGTCTGTGCTCCACCTGAAGAATCTCATTAAGAACAACCTAAAGCACAGATTTGGTTTGCATTTCAATTCTACAGAGTCTTCGTACTGTTCTAAATTAATAGGTACCCTGAGGGATACACATTCCAGGTGAGCACCCGCTGCTCTAGTAGTCTGCTTCAAGTAGATGCCATCTCCGTCTTCATCACCTCACAGTCACTATGGCTCCAGCATGGAGAAAAACAGTCTGTGATGCCTCCTTGTGCCAAATACTGTCCATTTGCACAGGAGATGCTTTTGGCACTCTTTTGGGGGGAAAAAAAATATTGAAACCCTGGAGTTTCTTCCTATTTTCACCTACTTGAACTGCCTTGACATCAAAATACTGCCAGCCAATATTACAAACTGTCTGGTGCATGTTTGTGTGCACAGACCAAAGGTGCCACACTGTGTCTGCCCCCAGGTGACTGTTAATGTCCATTGAAACAGAGGGCTGAAAGGGGGGGCTCTGCCCACCCTGCGCTGCTCCGGGGTCAGGGCTGGGCCAGCAGAGGCTGCAGAGCACGAAGGGAGCGATAGCCTCAGCCCTGGCCACCATCTTGTGTGTGGCTGCTTCAGCCCTGGCCACCATCTGGTGCCTCCACCAAGTCCAACTCTGAAGGGAGTGGGTTGCTGATTGGCCAGCAGGCAGCATCAGTAGCAAAGTCACCACCAGCAGCTTATGGAATAAGTGTCGTTTAATGAAGTGCAAAGCAGCAAAGAAATACAAATGGATAAGCTCAGCAATGAACCTGATTATTACTACAAAAAACTTGCCTATAGGGATTAAGAAAGATACATCACCAGTTACCCTAATACCTGCCCATCGTCCTGACCCACACGTCACCTGGGCAGCCCCTGTCATAGCAAAGGATTGCAGAGGCACTCCCAGTAACTGGGAGTTCCTGTGCGGTTTGCCCACCTGCAGGTGAGGCTGCCAAAGTTGCTGTAAGAGGGCCCAGATTTTATACTGTTGAATAAACAAGCCACCGTAACTTCTAGTGTGGGAACATCTGGTTTCATCCTCCTCTTGGCCTGGGCTCAGGGAGGAACCAAAGGAGTTTACTTTGACCATATAACTTCCAACAAAACCAAATAGAGGTATCTGATTTTGTGGCCTTGTCTGGCTTCTAAGTGTAGGAAGGTAAACACCTGTTTCACTAACAAGTGGATTCATATATATACTGGTAATGACCATGCATATTTTGTTAATGAGTGAATATAAATATAATGTTTGGTTGGAAAGTTCATCTGGAAGCCAGCTTTGGCTTAGGCCTTGTTGTTCAGGCCTTAGTACTTCACTGGAATTGTCCTTTTACAAGCAGTGATCCTGTCCCCTCAGCTGCAGTGGAATCCTCAGCTGGTCCCACAGGGATTGCTCAAGATCTGGTTGTGCTGAGCTCCTTGTGAGTGGAGTCATCAGTCTCTTGGAGAAGCAGATTCTCTGTCACAGGTTCTAGAATTTTTCCCAGGGATCCAGCAAGGTAAGAGGAAAGGTCTCTGCAGCTCTGACGTGGAAATTGTCCTGCTGGGTGGCCTTGGCTGTGAGTCTGAAACACAGGAGCTCTCTGGCCATATGGTGCTGCTGGCAGAGCTGGCTGTTGCCTACTCAAGGCTCAGGTAGGCACCTGAGCTGCCTTGCTGCGCTGCAAAAACCATCTCAGTGCTCAGCGGCACCTCCCGACACCTCGTCTCAGTGGGGATCCCGTTGGCAGTGTCAGAGCAGTGGCTCGTTAGGATCGGTGCTACTCGTGCTCTCTATCCACCCTGGCCCTGGCAGTCCTGGCCCTGCAGCTATGCCCTCACAGTGAATGGGAACTGCTGCCTGATGTTTTTTGAGCTGCGCCACTGCTGCTGCTGCTGCTGCTGCTGACGCCTTGATGAATGAATTAGTGGGATTATGGGCCATACTGGCCTGTGATAGCAAGGTCATGAAGGCAGAGGTGCAGATGGTCCTGTCAGTCCTATTTCTGCATTTTTCTGGAAACCAAGGAATCTCTTTTGATCCTGTGAGGCACTGAGTTTGCAAAGTCATGGTTCCTTTGTTGTTGTTGTTGTTGTTTCCCTTTGGAAAGCATGCCTATTTGAGATGGCATCCCTGTTTGGAGCCAGCTGAGCTTCTCTCCCATGATATCTGATCATTTCAGTGAATCAATGGAGAGGGTTCAGGAGGTGGTGATGACCATTTCAGGATGGCTCTCTCCAGTTCAAGTCCTGAGTGGGACTCAGAATTCAAACTATATCAAACTATATCAACTCCGTTGGAAGGTTCCCTTCCTTGTCATCCTGTGAATAAGCTCTACATTAACTTCCTGGATTGTTCAGTGCTTTTTTTCAAGATGGAAAGTCCTGTTTGTGGTGGCTTTTGTATGGTTAGGAATTGGGGGTCTCCTTCTGATGCCAAAATTAGTTTTGCTATTTTATTTCCTTCATATATATTCACAGATGACTATTGTTGTAGAGTTACAGAGTTCCTATGTTCAGTTCAGTACTTTTTCTCCTCTGATAGGCAGAAAGACGAAACACATTCCAAAGGCTCCTATCCTATCTTGCCTCCTCTGGCAACCAAGGGTAAAACACGTTCTCAGGAGACTTTCTCATAAAGTAGGTGTAGCCTGTACAGTTAGTAGCAAGAAAGAGGGACTCCAGAGAAGGTGGAATGAAAAGGGGGAGATTTCCTCCTTATTGTGCTTACAGTTGGGAATTCTTGTCAATTATGCTACTTTTCCAAACTTAGAAAACCCAATTTGCCCTATGTGGGGGGGACATTTTTCCATATCTGCCCCTGGAGGCCTCCAGTTAGACCAGATTTGATATTACTTCCTATACTAATATTGTCCCAAAAGTGTGTTTTGTTTCTCACTCATTCGGGCATTGCTTCCTCCACACTGCAGTGCCTTTGGAATGCAGCCCATTGCCCAACTTTTTCGCAACCTTGATGCTTCTCCATGAGACAGAAAGTGCAATTGCATTTCCAAATGCCAAAACCAATGAGCCAGAGCATCCCGTGCAGATACAGGCCTGCAGCTGTTTCTGAAGAACATTTTGGTTCCTGCCCAGGGCAGCGGATGCATCCCCTCTGTGACTGCTGCTCCTTCCCTGGTGCCCATGGGTAGTCGGTACAGAGTTCTGCCAGGGGAATGGAAAAGGCTGGGGATGTCTGCTGACAGTAGATTGCAGTGGAAAATGTTGGGAAAATGTTTGACTGTAGCAAACTGTGAATTCCTTTACCTTAAATAGACAGTGCTTAGTCCTGTATTCTTCCGTTGCGGTGATTAAAGTGTGCAAGTGGCTGTCTTTGCCTTGAGAATAAAGAGAGTGGTTCTGTTAAGATGGTAGCTGGAATGCATTCAAGGGGATGAAAGTGATTTTAGGAGGCTCTTGACCACCAAAGGAGAATTTGAGGAATGGGATGGTCCGCAAACAATTGTTTCAGGGACCAGAGTCGTGACTGAGGCCCTGCCATATTTGATCCATGTTTCAGCAGGTTGACAAGACAATGAAGAAAACGGTATTGTTTAATACTGGGAAGTTGTCCTTGAAAGAGAAGCAATGTATTGTTCAGTCAGTGGTCAGTTCACCTTTGAAAAAGGAACAATGCATGATGGAGCCATTGTTGGCATACAGTCAGTCGAGGTCTCATCTCACGTGATAGCCATGTGTGAGCTGATGCTGGCACTGGGAAAATTCCACTCCTGGCTCGGGGGTGGAGGGGTGAGAAGGATGAGATGCACACTGATTTGATCCAGGGCATGTCCTGAAATTTCACTGCCTACCTGGCAGATCTTGACAGTTTGACTGCTTCCAAAGTGGAATAAAGGAAGAGGTGTACATACACAGGAGCCCTGGGCATGTCCAATAAACGGAGTTACGTGGAGACATTTGTTAGGAATTATTTCAACAATATTATTTTATGCCAACAGTGTCTTCTCTCCTAGTTCCGTGCAATGGTTAGGGCCATTTTCTTGGTCTGGTTTCCTTCCATTTGGTGCCATCTGAGTGCTTAGTTCAGGTATAGGCTGTGGGTGCTTGGGGCACTATTGGAGTTGCTCTTGGATCCCTTGAACAACAGGGTTTGTCTCACAAGGGGACTTTGTTCTGCTTTGAGAACTTCCCATGCTAATTTGTGTTCGCTGTGTGGAAGGTTGGGCTGCTTTGCATAAATTCACAGACCAATGCAGAACGTTTGCTTTGTGATGTCAGGGCATGGTTGCCATGTTGATGTGGTGACATCAGAAGGTTGCTTTGGTGTGCAGAAGGCCTCAGTGCCAGAGCCGCCCTTGGGTGTGCTCAGCATAGGAGCATCCTCCTGATTGTCAGTGGGCAGCTGCCTACTGACAAGAGCCTTGTTTTTTCTTGTGTTTCAGCACAGTCTGCAAACTTGCACAGCAGTGCTACAATGATTGAGCAACTTGTTGCTGCAGTTTGCACTGTGTATGGTATCTCATATTCGGCCTATTACCTGACTAACCTGGCATGTAAGTAGAGATTTTCCCAGGGTGTAACCTAACCTGGCTTTTGTATGTCTTCCTGCTCTTTGTTAGTGACTGGGTTGATTTTGAAACAGAAAGAGCATTAGGATGCCACTGGCAAAGCTCCTGTCAACATGTACTGCTGAAAACAAGGAGCCTGTAGCCAGGGGACTGCAGGCAGAAAAACAGCTGTCCTGCTTCGCTGCCAACAGAACTTCCACAGCTCAGAGGGATTTTGGGCAAGATTTTCTGGCCAACTCTTTTCACCAAGTCAATGAGAATTAGTGGATGCAACTAATTAAAAAAACCAAAAGTACCTGAAGGAGAGCATAAAAAAGGCTGCTTTAGATATAGGGCAGAAAAGAAGCATTGAGTGTTAAAGAACTATATCCATTATAGTGGTCAAAATTGCATAAATATGCTGGCAAGATAAGCCAAAGCATAATTAGAGCAAAGAATATTGCACTGTTCTCTTGATGGCAGTGTGAAAGATATCTCCTTAACCATCATCTCTTTATCCACCATCTCCTCATCTATGTCATTCGCATCCTCTCTCTCATCCACCACCTGGATGCTTGTGGTGAATGAAAAAATGCTCTCCGATAGGGTTGACTGGCTCTGTGGGATTCATCAGTTCAGACATTTGTCTAAAAGAGACTTCTTCAATTTCCTTGCCCACTCCAGGTCACCTCAGACATATCTACATAGCTGCCAAATCTGAGGTGAGTGACAAAAGAACGTTTGATGATCCAAGTGTTTAAGAAATGACAAGAAAACAGTAATCTTAGCCCATGGCAGGAGAGCGTGGAGGTTAACCTGGGAGGAGTGAAAGCCAAAACATATCCATGCCTGCAGCAGCAACAGCTGGCGATTTCCTAATTTTCCATTTCAGAGCTTTACACAAGTCAAAGCTCAGTTTTCAGAGGGAACGTTGCTTGCTGGTAGTAACCAGGGTGGACTATTGAATTAGGAGCAAGGTGCAATTCTGTTCAATCAGCCCGTCCTCACTGGACTGGAGTGACTTCAGAGTCCCATTGCTATGAGAGTTGATGATTTTGCCTTAGTGGAGCAACTTGTAGAGCTGAAGAGAAATAACTTTAGGAATGATAGGCAATGGCCTGTCCCTGATGCTTCTCTCTGTCCACAGAGCCCTGAACCGATAACAGCCTCTGAAGTCACTCACTCAGTTCCTGGAGACGAGGCCAAAGAGGTGCAAAAGGATCGCAAGTCTCTGGCTGCAGTCAGGGAAGAAGCTGAGCATTCTGAGCTGGTAAGTGCCAGTTGTGGCTGGTGCCGTCTTTAGTGCGAGACAGAGCTGCAAGATCCTGACCAGCCAGCACTTGGTGTTGCTGGCTGAGGATGCTGAGTGCTGGAATACTGCCAGGAGCTAGCAATCCCCCCAGCCAGTGAGAGCTGGAGAATGGGCTTTGACCTGTGCCGTTTAGGTCCCTGCCTGCTGGGATTCTGATAGGGGCCGGCCTGAAGCATGAAGGCTTCCCGGCCCCAGAGGAGGGAGCATGTCCAAGACACTGAGCTCAGCCGTGATGGATATGTAGGGACCAGTGTGGTCTGAAGAGACCGGTCCCTCTCCAGAGTCTGGTCAAGGGGCTGCAGGCAGAGAAAGGTGTGATCGGATCCCAGAGGCTCTTTGGGGTGCTTGGTCCCCACGAGCTTCTGGGCCGTGCTTACTTGGGAGCATTTCCGAGACACACTGTGGAATTGCCGCTAGAAGTGAGAGATTTGGTGCCTTTCTTGCCAAGTCCTTCCTTTGCCTCTTCTGGCAGAGCACTCAGTAGCAGAGTCTAGTCTGAGTGCACCTGTCTTTTGATAAGCTGCAACGAGTTGATTGTGTTGTTCACGAGTCCTTGTGGGCCTGGTCCTGTCTGTTGTGCAAAAAAGAGACAGAAATGGCATAGTTGTGGACCCATTTGTGAGGCAAAACCCAGCGGCAACATGTGTCTCTTGATACTTTCTGTGGTGTGGTCTGCCTTGATAAGTGCCCTTGAAAATGTGCATTGCAGCCTGGAGAGGGGAGAAGGCGGAAAGACTTGGATTGCTTTCTTGTGTTGCTAAGAGCAGGAAAGACATCTCGCAATTCCGGATGCCGGATCCTAAATCCAAGGTGCAACTTTGCACCTGGGGAGCTGCCTGGGAGAAAAAGGAGCCAGGGCTTGCGGTCAATAGCAGCTGACCATGAGGCGCCGTGTGCCCTGGTGGCCAAGAAGGCCAAGGGCATGGTGGCCTGTGTCAGCAGTAGTGGGGCAGCAGGAGCAGGGCAGTGACCTGTGCCCTGTTCCCTGTTCCATGTTCCCTGTTCACTGTGGCCTGTGCCCTGTGCCCTGTGTTGTTTGTCCTGTGCTGGGCATCGGTGCTGTGGCCGCAGCTGGAGTGCTGTGAGCAGTTCTGGGCCCATCTGAAGCAGAAAGACATTGAGGGGCTGGAGCGTGTCCAGAGAAGGACACGGCAGCTGGGGACAGGTGGGAGCACAAGCCCAATGAGGAGGTGCTGCGGGAGCTTTAGGCAGGGGAAAGGGAGGCTCATCAGCAACCTTGCAGGCTCACTTCCAGAAATGCCTACATGACAGTGCTCCCCGCAAGGGCCGTTCTCATTCCAAGAATGCCCTCACTGCATCCAGATGCTTTAGACACTGGAGTAGGGGGCACTTGGATCCTTTGCTTGGTGGGCCCCTTCCTTTGCCAGTCGGAGAAGCCCCGCTCATTTGGTCTTTTTTCAGCAAGCAGAAGTTCTTTTGCTCAAGATTTCCTCCACTTTTGCGGCACCGGCTGACATTCTGAGAGTGTTTTAGTTTTCCATGTCTGCAGTAGCAACAGCTGGCTATTTCCTAATTTTCCATTTCAGAGCTTTACACAAGTGAAAGCCCAGTTTTCAGAGAGAAGGTTGCTTGCTGGTAGTAGCCAGGGTGGACTACTGAATTGGGAGCCATGTGCACGTCTGTTCAGTCAGCCCGTCCTCACTGGACTGGAGTGACTTTAGAGTCCTATTGCTATGAGAGTTGATGATTTTGCCTTAGTGGAGCAACTTGTAGTGCTGAAGAGAAATAACTTTAGGAATGATAGGCAATGGCCTGTCCCTGATGCTTCTCTCTGTCCACAGAGCCCTGAACCGATAACAGACTCTGAAGTGACTACCTCAATTCCTGGGGACGAGGCCAAAGAAGTGCAAAAGGACTGCAAGCCTCTGGCTGCAGTCACAGAAGAAGCTGAGCATTCTGAGCCGGTAAGTGCCAGTTGTGGCTGGTGCCGTCTTTAGTGCGAGACAGAGCTGCAAGATCCTGACCAGCCAGCACTTGGTGTTGCTGGCTGAGGATGCTGAGTGCTGGAATGCTGCCAGGAGCTAGCAATCCCCCCAGCCAGTGAGCGCTGGAGAATGGGCTTTGACCTGTGCCGTTTAGGTCTCAGCTTGCTGGGATTCTGATAGGGGTCGGCCTGAAGCATGAAGGCTTCCCGGCCCCAGAGGAGGGAGCATGTCCAAGACACTGAGCTCAGCCGTGTTGGATATGTCGGGGCCAGTGTGGTCTGAAGAGACCGGTCCCTCTCCAGAGTCTGGTCAAGGGGCTGCAGGCAGAGAAAGGTGTGATCTGACCCCAGAGGCTCTTTGGGGTGCTTGGTGCCCACGAGCTTCTGGGCCGTGCTTACTTGGGAGTATTTCTGAGACACTGTGGAGTTGCCGCTAGAAGTGAGAGATTTGGTGCCTTTCTTGCCAAGTCCTTCCTTTGCCTCTTCTGGAAGAGCACTCAGTAGTAGAGTCTAGACTTAGTGCACCTGTCTTTTGATAAGCTGCAACGAGTTGATTGTGTTGTTCACGAGTCCTTGTGGGCCTACTCCTGTCCGGTGTGGCAAAAGAACTGCATAGTTGTGGACCCATTTGTGAGGCAAAACCCAGAGGCTGCATGTGTCTCTTGATACTTTCTGTTGTGTGGTCTGCCTTGATAAGTGCCCTTGAAAATGTGCATTGCAGCCTGGAGAGGGGAGAAGGCGGAAAGACTTGGATTGCTTTCTTGTGTTGCTAAGAACAGGAAAGGCATCTTGGAATTGCGGATGCTGCATCCTAAATCCAAGGTGCAACTCTGCACTGGGGGAGCCGCCTGGGAGATAAAGGAGCCAGGGCTTGCGGTCAACAGCAGCTGAACATGAGGCGGTGTGATCCCAGCTGGCCGAGAAGGCCAAGGGCATGGTGGCCTGTGTCAGCAGTAGTGGGGCAGCAGGAGCAGGGCAGTGACCTGTGCCCTGTGCTGGGCATCGGTGCTGTGGCCGCAGCTGGAGTGCTGTGAGCAGTTCTGGGCCCATCTGAAGCAGAAAGACATTGAGGGGCTGGAGCGTGTCCAGAGAAGGACACGGCAGCTGGGGACAGGTGGGAGCACAAGCCCAATGAGGAGGTGCTGCGGGAGCTTTAGGCAGGGGAAAGGGAGGCTCATCAGCAACCTTGCAGGCTCACTTCCAGAAATGCCTACATGGCAGTGCTCCCCGCAAGGGCCGATCTCATTCCAAGAATGCCCTCACTGTATCCAGATGCTTTAGACACTGGAGTAGGTGGCACTTGGATCCTTTGCTTGGTGGGCTCCTTCCTTTGCCATTCGGAGAAGCCCCGTTCATTTGGTCTTTTAGCATCAAGCAAAAGTTCTTTTGCTCAAGATTTCCTCCACTTTTGCGGCACCGGCTGACATTCTGAGAGTGTTTTAGTTTTCCATGTCTGCAGTAGCAACAGCTGGCTATTTCCTAATTTTCCATTTCAGAGCTTTACACAAGTGAAAGCCCAGTTTTCAGAGAGAAGGTTGCTTGCTGGTAGTAGCCAGGGTGGACTACTGAATTGGGAGTCATGTGCACGTCTGTTCAGTCAGCCCGTCCTCACTGGACGGGAGTGAATTAGAGTCCCATTGCTATGAGAGTTGATGATTTTGCCTTAGTGGAGCAACTTGTAGTGCTGAAGAGAAATAACTTTAGGAATGATAGGCAATGGCCTGTCCCTGATGCTTCTCTCTGTCCACAGAGCCCTGAACCGATAACAGACTCTGAAGTGACTACCTCAATTCCTGGAGACGAGGCCAAAGAAGTGCAAAAGGACTGCAAGCCTCTGGCTGCAGTCACAGAAGAAGCTGAGCATTCTGAGCCGGTAAGTGCCAGTTGTGGCTGGTGCCATCTTTAGTGCGAGACAGAGCTGCAAGATCCTGACCAGCCAGCACTTGGTGTTGCTGGCTGAGGATGCTGAGTGCTGGAATGCTGCCAGGAGCTAGCAATCCCCCCAGCCAGTGAGAGCTGGAGAATGGGCTTTGACCTGTGCCGTTTAGGTCTCAGCTTGCTGGGATTCTGATAGGGGTCGGCCTGAAGCATGAAGGCTTCCCGGCCCCAGAGGAGGGAGCATGTCCAAGACACTGAGCTCAGCCGTGTTGGATATGTCGGGGCCAGTGTGGTCTGAAGAGACTGGTCCCTCTCCAGAGTCTGGTCAAGGGGCTGCAGGCAGAGAAAGGTGTGATCTGACCCCAGAGGCTCTTTGGGGTGCTTGGTGCCCACGAGCTTCTGGGCCGTGCTTACTTGGGAGTATTTCTGAGACACTGTGGAGTTGCCGCTAGAAGTGAGAGATTTGGTGCCTTTCTTGCCAAGTCCTTCCTTTGCCTCTTCTGGAAGAGCACTCAGTAGTAGAGTCTAGACTTAGTGCACCTGTCTTTTGATAAGCTGCAACGAGTTGATTGTGTTGTTCACGAGTCCTTGTGGGGCTACTCCTGTCCGGTGTGGCAAAAGAACTGCATAGTTCTGGATCCATTTGTGAGGCAAAACCCAGAGGCTGCATGTGTCTCTTGATACTTTCTGTTGTGTGGTCTGCCTTGATAAGTGCCCTTGAAAATGTGCATTGCAGCCTGGAGAGGGGAGAAGGCGGAAAGACTTGGATTGCTTTCTTGTGTTGCTAAGAGCAGGAAAGGCATCTCGCAATTGCGGATGCTGCATCCTAAATCCAAGGTGCAACTTTGCACTGGGGGAGCCACCTGGGAGAAAAAGGAGCCAGGGCTTGCGGTCAACAGCAGCTGAACATGAGGCGGTGTGATCCCAGCTGGCCGAGAAGGCCAAGGGCATGGTGGCCTGTGTCAGCAGTAGTGGGGCAGCAGGAGCAGGGCAGTGCCCTGTGCCCTGTGCTGGGCATTGGTGCTGTGGCTGCAGCTGGAGTGCTGTGAGCAGTTCTGGGCCCACCTGAAGCAGAAAGACATTGAGGGGCTGGAGCGTGTCCAGAGAAGGACACGGCAGCTGGGGACAGGTGGGAGCACAAGCCCAATGAGGAGGTGCTGCGGGAGCTTTAGGCAGGGGAAAGGGAGGCTCATCAGCAACCTTGCAGGCTCACTTCCAGAAATGCCTACATGACAGTGCTCCCCGCAAGGGCCGTTCTCATTCCAAGAATGCCCTCACTGCATCCAGATGCTTTAGACACTGGAGTAGGTGGCACTTGGATCCTTTGCTTGGTGGGCTCCTTCCTTTGCCAGTCGGAGAAGCCCCGCTCATTTTGTCTTTTTGCAGCAAGCAGAAGTGCTTTTGCTGAAGACTTCCTCCCCTTTGGCAGCACCGGCTGACATTCTGAGAGTGTTTTAGTTTTCCATGTCTGCAGCAGCAATAGCTGGCTATTTCCTAATTTTCCATTTCAGAGCTTTACACAAGTCAAAGCCCAGTTTTCAGAGAGAAGGTTGCTTGCTGGTAGTAGCCAGGGTGGACTACTGAATTGGGAGCCATGTGCACGTCTGTTCAGTCAGCCCGTCCTCACTGGACTGGAGTGACTTTAGAGTCCTATTGCTATGAGAGTTGATGATTTTGCCTTAGTGGAGCAACTTGTAGAGCTGAAGAGAAATAAGGTTAGGAATGATAGGCAATGGCCTGTCCCTGATGCTTCTCTCTGTCCACAGAGCCCTGAACCGATAACAGACTCTGAAGTGACTACCTCAGTTCCTGGAGACGAGGCCAAAGAGGTGCAGAAGGATCGCAAGCCTATGGCTGCTGTCACGGAAGAAGCTGAGCATTCTGAGCCCGTAAGTGCCAGTTGTGGCTGGTGCTGTATTTAGTGCGAGACAGAGCTGCAAGATCCTGACCAGCCAGCACTTGGTGTTGCTGGCTGAGGATGCTGAGTGCTGGAATGCTGCCAGGAGCTAGCAATCCCCCCAGCCAGTGAGCGCTGGAGAATGGGCTTTGACCTGTGCCGTTTAGGTCTCAGCTTGCTGGGATTCTGATAGGGGTCGGCCTGAAGCATGAAGGCTTCCCGGCCCCAGAGGAGGGAGCATGTCCAAGACACTGAGCTCAGCCGTGTTGGATACGTAGGGGCCAGTGTGGTCTGAAGAGACCGGTCCCTCTCCAGAGTCTGGTCAAGGGGCTGCAGGCAGAGAAAGGTGTGATCTGACCCCAGAGGCTCTTTGGGGTGCTTGGTGCCCACGAGCTTCTGGGCCGTGCTTACTTGGGAGTATTTCTGAGACACTGTGGAGTTGCCGCTAGAAGTGAGAGATTTGGTGCCTTTCTTGCCAAGTCCTTCCTTTGCCTCTTCTGGAAGAGCACTCAGTAGTAGAGTCTAGACTTAGTGCACCTGTCTTTTGATAAGCTGCAACGAGTTGATTGTGTTGTTCACGAGTCCTTGTGGGCCTACTCCTGTCCGGTGTGGCAAAAGAACTGCATAGTTCTGGATCCATTTGTGAGGCAAAACCCAGAGGCTGCATGTGTCTCTTGATACTTTCTGTTGTGTGGTCTGCCTTGATAAGTGCCCTTGAAAATGTGCATTGCAGCCTGGAGAGGGGAGAAGGCGGAAAGACTTGGATTGCTTTCTTGTGTTGCTAAGAACAGGAAAGGCATCTCGCAATTGCGGATGCTGCATCCTAAATCCAAGGTGCAACTTTGCACTGGGGGAGCCACCTGGGAGAAAAAGGAGCCAGGGCTTGCGGTCAACAGCAGCTGAACATGAAGCGGTGTGATCCCAGCTGGCCGAGAAGGCCAAGGGCATGGTGGCCTGTGTCAGCAGTAGTGGGGCAGCAGGAGCAGGGCAGTGCCCTGTGCCCTGTGCTGGGCATCGGTGCTGTGGCTGCAGCTGGAGTGCTGTGAGCAGTTCTGGGCCCACCTGAAGCAGAAAGACATTGAGGGGCTGGAGCGTGTCCAGAGAAGGACACGGCAGCTGGGGACAGGTGGGAGCACAAGCCCAATGAGGAGGTGCTGCGGGAGCTTTAGGCAGGGGAAAGGGAGGCTCATCAGCAACCTTGCAGGCTCACTTCCAGAAATGCCTACATGACAGTGCTCCCCGCAAGGGCCGTTCTCATTCCAAGAATGCCCTCACTGCATCCAGATGCTTTAGACACTGGAGTAGGGGGCACTTGGATCCTTTGCTTGGTGGGCTCTTTCCTTTGCCAGTCGGAGAAGCCCCGCTCATTTTGTCTTTTTGCAGCAAGCAGAAGTGCTTTTGCTGAAGACTTCCTCCCCTTTGGCAGCACCGGCTGACATTCTGAGAGTGTTTTAGTTTTCCATGTCTGCAGCAGCAACAGCTGGCTATTTCCTAATTTTCCATTTCAGAGCTTTACACAAGTCAAAGCTCAGTTTTCAGAGAGAAGGTTGCTTGCTGGTAGTAGCCAGGGTGGACTACTGAATTGGGAGCCATGTGCACGTCTGTTCAGTCAGCCCGTCCTCACTGGACTGGAGTGACTTTAGAGTCCTATTGCTATGAGAGTTGATGATTTTGCCTTAGTGGAGCAACTTGTAGAGCTGAAGAGAAATAAGGTTAGGAATGATAGGCAATGGCCTGTCCCTGATGCTTCTCTCTGTCCACAGAGCCCTGAACCGATAACAGACTCTGAAGTGACTACCTCAATTCCTGGAGACGAGGCCAAAGAAGTGCAAAAGGACTGCAAGCCTCTGGCTGCAGTCACAGAAGAAGCTGAGCATTCTGAGCCGGTAAGTGCCAGTTGTGGCTGGTGCCGTCTTTAGTGCGAGACAGAGCTGCAAGATCCTGACCAGCCAGCACTTGGTGTTGCTGGCTGAGGATGCTGAGTGCTGGAATGCTGCCAGGAGCTAGCAATCCCCCCAGCCAGTGAGCGCTGGAGAATGGGCTTTGACCTGTGCCGTTTAGGTCTCAGCTTGCTGGGATTCTGATAGGGGTCGGCCTGAAGCATGAAGGCTTCCCGGCCCCAGAGGAGGGAGCATGTCCAAGACACTGAGCTCAGCCGTGTTGGATACGTAGGGGCCAGTGTGGTCTGAAGAGACCGGTCCCTCTCCAGAGTCTGGTCAAGGGGCTGCAGGCAGAGAAAGGTGTGATCTGACCCCAGAGGCTCTTTGGGGTGCTTGGTGCCCACGAGCTTCTGGGCCGTGCTTACTTGGGAGTATTTCTGAGACACTGTGGAGTTGCCGCTAGAAGTGAGAGATTTGGTGCCTTTCTTGCCAAGTCCTTCCTTTGCCTCTTCTGGAAGAGCACTCAGTAGTAGAGTCTAGACTTAGTGCACCTGTCTTTTGATAAGCTGCAACGAGTTGATTGTGTTGTTCACGAGTCCTTGTGGGCCTACTCCTGTCCGGTGTGGCAAAAGAACTGCATAGTTCTGGATCCATTTGTGAGGCAAAACCCAGAGGCTGCATGTGTCTCTTGATACTTTCTGTTGTGTGGTCTGCCTTGATAAGTGCCCTTGAAAATGTGCATTGCAGCCTGGAGAGGGGAGAAGGCGGAAAGACTTGGATTGCTTTCTTGTGTTGCTAAGAACAGGAAAGGCATCTCGCAATTGCGGATGCTGCATCCTAAATCCAAGGTGCAACTTTGCACTGGGGGAGCCACCTGGGAGAAAAAGGAGCCAGGGCTTGCGGTCAACAGCAGCTGAACATGAAGCGGTGTGATCCCAGCTGGCCGAGAAGGCCAAGGGCATGGTGGCCTGTGTCAGCAGTAGTGGGGCAGCAGGAGCAGGGCAGTGCCCTGTGCCCTGTGCTGGGCATCGGTGCTGTGGCTGCAGCTGGAGTGCTGTGAGCAGTTCTGGGCCCACCTGAAGCAGAAAGACATTGAGGGGCTGGAGCGTGTCCAGAGAAGGACACGGCAGCTGGGGACAGGTGGGAGCACAAGCCCAATGAGGAGGTGCTGCGGGAGCTTTAGGCAGGGGAAAGGGAGGCTCATCAGCAACCTTGCAGGCTCACTTCCAGAAATGCCTACATGACAGTGCTCCCCGCAAGGGCCGTTCTCATTCCAAGAATGCCCTCACTGCATCCAGATGCTTTAGACACTGGAGTAGGGGGCACTTGGATCCTTTGCTTGGTGGGCTCTTTCCTTTGCCAGTCGGAGAAGCCCCGCTCATTTTGTCTTTTTGCAGCAAGCAGAAGTGCTTTTGCTGAAGACTTCCTCCCCTTTGGCAGCACCGGCTGACATTCTGAGAGTGTTTTAGTTTTCCATGTCTGCAGCAGCAACAGCTGGCTATTTCCTAATTTTCCATTTCAGAGCTTTACACAAGTCAAAGCTCAGTTTTCAGAGAGAAGGTTGCTTGCTGGTAGTAGCCAGGGTGGACTACTGAATTGGGAGCCATGTGCACGTCTGTTCAGTCAGCCCGTCCTCACTGGACTGGAGTGACTTTAGAGTCCTATTGCTATGAGAGTTGATGATTTTGCCTTAGTGGAGCAACTTGTAGAGCTGAAGAGAAATAAGGTTAGGAATGATAGGCAATGGCCTGTCCCTGATGCTTCTCTCTGTCCACAGAGCCCTGAACCGATAACAGACTCTGAAGTGACTCACTCAGTTCCTGGAGATGAGGCCAAAGAGGTGCAAAAGGACTGTAAGCCTCTGGCTGCAGTCACGGAAGAAGCTGAGCATTCTGAGCCGGTAAGTGCCAGTTGTGGCTGGTGCTGTATTTAGTGCGAGACAGAGCTGCAAGATCCTGACCAGCCAGCACTTGGTGTTGCTGGCTGAGGATGCTGAGTGCTGGAATGCTGCCAGGAGCTAGCAATCCCCCCAGCCAGTGAGAGCTGGAGAATAGGCTTTGACCTGTGCCGTTTAGGTCTCAGCTTGCTGGGATTCTGATAGGGGCCGGCCTGAAGCATGAAGGCTTCCGGGCCCCAGAGGAGGGAGCATGTCCAAGACACTGAGCTCAGCCGTGTTGGATACGTAGGGGCCAGTGTGGTCTGAAGCGACCGGTCCCTCTCCAGAATGTGGTCAAGGAGTTGGAGGCACAGAAAGGCTTGATCTGACCCCAGAGGCTCTTTGGGGTGCTTGGTCCCCTCGAGCTTCTGGGCCGTGCTTACTTGGGAGCATTTCCGAGACACACTGTGGAGTTGCCGCTAGAAGTGAGAGATTTGGTGCCTTTCTTGCCAAGTCCTTCCTTTGCCTCTTCTGGCAGAGCGCTCAGTAGCAGCGTCCCCTCTGAGTGCACCTGTCGTTTGATAAGCTGCAACGAGTTGATTGTGTTGTTCACGAGTCCTTGTGGGCCTGGTCCTGTCCAGTGTGGCAAAAGAACTGCATAGTTGTGGACCCATTTGTGAGGCAAAACCCAGCGGCAACATGTGTCTCTTGATACTTTCTGTGGTGTGGTCTGCCTTGATAAGTGCCCTTGAAAATGTGCATTGCAGCCTGGAGAGGGGAGAAGGCGGAAAGACTTGGATTGCTTTCTTGTGTTGCTAAGAGCAGGAAAGACATCTCGGAATTCCGGATGCCGGATCCTAAATCCAAGGTGCAACTTTGCACCTGGGGAGCTGCCTGGGAGAAAAAGGAGCCAGGGCTTGCGGTCAATAGCAGCTGACCATGAGGCGCCGTGTGCCCTGGTGGCCAAGAAGGCCAAGGGCATGGTGGCCTGTGTCAGCAGTAGTGGGGCAGCAGGAGCAGGGCAGTGACCTGTGCCCTGTGCTGGGCATCGGTGCTGTGGCCGCAGCTGGAGTGCTGTGAGCAGTTCTGGGCCCATCTGAAGCAGAAAGACATTGAGGGGCTGGAGCGTGTCCAGAGAAGGACACGGCAGCTGGGGACAGGTGGGAGCACAAGCCCAATGAGGAGGTGCTGCGGGAGCTTTAGGCAGGGGAAAGGGAGGCTCATCAGCAACCTTGCAGGCTCACTTCCAGAAATGCCTACATGACAGTGCTCCCCGCAAGGGCCGTTCTCATTCCAAGAATGCCCTCACTGCATCCAGATGCTTTAGACACTGGAGTAGGGGGCACTTGGATCCTTTGCTTGGTGGGCTCCTTCCTTTGCCAGTCGGAGAAGCCCCGCTCATTTTGTCTTCAAGCAGAAGTGCTTTTGCTGAAGACTTCCTCCCCTTTGGCAGCACCGGCTGACATTCTGAGAGTGTTTTAGTTTTCCGTGTCTGCAGCAGTAACAGCTGGCTATTTCCTAATTTTCCATTTCAGAGCTTTACACAAGTCAAAGCCCAGTTTTCAGAGAGAAGGTTGCTTGCTGGTAGTAGCCAGGGTGGACTACTGAATTGGGAGCCATGTGCACGTCTGTTCAGTCAGCCCGTCCTCACTGGACTGGAGTGAATTAGAGTCCCATTGCTATGAGAGTTGATGATTTTGCCTTAGTGGAGCAACTTGTAGAGCTGAAGAGAAATAAGGTTAGGAATGATAGGCAATGGCCTGTCCCTGATGCTTCTCTCTGTCCACAGAGCCCTGAGCTGATAACAAACTCTGAAGTGACTCTTTCAATTCCTGGGGACGAGGCCAAAGAGGCGCAAAAGGACCAGAAGCCTCCTGTGACAATCAGCGAAGAAGCTGAGCATTCTGAGCCGGTAAGTGCCAGTTGTGGCTGGTGCCATCTTTAGTGCGAGACAGAGCTGCAAGATCCTGACCAGCCAGCACTTGGTGTTGCTGGCTGAGGATGCTGAGTGCTGGAATGTTGCCAGGAGCTAGCAATCCCCCCAGCCAGTGAGAGACGGAGAATGGGCTTGGACCTGTGCCCTTTAGGTCCCTGCCTGCTGGGATTCTGATAGGGGCCGGCCTGAAGCATGAAGGCTTCCCGGCCCCAGAGGAGGGAGCATGTCCAAGACACTGAGCTCAGCCGTGTTGGATATGTAGTGGCCAGTGTGGTCTGAAGCGACCGGTCCCTCTCCAGAGTCTGGTCAAGGGGCTGCAGGCAGAGAAAGGTGTGATCTGACCTCAGAGGCTCTTTGGGGAGCTTGGTCCCCACGAGCTTCTGGGCCGTGCTTACTTGGGAGCATTTCCGAGACACACTGTGGAGTTGCCGCTAGAAGTGAGAGATTTGGTGCCTTTCTTGCCAAGTCCTTCCTTTGCCTCTTCTGGCAGAGCGCTCAGTATCAGCATCCCCTCTGAGTCCTCCTGTCATTTGATTAGCTGCAACGAGTTGATTGTGTTGTTCACGAGTCCTTGTGGGCCTGGTCCTGTCTGTTGTGCAAAAAAGAGACAGAAATGGCATAGTTCTGGACCCATTTGTGAGGCAAAACCCAGCGGCAACATGTGTCTCTTGATACTTTCTGTGGTGTGGCCTGCCTTGATAAGTGCCCTTGAAAATGTGCATTGCAGCCTGGAGAGGGGAGAAGGCGGAAAGACTTGGATTGCTTTCTTGTGTTGCTAAGAGCAGGAAAGACATCTCGCAATTGCGGATGCCGGATCCTAAATCCAAGGTGCAACTTTGCACCTGGGGAGCTGCCTGGGAGAAAAAGGAGCCAGGGCTTGCGGTCAATAGCAGCTGACCATGAGGCGCCGTGTGCCCTGGTGGCCAAGAAGGCCAAGGGCATGGTGGCCTGTGTCAGCAGTAGTGGGGCAGCAGGAGCAGGGCAGTGCCCTGTGCCCTGTGCTGGGCATCGGTGCTGTGGCCGCAGCTGGAGTGCTGTGAGCCGTTCTGGGCCCATCTGAAGCAGAAAGACATTGAGGGGCTGGAGCGTGTCCAGAGAAGGACACGGCAGCTGGGGACAGGTGGGAGCACAAGCCCAATGAGGAGGTGCTGCGGGAGCTTTAGGCAGGGGAAAGGGAGGCTCATCAGCAACCTTGCAGGCTCACTTCCAGAAATGCCTACATGACAGTGCTCCCCGCAAGGGCCGTTCTCATTCCAAGAATGCCCTCACTGCATCCAGATGCTTTAGACACTGGAGTAGGGGGCACTTGGATCCTTTGCTTGGTGGGCTCCTTCCTTTGCCATTCGGAGAATCCCCGCTCATTTTGTCTTTTTGTCTTCAAGCAGAAGTGCTTTTGCTGAAGACTTCCTCCCCTTTGGCAGCACCGGCTGACATTCTGAGAGTGTTTTAGTTTTCCATGTCTGCAGCAGCAACAGCTGGCTATTTCCTAATTTTCCATTTCAGAGCTTTACACAAGTCAAAGCCCAGTTTTCAGAGAGAAGGTTGCTTGCTGGTAGTAGCCAGGGTGGACTACTGAATTGGGAGCCATGTGCACGTCTGTTCAGTCAGCCCGTCCTCACTGGGCTGGAGTGACTTCAGAGTCCCATTGCTATGACAGTTGATGATTTTGCCTTAGTGGAGCAACTTGTAGAGCTGAAGAGAAATAAGGTTAGGAATGATAGGCAATGGCCTGTCCCTGATGCTTCTCTCTGTCCACAGAGCCCTGAACCGATAACAAACTCTGAAGTGACTCACTCAGTTCCTGGAGATGAGGCCAAAGAGGTGCAAAAGGACTGTAAGCCTCTGGCTGCAGTCACGGAAGAAGCTGAGCATTCTGAGCCGGTAAGTGCCAGTTGTGGCTGGTGCTGTATTTAGTGCGAGACACAGCTGCAAGGTCCTGACCAGCCAGCACTTGGTGTTGCTGGCTGAGGATGCTGAGTGCTGGAATGCTGCCAGGAGCTAGCAATCCCCCCAGCCAGTGAGAGCTGGAGAATAGGCTTTGACCTGTGCCGTTTAGGTCTCAGCTTGCTGGGATTCTGATAGGGGCCGGCCTGAAGCATGAAGGCTTCCGGGCCCCAGAGGAGGGAGCATGTCCAAGACACTGAGCTCAGCCGTGTTGGATACGTAGGGGCCAGTGTGGTCTGAAGCGACCGGTCCCTCTCCAGAATGTGGTCAAGGAGTTGGAGGCACAGAAAGGCTTGATCTGACCCCAGAGGCTCTTTGGGGTGCTTGGTCCCCACGAGCTTCTGGGCCGTGCTTACTTGGGAGCATTTCCGAGACACACTGTGGAGTTGCCGCTAGAAGTGAGAGATTTGGTGCCTTTCTTGCCAAGTCCTTCCTTTGCCTCTTCTGGCAGAGCGCTCAGTAGCAGCGTCCCCTCTGAGTGCACCTGTCTTTTGATAAGCTGCAACGAGTTGATTGTGTTGTTCACGAGTCCTTGTGGGCCTGGTCCTGTCCAGTGTGGCAAAAGAACTGCATAGTTGTGGACCCATTTGTGAGGCAAAACCCAGCGGCAACATGTGTCTCTTGATACTTTCTGTGGTGTGGTCTGCCTTGATAAGTGCCCTTGAAAATGTGCATTGCAGCCTGGAGAGGGGAGAAGGCGGAAAGACTTGGATTGCTTTCTTGTGTTGCTAAGAGCAGGAAAGACATCTCGGAATTCCGGATGCCGGATCCTAAATCCAAGGTGCAACTTTGCACCTGGGGAGCTGCCTGGGAGAAAAAGGAGCCAGGGCTTGCGGTCAATAGCAGCTGACCATGAGGCGCCGTGTGCCCTGGTGGCCAAGAAGGCCAAGGGCATGGTGGCCTGTGTCAGCAGTAGTGGGGCAGCAGGAGCAGGGCAGTGCCCTGTGCCCTGTGCTGGGCATCGGTGCTGTGGCCGCAGCTGGAGTGCTGTGAGCAGTTCTGGGCCCATCTGAAGCAGAAAGACATTGAGGGGCTGGAGCGTGTCCAGAGAAGGACACGGCAGCTGGGGACAGGTGGGAGCACAAGCCCAATGAGGAGGTGCTGCGGGAGCTTTAGGCAGGGGAAAAGGAGGCTCATCAGCAACCTTGCAGGCTCACTTCCAGAAATGCCTACATGACAGTGCTCCCCGCAAGGGCCGTTCTCATTCCAAGAATGCCCTCACTGCATCCAGATGCTTTAGACACTGGAGTAGGGGGCACTTGGATCCTTTGCTTGGTGGGCTCCTTCCTTTGCCAGTCGGAGAAGCCCCGCTCATTTTGTCTTCAAGCAGAAGTGCTTTTGCTGAAGACTTCCTCCCCTTTGGCAGCACCGGCTGACATTCTGAGAGTGTTTTAGTTTTCCGTGTCTGCAGCAGCAACAGCTGGCTATTTCCTAATTTTCCATTTCAGAGCTTTACACAAGTCAAAGCCCAGTTTTCAGAGAGAAGGTTGCTTGCTGGTAGTAGCCAGGGTGGACTACTGAATTGGGAGCCATGTGCACGTCTGTTCAGTCAGCCCGTCCTCACTGGACTGGAGTGACTTCAGAGTCCCATTGCTATGACAGTTGATGATTTTGCCTTAGTGGAGCAACTTGTAGAGCTGAAGAGAAATAAGGTTAGGAATGATAGGCAATGGCCTGTCCCTGATGCTTCTCTCTGTCCACAGAGCCCTGAACCGATAACAAACTCTGAAGTGACTCTTTCAATTCCTGGGGACGAGGCCAAAGAGGCGCAAAAGGACCAGAAGCCTCCTGTGACAATCAGCGAAGAAGCTGAGCATTCTGAGCCGGTAAGTGCCAGTTGTGGCTGGTGCCATCTTTAGTGCGAGACAGAGCTGCAAGATCCTGACCAGCCAGCACTTGGTGTTGCTGGCTGAGGATGCTGAGTGCTGGAATGTTGCCAGGAGCTAGCAATCCCCCCAGCCAGTGAGAGACGGAGAATGGGCTTGGACCTGTGCCGTTTAGGTCCCTGCCTGCTGGGATTCTGATAGGGGCCGGCCTGAAGCATGAAGGCTTCCCGGCCCCAGAGGAGGGAGCATGTCCAAGACACTGAGCTCAGCCGTGTTGGATATGTAGTGGCCAGTGTGGTCTGAAGCGACCGGTCCCTCTCCAGAGTCTGGTCAAGGGGCTGCAGGCAGAGAAAGGTGTGATCTGACCTCAGAGGCTCTTTGGGGAGCTTGGTCCCCACGAACTTCTGGGCCGTGCTTACTTGGGAGCATTTCCGAGACACACTGTGGAGTTGCCGCTAGAAGTGAGAGATTTGGTGCCTTTCTTGCCAAGTCCTTCCTTTGCCTCTTCTGGCAGAGCGCTCAGTATCAGCATCCCCTCTGAGTCCTCCTGTCATTTGATTAGCTGCAACGAGTTGATTGTGTTGTTCACGAGTCCTTGTGGGCCTGGTCCTGTCTGTTGTGCAAAAAAGAGACAGAAATGGCATAGTTCTGGACCCATTTGTGAGGCAAAACCCAGCGGCAACATGTGTCTCTTGATACTTTCTGTGGTGTGGCCTGCCTTGATAAGTGCCCTTGAAAATGTGCATTGCAGCCTGGAGAGGGGAGAAGGCGGAAAGACTTGGATTGCTTTCTTGTGTTGCTAAGAGCAGGAAAGACATCTCGCAATTGCGGATGCCGGATCCTAAATCCAAGGTGCAACTTTGCACCTGGGGAGCTGCCTGGGAGAAAAAGGAGCCAGGGCTTGCGGTCAATAGCAGCTGACCATGAGGCGCCGTGTGCCCTGGTGGCCAAGAAGGCCAAGGGCATGGTGGCCTGTGTCAGCAGTAGTGGGGCAGCAGGAGCAGGGCAGTGCCCTGTGCCCTGTGCTGGGCATCGGTGCTGTGGCCGCAGCTGGAGTGCTGTGAGCCGTTCTGGGCCCATCTGAAGCAGAAAGACATTGAGGGGCTGGAGCGTGTCCAGAGAAGGACACGGCAGCTGGGGACAGGTGGGAGCACAAGCCCAATGAGGAGGTGCTGCGGGAGCTTTAGGCAGGGGAAAGGGAGGCTCATCAGCAAACTTGCAGGCTCACTTCCAGAAATGCCTACATGACAGTGCTCCCCGCAAGGGCCGTTCTCATTCCAAGAATGCCCTCACTGCATCCAGATGCTTTAGACACTGGAGTAGGGGGCACTTGGATCCTTTGCTTGGTGGGCTCCTTCCTTTGCCATTCGGAGAATCCCCGCTCATTTTGTCTTTTTGTCTTCAAGCAGAAGTGCTTTTGCTGAAGACTTCCTCCCCTTTGGCAGCACCGGCTGACATTCTGAGAGTGTTTTAGTTTTCCATGTCTGCAGCAGCAACAGCTGGCTATTTCCTAATTTTCCATTTCAGAGCTTTACACAAGTCAAAGCCCAGTTTTCAGAGAGAAGGTTGCTTGCTGGTAGTAGCCAGGGTGGACTACTGAATTGGGAGCCATGTGCACGTCTGTTCAGTCAGCCCGTCCTCACTGGACTGGAGTGACTTCAGAGTCCCATTGCTATGAGAGTTGATGATTTTGCCTTAGTGGAGCAACTTGTAGAGCTGAAGAGAAATAACTTTAGGAATGATAGGCAATGGCCTGTCCCTGATGCTTCTCTCTGTCCACAGAGCCCTGAACCGATAACAGACTCTGAAGTGACTCACTCAGTTCCTGGAGATGAGGCCAAAGAGGTGCAAAAGGACTGTAAGCCTCTGGCTGCAGTCACGGAAGAAGCTGAGCATTCTGAGCCGGTAAGTGCCAGTTGTGGCTGGTGTCGTCTTTAGTGCGAGACACAGCTGCAAGGTCCTGACTAGCCAGCACTTGGTGTTGCTGGCTTAGGATGCTGAGTGCTGGAATGCTGCCAGGAGCTAGCAATCCCCCCAGCCAGTGAGAGCTGGAGAATAGGCTTTGACCTGTGCCGTTTAGGTCTCAGCTTGCTGGGATTCTGATAGGGGCCGGCCTGAAGCATGAAGGCTTCCGGGCCCCAGAGGAGGGAGCATGTCCAAGACACTGAGCTCAGCCGTGTTGGATACGTAGGGGCCAGTGTGGTCTGAAGCGACCGGTCCCTCTCCAGAATGTGGTCAAGGAGTTGGAGGCACAGAAAGGCTTGATCTGACCCCAGAGGCTCTTTGGGGTGCTTGGTCCCCACGAGCTTCTGGGCCGTGCTTACTTGGGAGCATTTCCGAGACACACTGTGGAGTTGCCGCTAGAAGTGAGAGATTTGGTGCCTTTCTTGCCAAGTCCTTCCTTTGCCTCTTCTGGCAGAGCGCTCAGTAGCAGCGTCCCCTCTGAGTGCACCTGTCTTTTGATAAGCTGCAACGAGTTGATTGTGTTGTTCACGAGTCCTTGTGGGCCTGGTCCTGTCCAGTGTGGCAAAAGAACTGCATAGTTGTGGACCCATTTGTGAGGCAAAACCCAGCGGCAACATGTGTCTCTTGATACTTTCTGTGGTGTGGTCTGCCTTGATAAGTGCCCTTGAAAATGTGCATTGCAGCCTGGAGAGGGGAGAAGGCGGAAAGACTTGGATTGCTTTCTTGTGTTGCTAAGAGCAGGAAAGACATCTCGCAATTGCGGATGCCGGATCCTAAATCCAAGGTGCAACTTTGCACCTGGGGAGCTGCCTGGGAGAAAAAGGAGCCAGGGCTTGCGGTCAATAGCAGCTGACCATGAGGCGCCGTGTGCCCTGGTGGCCAAGAAGGCCAAGGGCATGGTGGCCTGTGTCAGCAGTAGTGGGGCAGCAGGAGCAGGGCAGTGCCCTGTGCCCTGTGCTGGGCATCGGTGCTGTGGCCGCAGCTGGAGTGCTGTGAGCCGTTCTGGGCCCATCTGAAGCAGAAAGACATTGAGGGGCTGGAGCGTGTCCAGAGAAGGACACGGCAGCTGGGGACAGGTGGGAGCACAAGCCCAATGAGGAGGTGCTGCGGGAGCTTTAGGCAGGGGAAAAGGAGGCTCATCAGCAACCTTGCAGGCTCACTTCCAGAAATGCCTACATGACAGTGCTCCCCGCAAGGGCCGTTCTCATTCCAAGAATGCCCTCACTGCATCCAGATGCTTTAGACACTGGAGTAGGGGGCACTTGGATCCTTTGCTTGGTGGGCTCCTTCCTTTGCCAGTCGGAGAAGCCCCGCTCATTTTGTCTTCAAGCAGAAGTGCTTTTGCTGAAGACTTCCTCCCCTTTGGCAGCACCGGCTGACATTCTGAGAGTGTTTTAGTTTTCCGTGTCTGCAGCAGTAACAGCTGGCTATTTCCTAATTTTCCATTTCAGAGCTTTACACAAGTCAAAGCCCAGTTTTCAGAGAGAAGGTTGCTTGCTGGTAGTAGCCAGGGTGGACTACTGAATTGGGAGCCATGTGCACGTCTGTTCAGTCAGCCCGTCCTCACTGGACTGGAGTGACTTCAGAGTCCCATTGCTATGAGAGTTGATGATTTTGCCTTAGTGGAGCAACTTGTAGAGCTGAAGAGAAATAAGGTTAGGAATGATAGGCAATGGCCTGTCCCTGATGCTTCTCTCTGTCCACAGAGCCCTGAACCGATAACAAACTCTGAAGTGACTCACTCAGTTCCTGGAGATGAGGCCAAAGAGGTGCAAAAGGACTGTAAGCCTCTGGCTGCAGTCACGGAAGAAGCTGAGCATTCTGAGCCGGTAAGTGCCAGTTGTGGCTGGTGCTGTATTTAGTGCGAGACACAGCTGCAAGGTCCTGACCAGCCAGCACTTGGTGTTGCTGGCTGAGGATGCTGAGTGCTGGAATGCTGCCAGGAGCTAGCAATCCCCCCAGCCAGTGAGAGCTGGAGAATAGGCTTTGACCTGTGCCGTTTAGGTCTCAGCTTGCTGGGATTCTGATAGGGGCCGGCCTGAAGCATGAAGGCTTCCGGGCCCCAGAGGAGGGAGCATGTCCAAGACACTGAGCTCAGCCGTGTTGGATACGTAGGGGCCAGTGTGGTCTGAAGCGACCGGTCCCTCTCCAGAATGTGGTCAAGGAGTTGGAGGCACAGAAAGGCTTGATCTGACCCCAGAGGCTCTTTGGGGTGCTTGGTCCCCACGAGCTTCTGGGCCGTGCTTACTTGGGAGCATTTCCGAGACACACTGTGGAGTTGCCGCTAGAAGTGAGAGATTTGGTGCCTTTCTTGCCAAGTCCTTCCTTTGCCTCTTCTGGCAGAGCGCTCAGTAGCAGCGTCCCCTCTGAGTGCACCTGTCTTTTGATAAGCTGCAACGAGTTGATTGTGTTGTTCACGAGTCCTTGTGGGCCTGGTCCTGTCCAGTGTGGCAAAAGAACTGCATAGTTGTGGACCCATTTGTGAGGCAAAACCCAGCGGCAACATGTGTCTCTTGATACTTTCTGTGGTGTGGTCTGCCTTGATAAGTGCCCTTGAAAATGTGCATTGCAGCCTGGAGAGGGGAGAAGGCGGAAAGACTTGGATTGCTTTCTTGTGTTGCTAAGAGCAGGAAAGACATCTCGCAATTCCGGATGCCGGATCCTAAATCCAAGGTGCAACTTTGCACCTGGGGAGCTGCCTGGGAGAAAAAGGAGCCAGGGCTTGCGGTCAATAGCAGCTGACCATGAGGCGCCGTGTGCCCTGGTGGCCAAGAAGGCCAAGGGCATGGTGGCCTGTGTCAGCAGTAGTGGGGCAGCAGGAGCAGGGCAGTGCCCTGTGCCCTGTGCTGGGCATCGGTGCTGTGGCCGCAGCTGGAGTGCTGTGAGCAGTTCTGGGCCCATCTGAAGCAGAAAGACATTGAGGGGCTGGAGCGTGTCCAGAGAAGGACACGGCAGCTGGGGACAGGTGGGAGCACAAGCCCAATGAGGAGGTGCTGCGGGAGCTTTAGGCAGGGGAAAAGGAGGCTCATCAGCAACCTTGCAGGCTCACTTCCAGAAATGCCTACATGACAGTGCTCCCCGCAAGGGCCGTTCTCATTCCAAGAATGCCCTCACTGCATCCAGATGCTTTAGACACTGGAGTAGGGGGCACTTGGATCCTTTGCTTGGTGGGCTCCTTCCTTTGCCAGTCGGAGAAGCCCCGCTCATTTTGTCTTCAAGCAGAAGTGCTTTTGCTGAAGACTTCCTCCCCTTTGGCAGCACCGGCTGACATTCTGAGAGTGTTTTAGTTTTCCGTGTCTGCAGCAGCAACAGCTGGCTATTTCCTAATTTTCCATTTCAGAGCTTTACACAAGTCAAAGCCCAGTTTTCAGAGAGAAGGTTGCTTGCTGGTAGTAGCCAGGGTGGACTACTGAATTGGGAGCCATGTGCACGTCTGTTCAGTCAGCCCGTCCTCACTGGACTGGAGTGACTTCAGAGTCCCATTGCTATGACAGTTGATGATTTTGCCTTAGTGGAGCAACTTGTAGAGCTGAAGAGAAATAAGGTTAGGAATGATAGGCAATGGCCTGTCCCTGATGCTTCTCTCTGTCCACAGAGCCCTGAACCGATAACAAACTCTGAAGTGACTCTTTCAATTCCTGGGGACGAGGCCAAAGAGGCGCAAAAGGACCAGAAGCCTCCTGTGACAATCAGCGAAGAAGCTGAGCATTCTGAGCCGGTAAGTGCCAGTTGTGGCTGGTGCCATCTTTAGTGCGAGACAGAGCTGCAAGATCCTGACCAGCCAGCACTTGGTGTTGCTGGCTGAGGATGCTGAGTGCTGGAATGTTGCCAGGAGCTAGCAATCCCCCCAGCCAGTGAGAGACGGAGAATGGGCTTGGACCTGTGCCGTTTAGGTCCCTGCCTGCTGGGATTCTGATAGGGACAGGCCTGAAGCATGAAGGCTTCCCGGCCCCAGAGGAGGGAGCATGTCCAAGACACTGAGCTCAGCCGTGTTGGATATGTAGTGGCCAGTGTGGTCTGAAGCGACCGGTCCCTCTCCAGAGTCTGGTCAAGGGGCTGCAGGCAGAGAAAGGTGTGATCTGACCTCAGAGGCTCTTTGGGGAGCTTGGTCCCCACGAGCTTCTGGGCCGTGCTTACTTGGGAGCATTTCCGAGACACACTGTGGAGTTGCCGCTAGAAGTGAGAGATTTGGTGCCTTTCTTGCCAAGTCCTTCCTTTGCCTCTTCTGGCAGAGCGCTCAGTAGCAGCATCCCCTCTGAGTCCTCCTGTCATTTGATTAGCTGCAACGAGTTGATTGTGTTGTTCACGAGTCCTTGTGGGCCTGGTCCTGTCTGTTGTGCAAAAAAGAGACAGAAATGGCATAGTTGTGGACCCATTTGTGAGGCAAAACCCAGCGGCAACATGTGTCTCTTGATACTTTCTGTGGTGTGGTCTGCCTTGATAAGTGCCCTTGAAAATGTGCATTGCAGCCTGGAGAGGGGAGAAGGCGGAAAGACTTGGATTGCTTTCTTGTGTTGCTAAGAGCAGGAAAGACATCTCGGAATTCCGGATGCCGGATCCTAAATCCAAGGTGCAACTTTGCACCTGGGGAGCTGCCTGGGAGAAAAAGGAGCCAGGGCTTGCGGTCAATAGCAGCTGACCATGAGGCGCCGTGTGCCCTGGTGGCCAAGAAGGCCAAGGGCATGGTGGCCTGTGTCAGCAGTAGTGGGGCAGCAGGAGCAGGGCAGTGCCCTGTGCCCTGTGCTGGGCATCGGTGCTGTGGCTGCAGCTGGAGTGCTGTGAGCCGTTCTGGGCCCATCTGAAGCAGAAAGACATTGAGGGGCTGGAGCGTGTCCAGAGAAGGACACGGCAGCTGGGGACAGGTGGGAGCACAAGCCCAATGAGGAGGTGCTGCGGGAGCTTTAGGCAGGGGAAAGGGAGGCTCATCAGCAACCTTGCAGGCTCACTTCCAGAAATGCCTACATGACAGTGCTCCCCGCAAGGGCCGTTCTCATTCCAAGAATGCCCTCACTGCATCCAGATGCTTTAGACACTGGAGTAGGGGGCACTTGGATCCTTTGCTTGGTGGGCTCCTTCCTTTGCCATTCGGAGAATCCCCGCTCATTTTGTCTTTTTGTCTTCAAGCAGAAGTGCTTTTGCTGAAGACTTCCTCCCCTTTGGCAGCACCGGCTGACATTCTGAGAGTGTTTTAGTTTTCCATGTCTGCAGCAGCAACAGCTGGCTATTTCCTAATTTTCCATTTCAGAGCTTTACACAAGTCAAAGCCCAGTTTTCAGAGAGAAGGTTGCTTGCTGGTAGTAGCCAGGGTGGACTACTGAATTGGGAGCCATGTGCACGTCTGTTCAGTCAGCCCGTCCTCACTGGACTGGAGTGACTTCAGAGTCCCATTGCTATGAGAGTTGATGATTTTGCCTTAGTGGAGCAACTTGTAGAGCTGAAGAGAAATAAGGTTAGGAATGATAGGCAATGGCCTGTCCCTGATGCTTCTCTCTGTCCACAGAGCCCTGAACCGATAACAGACTCTGAAGTGACTCACTCAGTTCCTGGAGATGAGGCCAAAGAGGTGCAAAAGGACTGTAAGCCTCTGGCTGCAGTCACGGAAGAAGCTGAGCATTCTGAGCCGGTAAGTGCCAGTTGTGGCTGGTGCTGTATTTAGTGCGAGACACAGCTGCAAGGTCCTGACCAGCCAGCACTTGGTGTTGCTGGCTGAGGATGCTGAGTGCTGGAATGCTGCCAGGAGCTAGCAATCCCCCCAGCCAGTGAGAGCTGGAGAATAGGCTTTGACCTGTGCCGTTTAGGTCTCAGCTTGCTGGGATTCTGATAGGGGCCGGCCTGAAGCATGAAGGCTTCCGGGCCCCAGAGGAGGGAGCATGTCCAAGACACTGAGCTCAGCCGTGTTGGATACGTAGGGGCCAGTGTGGTCTGAAGCGACCGGTCCCTCTCCAGAATGTGGTCAAGGAGTTGGAGGCACAGAAAGGCTTGATCTGACCCCAGAGGCTCTTTGGGGTGCTTGGTCCCCACGAGCTTCTGGGCCGTGCTTACTTGGGAGCATTTCCGAGACACACTGTGGAGTTGCCGCTAGAAGTGAGAGATTTGGTGCCTTTCTTGCCAAGTCCTTCCTTTGCCTCTTCTGGCAGAGCGCTCAGTAGCAGCGTCCCCTCTGAGTGCACCTGTCTTTTGATAAGCTGCAACGAGTTGATTGTGTTGTTCACGAGTCCTTGTGGGCCTGGTCCTGTCCAGTGTGGCAAAAGAACTGCATAGTTGTGGACCCATTTGTGAGGCAAAACCCAGCGGCAACATGTGTCTCTTGATACTTTCTGTGGTGTGGTCTGCCTTGATAAGTGCCCTTGAAAATGTGCATTGCAGCCTGGAGAGGGGAGAAGGCGGAAAGACTTGGATTGCTTTCTTGTGTTGCTAAGAGCAGGAAAGACATCTCGGAATTCCGGATGCCGGATCCTAAATCCAAGGTGCAACTTTGCACCTGGGGAGCTGCCTGGGAGAAAAAGGAGCCAGGGCTTGCGGTCAATAGCAGCTGACCATGAGGCGCCGTGTGCCCTGGTGGCCAAGAAGGCCAAGGGCATGGTGGCCTGTGTCAGCAGTAGTGGGGCAGCAGGAGCAGGGCAGTGCCCTGTGCCCTGTGCTGGGCATCGGTGCTGTGGCCGCAGCTGGAGTGCTGTGAGCAGTTCTGGGCCCATCTGAAGCAGAAAGACATTGAGGGGCTGGAGCGTGTCCAGAGAAGGACACGGCAGCTGGGGACAGGTGGGAGCACAAGCCCAATGAGGAGGTGCTGCGGGAGCTTTAGGCAGGGGAAAAGGAGGCTCATCAGCAACCTTGCAGGCTCACTTCCAGAAATGCCTACATGACAGTGCTCCCCGCAAGGGCCGTTCTCATTCCAAGAATGCCCTCACTGCATCCAGATGCTTTAGACACTGGAGTAGGGGGCACTTGGATCCTTTGCTTGGTGGGCTCCTTCCTTTGCCAGTCGGAGAAGCCCCGCTCATTTTGTCTTCAAGCAGAAGTGCTTTTGCTGAAGACTTCCTCCCCTTTGGCAGCACCGGCTGACATTCTGAGAGTGTTTTAGTTTTCCGTGTCTGCAGCAGCAACAGCTGGCTATTTCCTAATTTTCCATTTCAGAGCTTTACACAAGTCAAAGCCCAGTTTTCAGAGAGAAGGTTGCTTGCTGGTAGTAGCCAGGGTGGACTACTGAATTGGGAGCCATGTGCACGTCTGTTCAGTCAGCCCGTCCTCACTGGACTGGAGTGACTTCAGAGTCCCATTGCTATGACAGTTGATGATTTTGCCTTAGTGGAGCAACTTGTAGAGCTGAAGAGAAATAAGGTTAGGAATGATAGGCAATGGCCTGTCCCTGATGCTTCTCTCTGTCCACAGAGCCCTGAACCGATAACAAACTCTGAAGTGACTCTTTCAATTCCTGGGGACGAGGCCAAAGAGGCGCAAAAGGACCAGAAGCCTCCTGTGACAATCAGCGAAGAAGCTGAGCATTCTGAGCCGGTAAGTGCCAGTTGTGGCTGGTGCCATCTTTAGTGCGAGACAGAGCTGCAAGATCCTGACCAGCCAGCACTTGGTGTTGCTGGCTGAGGATGCTGAGTGCTGGAATGTTGCCAGGAGCTAGCAATCCCCCCAGCCAGTGAGAGACGGAGAATGGGCTTGGACCTGTGCCGTTTAGGTCCCTGCCTGCTGGGATTCTGATAGGGACAGGCCTGAAGCATGAAGGCTTCCCGGCCCCAGAGGAGGGAGCATGTCCAAGACACTGAGCTCAGCCGTGTTGGATATGTAGTGGCCAGTGTGGTCTGAAGCGACCGGTCCCTCTCCAGAGTCTGGTCAAGGGGCTGCAGGCAGAGAAAGGTGTGATCTGACCTCAGAGGCTCTTTGGGGAGCTTGGTCCCCACGAGCTTCTGGGCCGTGCTTACTTGGGAGCATTTCCGAGACACACTGTGGAGTTGCCGCTAGAAGTGAGAGATTTGGTGCCTTTCTTGCCAAGTCCTTCCTTTGCCTCTTCTGGCAGAGCGCTCAGTAGCAGCATCCCCTCTGAGTCCTCCTGTCATTTGATTAGCTGCAACGAGTTGATTGTGTTGTTCACGAGTCCTTGTGGGCCTGGTCCTGTCTGTTGTGCAAAAAAGAGACAGAAATGGCATAGTTGTGGACCCATTTGTGAGGCAAAACCCAGCGGCAACATGTGTCTCTTGATACTTTCTGTGGTGTGGTCTGCCTTGATAAGTGCCCTTGAAAATGTGCATTGCAGCCTGGAGAGGGGAGAAGGCGGAAAGACTTGGATTGCTTTCTTGTGTTGCTAAGAGCAGGAAAGACATCTCGGAATTCCGGATGCCGGATCCTAAATCCAAGGTGCAACTTTGCACCTGGGGAGCTGCCTGGGAGAAAAAGGAGCCAGGGCTTGCGGTCAATAGCAGCTGACCATGAGGCGCCGTGTGCCCTGGTGGCCAAGAAGGCCAAGGGCATGGTGGCCTGTGTCAGCAGTAGTGGGGCAGCAGGAGCAGGGCAGTGCCCTGTGCCCTGTGCTGGGCATCGGTGCTGTGGCTGCAGCTGGAGTGCTGTGAGCCGTTCTGGGCCCATCTGAAGCAGAAAGACATTGAGGGGCTGGAGCGTGTCCAGAGAAGGACACGGCAGCTGGGGACAGGTGGGAGCACAAGCCCAATGAGGAGGTGCTGCGGGAGCTTTAGGCAGGGGAAAGGGAGGCTCATCAGCAACCTTGCAGGCTCACTTCCAGAAATGCCTACATGACAGTGCTCCCCGCAAGGGCCGTTCTCATTCCAAGAATGCCCTCACTGCATCCAGATGCTTTAGACACTGGAGTAGGGGGCACTTGGATCCTTTGCTTGGTGGGCTCCTTCCTTTGCCATTCGGAGAATCCCCGCTCATTTTGTCTTTTTGTCTTCAAGCAGAAGTGCTTTTGCTGAAGACTTCCTCCCCTTTGGCAGCACCGGCTGACATTCTGAGAGTGTTTTAGTTTTCCATGTCTGCAGCAGCAACAGCTGGCTATTTCCTAATTTTCCATTTCAGAGCTTTACACAAGTCAAAGCCCAGTTTTCAGAGAGAAGGTTGCTTGCTGGTAGTAGCCAGGGTGGACTACTGAATTGGGAGCCATGTGCACGTCTGTTCAGTCAGCCCGTCCTCACTGGACTGGAGTGACTTCAGAGTCCCATTGCTATGAGAGTTGATGATTTTGCCTTAGTGGAGCAACTTGTAGAGCTGAAGAGAAATAAGGTTAGGAATGATAGGCAATGGCCTGTCCCTGATGCTTCTCTCTGTCCACAGAGCCCTGAACCGATAACAGACTCTGAAGTGACTCACTCAGTTCCTGGAGATGAGGCCAAAGAGGTGCAAAAGGACTGTAAGCCTCTGGCTGCAGTCACGGAAGAAGCTGAGCATTCTGAGCCGGTAAGTGCCAGTTGTGGCTGGTGCTGTATTTAGTGCGAGACACAGCTGCAAGGTCCTGACCAGCCAGCACTTGGTGTTGCTGGCTGAGGATGCTGAGTGCTGGAATGCTGCCAGGAGCTAGCAATCCCCCCAGCCAGTGAGAGCTGGAGAATAGGCTTTGACCTGTGCCGTTTAGGTCTCAGCTTGCTGGGATTCTGATAGGGGCCGGCCTGAAGCATGAAGGCTTCCGGGCCCCAGAGGAGGGAGCATGTCCAAGACACTGAGCTCAGCCGTGTTGGATACGTAGGGGCCAGTGTGGTCTGAAGCGACCGGTCCCTCTCCAGAATGTGGTCAAGGAGTTGGAGGCACAGAAAGGCTTGATCTGACCCCAGAGGCTCTTTGGGGTGCTTGGTCCCCACGAGCTTCTGGGCCGTGCTTACTTGGGAGCATTTCCGAGACACACTGTGGAGTTGCCGCTAGAAGTGAGAGATTTGGTGCCTTTCTTGCCAAGTCCTTCCTTTGCCTCTTCTGGCAGAGCGCTCAGTAGCAGCGTCCCCTCTGAGTGCACCTGTCTTTTGATAAGCTGCAACGAGTTGATTGTGTTGTTCACGAGTCCTTGTGGGCCTGGTCCTGTCCAGTGTGGCAAAAGAACTGCATAGTTGTGGACCCATTTGTGAGGCAAAACCCAGCGGCAACATGTGTCTCTTGATACTTTCTGTGGTGTGGTCTGCCTTGATAAGTGCCCTTGAAAATGTGCATTGCAGCCTGGAGAGGGGAGAAGGCGGAAAGACTTGGATTGCTTTCTTGTGTTGCTAAGAGCAGGAAAGACATCTCGGAATTCCGGATGCCGGATCCTAAATCCAAGGTGCAACTTTGCACCTGGGGAGCTGCCTGGGAGAAAAAGGAGCCAGGGCTTGCGGTCAATAGCAGCTGACCATGAGGCGCCGTGTGCCCTGGTGGCCAAGAAGGCCAAGGGCATGGTGGCCTGTGTCAGCAGTAGTGGGGCAGCAGGAGCAGGGCAGTGACCTGTGCCCTGTGCTGGGCATCGGTGCTGTGGCCGCAGCTGGAGTGCTGTGAGCAGTTCTGGGCCCATCTGAAGCAGAAAGACATTGAGGGGCTGGAGCGTGTCCAGAGAAGGACACGGCAGCTGGGGACAGGTGGGAGCACAAGCCCAATGAGGAGGTGCTGCGGGAGCTTTAGGCAGGGGAAAAGGAGGCTCATCAGCAACCTTGCAGGCTCACTTCCAGAAATGCCTACATGACAGTGCTCCCCGCAAGGGCCGTTCTCATTCCAAGAATGCCCTCACTGCATCCAGATGCTTTAGACACTGGAGTAGGGGGCACTTGGATCCTTTGCTTGGTGGGCTCCTTCCTTTGCCAGTCGGAGAAGCCCCGCTCATTTTGTCTTCAAGCAGAAGTGCTTTTGCTGAAGACTTCCTCCCCTTTGGCAGCACCGGCTGACATTCTGAGAGTGTTTTAGTTTTCCGTGTCTGCAGCAGCAACAGCTGGCTATTTCCTAATTTTCCATTTCAGAGCTTTACACAAGTCAAAGCCCAGTTTTCAGAGAGAAGGTTGCTTGCTGGTAGTAGCCAGGGTGGACTACTGAATTGGGAGCCATGTGCACGTCTGTTCAGTCAGCCCGTCCTCACTGGACTGGAGTGACTTCAGAGTCCCATTGCTATGAGAGTTGATGATTTTGCCTTAGTGGAGCAACTTGTAGAGCTGAAGAGAAATAAGGTTAGGAATGATAGGCAATGGCCTGTCCCTGATGCTTCTCTCTGTCCACAGAGCCCTGAACCGATAACAGACTCTGAAGTGACTACCTCAGTTCCTGGAGACGAGGCCAAAGAGGCGCAAAAGGACCAGAAGCCTCCTGTGGCAATCAGCGAAGAAGCTGAGCATTCTGAGCCCGTAAGTGCCAGTTGTGGCTGGTGCCATCTTTAGTGCGAGACAGAGCTGCAAGATCCTGACCAGCCAGCACTTGGTGTTGCTGGCTGAGGATGCTGAGTGCTGGAATGCTGCCAGGAGCTAGCAATCCCCCCAGCCAGTGAGAGCTGGAGAATGGGCTTTGACCTGTGCCGTTTAGGTCCCTGCCTGCTGGGATTCTGATAGGGACAGGCCTGAAGCATGAAGGCTTCCCGGCCCCAGAGGAGGGAGCATGTCCAAGACACTGAGCTCAGCCGTGTTGGATATGTCGGGGCCAGTGTGGTCTGAAGAGACCGGTCCCTCTCCAGAGTCTGGTCAAGGGGCTGCAGGCAGAGAAAGGTGTGATCTGACCCCAGAGGTTCTTTGGGGTGCTTGGTCCCCACGAGCTTCTGGGCCGTGCTTACTTGGGAGCATTTCCGAGACACACTGTGGAGTTGCCGCTAGAAGTGAGAGATTTGGTGCCTTTCTTGCCAAGTCCTTCCTTTGCCTCTTCTGGCAGAGCGCTCAGTAGCAGCGTCCCCTCTGAGTCCTCCTGTCATTTGATAAGCTGCAACGAGTTGATTGTGTTGTTCACGAGTCCTTGTGGGCCTGGTCCTGTCTGTTGTGCAAAAAAGAGATAGAAATGGCATAGTTCTGGACCCATTTGTGAGGCAAAACCCAGCGGCAACATGTGTCTCTTGATACTTTCTGTGGTGTGGTCTGCCTTGATAAGTGCCCTTGAAAATGTGCATTGCAGCCTGGAGAGGGGAGAAGGCGGAAAGACTTGGATTGCTTTCTTGTGTTGCTAAGAGCAGGAAAGACATCTCGCAATTGCGGATGCCGGATCCTAAATCCAAGGTGCAACTTTGCACCTGGGGAGCCGCCTGGGAGAAAAAGGAGCCAGGGCTTGCGGTCAATAGCAGCTGACCATGAGGCGCCGTGTGCCCTGGTGGCCAAGAAGGCCAAGGGCATGGTGGCCTGTGTCAGCAGTAGTGGGGCAGCAGGAGCAGGGCAGTGACCTGTGCCCTGTGCTGGGCATTGGTGCTGTGGCCGCAGCTGGAGTGCTGTGAGCAGTTCTGGGCCCATCTGAAGCAGAAAGACATTGAGGGGCTGGAGCGTGTCCAGTGAAGGACACGGCAGCTGGGGACAGGTGGGAGCACAAGCCCAATGAGGAGGTGCTGCGGGAGCTTTAGGCAGGGGAAAGGGAGGCTCATCAGCAACCTTGCAGGCTCACTTCCAGAAATGCCTACATGACAGTGCTCCCCGCAAGGGCCGTTCTCATTCCAAGAATGCCCTCACTGCATCCAGATGCTTTAGACACTGGAGTAGGTGGCACTTGGATCCTTTGCTTGGTGGGCTCCTTCCTTTGCCAGTCGGAGAAGCCCCGCTCATTTTGTCTTTTTGCAGCAAGCAGAAGTGCTTTTGCTGAAGACTTCCTCCCCTTTGGCAGCACCGGCTGACATTCTGAGAGTGTTTTAGTTTTCCATGTCTGCAGCAGCAACAGCTGGCTATTTCCTAATTTTCCATTTCAGAGCTTTACACAAGTCAAAGCCCAGTTTTCAGAGAGAAGGTTGCTTGCTGGTAGTAGCCAGGGTGGACTACTGAATTGGGAGCCATGTGCACGTCTGTTCAGTCAGCCCGTCCTCACTGGACTGGAGTGACTTCAGAGTCCCATTGCTATGAGAGTTGATGATTTTGCCTTAGTGGAGCAACTTGTAGAGCTGAAGAGAAATAAGGTTAGGAATGATAGGCAATGGCCTGTCCCTGATGCTTCTCTCTGTCCACAGAGCCCTGAACCGATAACAGACTCTGAAGTGACTCTCTCAATTCCTGGAGATGAGGCCAAAGAGGAGCAAAAGGACCAGAAGCCTCCTGTGGCAATCAGCGAAGAAGCTGAGCATTCTGAGCCGGTAAGTGCCAGTTGTGGCTGGTGCCGTCTTTAGTGCGAGACAGAGCTGCAAGATCCTGACCAGCCAGCACTTGGTGTTGCTGGCTGAGGATGCTGAGTGCTGGAATGCTGCCAGGAGCTAGCAATCCCCCCAGCCAGTGAGAGCTGGAGAATAGGCTTTGACCTGTGCCGTTTAGGTCTCAGCTTGCTGGGATTCTGATAGTGGTCGGCCTGAAGCATGAAGGCTTCCCGGCCCCAGAGGAGGGAGCATGTCCAAGACACTGAGCTCAGCCGTGTTGGATACGTAGGGGCCAGTGTGGTCTGAAGAGACCGGTCCCTTTCCAGAGTGTGGTCAAGGAGTTGGAGGCACAGACAGGCTTGATCTGACCCCAGAGGCTCTTTGGGGTGCTTGGTCCCCACGAGCTTCTGGGCCGTGCTTACTTGGGAGCATTTCCGAGACACACTGTGGAGTTGCCGCTAGAAGTGAGAGATTTGGTGCCTTTCTTGCCAAGTCCTTCCTTTGCCTCTTCTGGCAGAGCGCTCAGTAGCAGCGTCCCCTCTGAGTCCTCCTGTCATTTGATTAGCTGCAACGAGTTGATTGTGTTGTTCACGAGTCCTTGTGGGCCTGGTCCTGTCTGTTGTGCAAAAAAGAGACAGAAATGGCATAGTTCTGGACCCATTTGTGAGGCAAAACCCAGCGGCAACATGTGTCTCTTGATACTTTCTGTGGTGTGGCCTGCCTTGATAAGTGCCCTTGAAAATGTGCATTGCAGCCTGGAGAGGGGAGCAGGCGGAAAGACTTGGATTGCTTTCTTGTGTTGCTAAGAACAGGAAAGGCATCTTGCAATTCCGGATGCTGCATCCTAAATCCAAGGTGCAACTTTGCACCTGGGGAGCTGCCTGGGAGAAAAAGGAGCCAGGGCTTGCGGTCAATAGCCGCTGACCATGAGGTGCCGTGTGCCCTGGTGGCCAAGAAGGCCAAGGGCATGGTGGCCTGTGTCAGCAGTAGTGGGGCAGCAGGAGCAGGGCAGTGCCCTGTGCCCTGTGCTGGGCATCGGTGCTGTGGCCGCAGCTGGAGTGCTGTGAGCAGTTCTGGGCCCATCTGAAGCAGAAAGACATTGAGGGGCTGGAGCGTGTCCAGAGAAGGACACGGCAGCTGGGGACAGGTGGGAGCACAAGCCCAATGAGGAGGTGCTGCGGGAGCTTTAGGCAGGGGAAAGGGAGGCTCATCAGCAACCTTGCAGGCTCACTTCCAGAAATGCCTACATGACAGTGCTCCCCGCAAGGGCCGTTCTCATTCCAAGAATGCTCTCACTGCATCCAGATGCTTTAGACACTGGAGTAGGGGGCACTTGGATCCTTTGCTCTCTTGGGTTATTGCTTCTATGGTTTTAGAAGGCCTTTTTATTTTCTTCCTGCTGCTAGCATATGTACTATTCCTGAACTGTTTTTTTCACGAGAAGATGCAGTTTGGTCAGGGATTTGGGTGTTGAAAGTCCTTTTCTCTTGCCAGGTCGGCCATTAGGACCTTGCACGTCTGTGTCATTTTAACAGTGCCTTTTCCTTCTTGCAAGCTTGAAGATCCAGAATTGCCCAATTATAGAATCAGGTTTTCAGTCTGGGAATTGAGCATTAAATCATCTCCTTTGCATTCCAGCTGGTCCTAAGATGTCAGATTAGTTTGGAGGGGCTCAGCTTGATTCTGATTACAGGCACTTTAGCACCATCCGTGTGGCTGTGACATACAGTAGATCTTGCCCCAGCGCAGATGCATAAAGAGTGCAGTTCCAAGGGCCATGCTCTGGGTCTGATGTCATTCCATAAGCTGCTACACCCTCCAGATTCCTCGAGAGTGTGGTTCGCTGAAGCAACAAGACAGCAAGTTCAAGATTGCTGCTGAATGGGGCACTGGCTTTCCAAGAGTTGATGTGTGTCATAACAGAAAGTATAGTAAGAGAATATATATAAGTGAGATCGATCTGTCTATCTATTTATCTATCTATCTATCTATCTATCTATCTATCTATCTATCTATCTATTTATCTATCCATCTATCTAACTTTTCCATAAGTGATTCTTCCCAATTCTGGTTAGAGGCAGGTGGAGGTGCAAAGCTCACCCTTAAGGCATCCCTTCAGCAGAAGAGGAGAGGCATGTTCTATCAACTGATCCCGAGCAGTCAGAGATGTCTCCCCTCCAGAGATGGTTGTTTTCCCCCCTCAGAGTTGTTTTCCTCCTCCTGCCTCTTCTGCCCTGAAGCCCCATTTTATTCTTTAAATTTCTCCCTTTCCTAGTGATGTGGAACGATTCCATGTTTTAGGTGGTGTTTGGTGACTCTTGTCATACATCCATTACATGGCACATGATTTTCTTCATT